>NC_137606.1:22749445-23154445 GCF_963280865.1 Gymnoscopelus braueri | reverse complement strand
TCAATACCATCAGGTAAACATGGGCATAAACATTGATATTACCCAACATAGGTTTTTAAATTGAGTTTACTCAGTAAATCACAACCCAATATGGACACCGGAAGGTTGGATTGCACAGCAAATGAATGGTAATATGTCATTCCATTTAAATCAATTGTCATTTCAGCAGATGTTGCCGTTTCTGCACAAGAACATGTTAAATCTTGCTGCCTGCAACTGCAAACTCTTCTTATACCAGAGAGCCTGAGGGGAACCATTAACTGCTTTGAATGATTGGCCAAAGAGAAGAACAATAGTACCATCCCTCCACCAATCACAACCTTATACGTGTCCCTATGTGCTCTACCCCTCCCTTCTCCCCCCATATTTGTTATTGCCACCAAAAGGGCATTTCATGTGATTGACTGAAATAACCATGAATTCAAAAGCAAATAAAATGAAAGGAAAAAAATTGTATTGAAGTGAACATCCCATCAAATACATACACAAGCATGCTTTTTTCATAGCATTTTGTGTCCCATAATGCTGTAACCAATTTACTCTCATTGGCGGAAATAACAAGTTGAAGATATTAAACAAGAAATATGTAAATGTATACCAACAAAAAACATTAAGCCAAATAAAGTCCTATATATTTTGAAATGTAAACCTGGTATCTCTCCGTCTTTAGGCCTACTAGATTGGGAAAATGTTCAAAATAAAAATTCACATTGGAGAGAAAACCAAATCAGTGTGGATGTTACTTAACTTACACAGCCACTCTTAAAACACAGTTAATAGTCTGTATATGTATTCATGAATATATCATTTTTGATAGTCTATATTCATTGTTGATAGATTGTTAGTTTTATACTCGTTGATAGACTTTCACAGTGTTTTCATTTAAGTAGCTGTGTTTATAATGCCATACTTTTCAGACTTCCTATTGTATTCACCTTTGACAACTAATTACTTTATATGATATACTTTTATTTTAATTACTTTGTGTACTTTTGTTTGAATTACTTTGTATACTTTTGTTTGAATTACTTTGTATACTTTTGTTTGAAATAAGCATGGAATGCAATTCAAGACCACACACTTTATGGATAAATGAAGATGCTGTGATGTACATTTTCAACACTGTATAGAGAGCAGTTGTTTCTTCACCATGTCTGGTTTTATCTGGGTCTATCGTTCTGAAGGAATGTGCAGCAATCATTGGCAGATTAGGATTCTATACAGACTTGATTGGCCCATCAATGACTCAATGACTTTACTTGAATAACAAGCAGGGGGGTAGATAGACTGATTCACACACTGAGACATGAATAGAGCAGTAGAGAGTTGTTTGTTTTACATGTAAAACAGAATGCATAGAATTGATATGTACAGAGAATGGATAGAATGTAGTTTACATTATACTTATAAAAGCTGAATGTAATTTGCATTATACTTTAAAAGCCACATTCTCAAGTAGCCCCCCACCACCAGGGTTTAGAACACAAACGGAAAACAGAAAGTGTTTGAGTATGATTTGAGTTGTGCTTATTATTATTATTTTTAATTATCAGCCTTTTACTTCAAATAAAGTCCTATGTGTCTTGAAGTGTTAAAGTGGAAGCTTACATCTCCGTCTCTACTAGTGTGTTAAAACAATAACATGTTCAAGGTCGAACAGTTTAAAGAAAGTGTCTTCCACACTGAACACATCCATAGGGTTTCTCTCCAGTGTGAAATTTCTGTTTAACCTTGAAAAACAACAGAATATTCACCCTGGAGTGACACCCAAGTCAGTGTGGGTGCTACTTAACTTGCATGTCCAGCCCTAAAACTCAGTTGATAGCCTGTACATATGACTTGATTAATACACGTATTGTTGATATATATAGTCATATTATATGGTCATTGTTAATAAACAGTGTTGATCAACAGATAGCTGTGTGCCAACCTTTTAGACTTTCATTATATTAACTTTTTATATAACAGTTTTTGTGTATATTTCTTTGTAATAAACGTTAAATGCTAATAGGTGGATTACGATGTGTGGTTTAAAGGAGTATATTGTTATAGTGGTCCAACGGATATTAATCACCATGAGCACAAACATTTAACGTTAGACCACACATATCTTTACTGATAAACTAAGATGCTGTGATGTAAAATCACATATTTTCAACACAGCAGTTGTTTCTTCACTATATCTGGTTCTATCTAGTTCTATTGTTGCCGGGGGAAATTGCAGCATTCTTGATTTTGCAAGGCTGTCCCATGAGCATTGCACCCATGGACCAAACAGTCCGACCTCTCCCTCACTATTTTGGGGGTCACTTTGGTTTTGACCCTGAAACTAGTGCTCACTATATTGTGTTGAAAATATGTGATTGTGCATCACAGCATCTTTCAAGGAATGTTGCAGTGCAGGTGGGAAGGGGGTGAGATTTTGAAAGACATTGTAATTCTAGAGAACATAAGATGTTTGCCAAATAAATTGAGATGCTCTTGTGTACAATACAGACTAGGAACAGAATATAGCACACAGTTGTTCCTTCACCACACCTGGTTGTACTGTTATGAAGGAATTTGGAGCAATCGTGTACAATAGGAACTTGAATGGCCTATCTATCTTAACGGCTCTGCTTAAATAACAAGATGGAGATGAGAGAGACTCATTCACACAAGGACATGACTAGAGTTTCTTTTTGTTGTTATTGTAAATGAAAGCAGGACATGCTAAACTGATAGCTGTAATGACCTTTTCAGAAATTGTGTATATTTTACTTTTCAAATCAGAGATAAGTTGAGGTGAACTATTTATGTAATGTGTTTATAACTTAAATCATCACAATACATTCACAAGGCAGCCCACCACAACCACCAAGGTTTAGAACATAGAAAAAACTTAAAAATACTTTAATGAAAACAACTTCACACAAATGTGAACCTTAACAATTACTTAACACGTCTTATTTGCACCTTATTTGTTGCACCTTGACCTAGTCTCTTCACCGTGACACAAGGGTTGATAAGCAGAACATTGTACATCCCATCTTAAGAACTGACTCTGATGTAAGACTTATTTCATATTCACTTGTATTCATTAATGAGTGAATACAACATTGTTGAAGTCTGAAGATACTAATTGTCTGTTTACTGTACACGCATTCATTATATATGTTCATACAGGGTGTCCATGTTCATTGTGTAAAGACATATTCATATATATAAGTCTGACAGACTACTACTACTTTAATGAAAACAATGTGAAACTGCAGTCCATCAACAATGAGTAGGCCTACATGCATGATCTATCAACACTGCATATTAATGAATACATGTTTCATTTGATTGAATTTGAGGTAAACATGGGCATAAACATTGAAATTACCCATAGGTTTTTAAATTGAGTTTACTCAGTAAATCACGACCCAATATGGACACCGGAAGGTTGGATTGAACAGCAAATGAATGGTAATATGTCATTCCATTTAAATCAATTGTCATTTCAGCAGATGTTGCCGTTTCTGCACAAGAACATGTTAAATCTTGCTGCCTTAAAAAAAACGGTTGTTCCCGTGTCTATCAAAAATAAAAATAAAACCATTTTTGCTGACACACATAAGCTCAATAGAGGAATTTGTGGGGTACCTTTATCAGTAGCATCATCTCCCTGGTGTTTTTCGTTTGATTTTGTCCTACAGTTATTGCCACACTGGTCACGGTTGCAGGGTGTTTCTCCATTATACATTCTCTGGTGTCTAGTAAGTCTCAACATGTTAGGGAATTGTTTTCCACACTGGCCACAGAGGTATGGTCTTTCTCCAATGTGACTTCTCTGGTGTCTTCTAAGTCTGTACATTTTAGAGAAGTGTTGTCCACACTGGTCACAGCAATGGTGTTTTGGCTTAACCAAGCCATTTTCTGCTGGTAGCACAGAGAAGCCAGACTGATGATTCAACACTGGATTGAAAACAAATGGAATATAGTTGAGATGTAGAAAGACACTAGACATTTAAAATTACATTATGCATCCTTAAAAAACTAGCTAAATGAGCATGAAAAAAAAAATCAATCAGAACCAACGTGTCATACTACAATATATTAATGATATAACACAAACTAATTAAATTTGAATTGATTAATACCAATATCACTTGGATTCTAGTTAAGTTAAGTTAAAGAAAGCATCAGTTTTGTAAACATTAAATGAGACAAAAAATAATCTAAAAGCTCAAAACAATCTAAAAGCTCAAATTAAAACCAAACTGAAAGTGTAGGACTGAGAATAGAAGGAATATTGAACCTTGCTTATTTTCACAAACTGGAACAGGGGAAAAAGAGAAAGGAGGGAGATAAAGTAACTTACTGAGGTCTTGATGGTCTTTGGGATCCTCGTGTTCAGCAATATAGTCCCTGGTGGGGTTAAGAGAGTTCATCTTCACCTGAAGTCTGGAGTCCACAGTCAGATCTGATCAGAAATGATTGATATCCTGAAGGAGTTCTGGAAAACTTGCAACTGCAAACTCTTCTTATACCAGAGAGCCTGAGGGGAACCATTAACTGCTTTGAATGATTGGCCAAAGAGAAGAACAATAGTACCATCCCTCCACCAATCACAACCTTATACGTGTCCCTATGTGCTCTACCCCTCCCTTCTCCCCCCATATTTGTTATTGCCACCAAAAGGGCATTTCATGTGATTGACTGAAATAACCATGAATTCAAAAGCAAATAAAATGAAAGGAAAACAATTGTATTGAAGTGAACATCCCATCAAATACATACACAAGCATGCTTTTTTCATAGCATTTTGTGTCCCATAATGCTGTAACCAATTTACTCTCAATTGGCGGAAATAACAAGTTGAAGATATTAAACAAGAAATATGTAAATGTATACCAACAAAAAACATTAAGCCAAATAAAGTCCTATATATTTTGAAATGTAAACCTGGTATCTCTCCGTCTTTAGGCCTACTAGATTGGGAAAATGTTCAAAATAAAAATTCACATTGGAGAGAAAACCAAATCAGTGTGGATGTTACTTAACTTACACAGCCACTCTTAAAACACAGTTAATAGTCTGTATATGTATTCATGAATATATCATTTTTGATAGTCTATATTCATTGTTGATAGATTGTTAGTTTTATACTCGTTGATAGACTTTCACAGTGTTTTCATTTAAGTAGCTGTGTTTATAATGCCATACTTTTCAGACTTCCTATTGTATTCACCTTTGACAACTAATTACTTTATATGATATACTTTTATTTTAATTACTTTGTGTACTTTTGTTTGAATTACTTTGTATACTTTTGTTTGAATTACTTTGTATACTTTTGTTTGAAATAAGCATGGAATGCAATTCAAGACCACACACTTTATGGATAAATGAAGATGCTGTGATGTACATTTTCAACACTGTATAGAGAGCAGTTGTTTCTTCACCATGTCTGGTTTTATCTGGGTCTATCGTTCTGAAGGAATGTGCAGCAAGCATTGGCAGATTAGGATTCTATACAGACTTGATTGGCCCATCAATGACTCAATGACTTTACTTGAATAACAAGCAGGGGGGTAGATAGACTGATTCACACACTGAGACATGAATAGAGCAGTAGAGAGTTGTTTGTTTTACATGTAAAACAGAATGCATAGAATTGATATGTACAGAGAATGGATAGAATGTAGTTTACATTATACTTATAAAAGCTGAATGTAATTTGCATTATACTTTAAAAGCCACATTCTCAAGTAGCCCCCCACCACCAGGGTTTAGAACACAAACGGAAAACAGAAAGTGTTTGAGTATGATTTGAGTTGTGCTTATTATTATTATTTTTAATTATCAGCCTTTTACTTCAAATAAAGTCCTATGTGTCTTGAAGTGTTAAAGTGGAAGCTTACATCTCCGTCTCTACTAGTGTGTTAAAACAATAACATGTTCAAGGTCGAACAGTTTAAAGAAAGTGTCTTCCACACTGAACACATCCATAGGGTTTCTCTCCAGTGTGAAATTTCTGTTTAACCTTGAAAAACAACAGAATATTCACCCTGGAGTGACACCCAAGTCAGTGTGGGTGCTACTTAACTTGCATGTCCAGCCCTAAAACTCAGTTGATAGCCTGTACATATGACTTGATTAATACACGTATTGTTGATATATATAGTCATATTATATGGTCATTGTTAATAAACAGTGTTGATCAACAGATAGCTGTGTGCCAACCTTTTAGACTTTCATTATATTAACTTTTTATATAACAGTTTTTGTGTATATTTCTTTGTAATAAACGTTAAATGCTAATAGGTGGATTACGATGTGTGGTTTAAAGGAGTATATTGTTATAGTGGTCCAACGGATATTAATCACCATGAGCACAAACATTTAACGTTAGACCACACATATCTTTACTGATAAACTAAGATGCTGTGATGTAAAATCACATATTTTCAACACAGCAGTTGTTTCTTCACTATATCTGGTTCTATCTAGTTCTATTGTTGCCGGGGGAAATTGCAGCATTCTTGATTTTGCAAGGCTGTCCCATGAGCATTGCACCCATGGACCAAACAGTCCGACCTCTCCCTCACTATTTTGGGGGTCACTTTGGTTTTGACCCTGAAACTAGTGCTCACTATATTGTGTTGAAAATATGTGATTGTGCATCACAGCATCTTTCAAGGAATGTTGCAGTGCAGGTGGGAAGGGGGTGAGATTTTGAAAGACATTGTAATTCTAGAGAACATAAGATGTTTGCCAAATAAATTGAGATGCTCTTGTGTACAATACAGACTAGGAACAGAATATAGCACACAGTTGTTCCTTCACCACACCTGGTTGTACTGTTATGAAGGAATTTGGAGCAATCGTGTACAATAGGAACTTGAATGGCCTATCTATCTTAACGGCTCTGCTTAAATAACAAGATGGAGATGAGAGAGACTCATTCACACAAGGACATGACTAGAGTTTCTTTTTGTTGTTATTGTAAATGAAAGCAGGACATGCTAAACTGATAGCTGTAATGACCTTTTCAGAAATTGTGTATATTTTACTTTTCAAATCAGAGATAAGTTGAGGTGAACTATTTATGTAATGTGTTTATAACTTAAATCATCACAATACATTCACAAGGCAGCCCACCACAACCACCAAGGTTTAGAACATAGAAAAAACTTAAAAATACTTTAATGAAAACAACTTCACACAAATGTGAACCTTAACAATTACTTAACACGTCTTATTTGCACCTTATTTGTTGCACCTTGACCTAGTCTCTTCACCGTGACACAAGGGTTGATAAGCAGAACATTGTACATCCCATCTTAAGAACTGACTCTGATGTAAGACTTATTTCATATTCACTTGTATTCATTAATGAGTGAATACAACATTGTTGAAGTCTGAAGATACTAATTGTCTGTTTACTGTACACGCATTCATTATATATGTTCATACAGGGTGTCCATGTTCATTGTGTAAAGACATATTCATATATATAAGTCTGACAGACTACTACTACTTTAATGAAAACAATGTGAAACTGCAGTCCATCAACAATGAGTAGGCCTACATGCATGATCTATCAACACTGCATATTAATGAATACATGTTTCATTTGATTGAATTTGAGGTAAACATGGGCATAAACATTGAAATTACCCATAGGTTTTTAAATTGAGTTTACTCAGTAAATCACGACCCAATATGGACACCGGAAGGTTGGATTGAACAGCAAATGAATGGTAATATGTCATTCCATTTAAATCAATTGTCATTTCAGCAGATGTTGCCGTTTCTGCACAAGAACATGTTAAATCTTGCTGCCTTAAAAAAAACGGTTGTTCCCGTGTCTATCAAAAATAAAAATAAAACCATTTTTGCTGACACACATAAGCTCAATAGAGGAATTTGTGGGGTACCTTTATCAGTAGCATCATCTCCCTGGTGTTTTTCGTTTGATTTTGTCCTACAGTTATTGCCACACTGGTCACGGTTGCAGGGTGTTTCTCCATTATACATTCTCTGGTGTCTAGTAAGTCTCAACATGTTAGGGAATTGTTTTCCACACTGGCCACAGAGGTATGGTCTTTCTCCAATGTGACTTCTCTGGTGTCTTCTAAGTCTGTACATTTTAGAGAAGTGTTGTCCACACTGGTCACAGCAATGGTGTTTTGGCTTAACCAAGCCATTTTCTGCTGGTAGCACAGAGAAGCCAGACTGATGATTCAACACTGGATTGAAAACAAATGGAATATAGTTGAGATGTAGAAAGACACTAGACATTTAAAATTACATTATGCATCCTTAAAAAACTAGCTAAATGAGCATGAAAAAAAAAATCAATCAGAACCAACGTGTCATACTACAATATATTAATGATATAACACAAACTAATTAAATTTGAATTGATTAATACCAATATCACTTGGATTCTAGTTAAGTTAAGTTAAAGAAAGCATCAGTTTTGTAAACATTAAATGAGACAAAAAATAATCTAAAAGCTCAAAACAATCTAAAAGCTCAAATTAAAACCAAACTGAAAGTGTAGGACTGAGAATAGAAGGAATATTGAACCTTGCTTATTTTCACAAACTGGAACAGGGGAAAAAGAGAAAGGAGGGAGATAAAGTAACTTACTGAGGTCTTGATGGTCTTTGGGATCCTCGTGTTCAGCAATATAGTCCCTGGTGGGGTTAAGAGAGTTCATCTTCACCTGAAGTCTGGAGTCCACAGTCAGATCTGATCAGAAATGATTGATATCCTGAAGGAGTTCTGGAAAACTTGCAACTGCAAACTCTTCTTATACCAGAGAGCCTGAGGGGAACCATTAACTGCTTTGAATGATTGGCCAAAGAGAAGAACAATAGTACCATCCCTCCACCAATCACAACCTTCTACGTGTCCCTATGTGCTCTACCCCTCCCTTCTCCCCCCAGATTTGTTATTTGCCACCAAAAGGGCATTTCATGTGATTGACTGAAATAACCATGAATTCAAAAGCAAATAAAATGAAAGGAAAACAATTGTATTGAAGTGAACATCCCATCAAATACATACACAAGCATGCTTTTTTCATAGCATTTTGTGTCCCATAATGCTGTAACTAATTTACTCTCAATTGGCGGAAATAACAAGTTGAAGATATTAAACAAGAAATATGTAAATGTATACCAACAAAAAACATTAAGCCAAATAAAGTCCTATATATTTTGAAATGTAAACCTGGTATCTCTCCGTCTTTAGGCCTACTAGATTGGGAAAATGTTCAAAATAAAAATTCACATTGGAGAGAAAACCAAATCAGTGTGGATGTTACTTAACTTACACAGCCACTCTTAAAACACAGTTAATAGTCTGTATATGTATTCATGAATATATCATTTTTGATAGTCTATATTAATTGTTGATAGATTGTTAGTTTTATACTCGTTGATAGACTTTCACAGTGTTTTCATTTAAGTAGTTGTGTTTATAATGCCATACTTTTCAGACTTCCTATTGTATTCACTTTTGACAACTAATTACTTTATATGATATACTTTTATTTGAATTACTTTGTGTACTTTTGTTTGAATTACTTTGTATACTTTTGTTTGGATTACTTTGTATTCTTTTGTTTTAATTACTTTGTATACTTTTGTTTGAAATAAACATTAAAAGTCAAGAGGTGCCTTGTGTGGCAACACAATTTTCAGTAATTACATGATATATCCTTTGGAATGCAATTCAAGACCACACACTTTATGGATAAATGAAGATGCACATATAGTGCACTATATATCAGGTGTTTCTTCACCATATCTGGTTCTATCTGGGTCTATTGTTCTGGAATTTGCAGCAATCATTTGCAAATTAGGATTCTATACAGACTGGCCCATCCATCTCAATGGCCTTGCTTGAATAACAAGATGGAAGATAGATACTGATTCACACATTTGAACATGAATAGTTGTTTGTTTTACATGCAAATGTGGGCAGGTCATACAGAATGCATAGAATTGACATTTACAGAGAATAGAGAGAATGTAGTTTACATTATACTTTTACAATTCATAATATATGTAGTTTAACAATGTATGTACAGTGTTTTCTCAAGTATCCCCCCACCACCAGGGTTTAGCACACAAACAGAAAGTGTTGGAGTATGAATTGCGTTGTTATCGTTAGATTATCAGTCATTTACTTCAAATAAAGCCCTGTGTCTCGAAATGTTAAAGTAGAAGCTTAAATCTCAGTCTGTTCTAGTGTGTTGAAACATTTCTCTAAAATGTTCAACCTTGAGTGAGAGAGACTTGTCCTCAATTAGCATTTGCTATCAGGAGTAAAATAAAGTTTGAGTTTATGAAAAATAAATGACTTTTTACCTTCTATGGTATACAGGTCAAAAATGACCCTAACACCACTAGTGTCACTATTTTTAATAATATTAACATTTTTGCTGACACACATAAGCTCAATAGAGGAATTTGTGGGGTACCTTTATCAGTAGCATCATCTCCCTGGTGTTTTTCGTTTGATTTTGTCCTACAGTTATTGCCACACTGGTCACGGTTGCAGGGTGTTTCTCCATTATACATTCTCTGGTGTCTAGTAAGTCTCAACATGTTAGGGAATTGTTTTCCACACTGGCCACAGAGGTATGGTCTTTCTCCAATGTGACTTCTCTGGTGTCTTCTAAGTCTGTACATTTTAGAGAAGTGTTGTCCACACTGGTCACAGCAATGGTGTTTTGGCTTAACCAAGCCATTTTCTGCTGGTAGCACAGAGAAGCCAGACTGATGATTCAACACTGGATTGAAAACAAATGGAATATAGTTGAGATGTAGAAAGACACTAGACATTTAAAATTACATTATGCATCCTTAAAAAACTAGCTAAATGAGCATGAAAAAAAAAATCAATCAGAACCAACGTGTCATACTACAATATATTAATGATATAACACAAACTAATTAAATTTGAATTGATTAATACCAATATCACTTGGATTCTAGTTAAGTTAAGTTAAAGAAAGCATCAGTTTTGTAAACATTAAATGAGACAAAAAATAATCTAAAAGCTCAAAACAATCTAAAAGCTCAAATTAAAACCAAACTGAAAGTGTAGGACTGAGAATAGAAGGAATATTGAACCTTGCTTATTTTCACAAACTGGAACAGGGGAAAAAGAGAAAGGAGGGAGATAAAGTAACTTACTGAGGTCTTGATGGTCTTTGGGATCCTCGTGTTCAGCAATATAGTCCCTGGTGGGGTTAAGAGAGTTCATCTTCACCTGAAGTCTGGAGTCCACAGTCAGATCTGATCAGAAATGATTGATATCCTGAAGGAGTTCTGGAAAACTTGCAACTGCAAACTCTTCTTATACCAGAGAGCCTGAGGGGAACCATTAACTGCTTTGAATGATTGGCCAAAGAGAAGAACAATAGTACCATCCCTCCACCAATCACAACCTTCTACGTGTCCCTATGTGCTCTACCCCTCCCTTCTCCCCCCAGATTTGTTATTTGCCACCAAAAGGGCATTTCATGTGATTGACTGAAATAACCATGAATTCAAAAGCAAATAAAATGAAAGGAAAACAATTGTATTGAAGTGAACATCCCATCAAATACATACACAAGCATGCTTTTTTCATAGCATTTTGTGTCCCATAATGCTGTAACTAATTTACTCTCAATTGGCGGAAATAACAAGTTGAAGATATTAAACAAGAAATATGTAAATGTATACCAACAAAAAACATTAAGCCAAATAAAGTCCTATATATTTTGAAATGTAAACCTGGTATCTCTCCGTCTTTAGGCCTACTAGATTGGGAAAATGTTCAAAATAAAAATTCACATTGGAGAGAAAACCAAATCAGTGTGGATGTTACTTAACTTACACAGCCACTCTTAAAACACAGTTAATAGTCTGTATATGTATTCATGAATATATCATTTTTGATAGTCTATATTAATTGTTGATAGATTGTTAGTTTTATACTCGTTGATAGACTTTCACAGTGTTTTCATTTAAGTAGTTGTGTTTATAATGCCATACTTTTCAGACTTCCTATTGTATTCACTTTTGACAACTAATTACTTTATATGATATACTTTTATTTGAATTACTTTGTGTACTTTTGTTTGAATTACTTTGTATACTTTTGTTTGGATTACTTTGTATTCTTTTGTTTTAATTACTTTGTATACTTTTGTTTGAAATAAACATTAAAAGTCAAGAGGTGCCTTGTGTGGCAACACAATTTTCAGTAATTACATGATATATCCTTTGGAATGCAATTCAAGACCACACACTTTATGGATAAATGAAGATGCACATATAGTGCACTATATATCAGGTGTTTCTTCACCATATCTGGTTCTATCTGGGTCTATTGTTCTGGAATTTGCAGCAATCATTTGCAAATTAGGATTCTATACAGACTGGCCCATCCATCTCAATGGCCTTGCTTGAATAACAAGATGGAAGATAGATACTGATTCACACATTTGAACATGAATAGTTGTTTGTTTTACATGCAAATGTGGGCAGGTCATACAGAATGCATAGAATTGACATTTACAGAGAATAGAGAGAATGTAGTTTACATTATACTTTTACAATTCATAATATATGTAGTTTAACAATGTATGTACAGTGTTTTCTCAAGTATCCCCCCACCACCAGGGTTTAGCACACAAACAGAAAGTGTTGGAGTATGAATTGCGTTGTTATCGTTAGATTATCAGTCATTTACTTCAAATAAAGCCCTGTGTCTCGAAATGTTAAAGTAGAAGCTTAAATCTCAGTCTGTTCTAGTGTGTTGAAACATTTCTCTAAAATGTTCAACCTTGAGTGAGAGAGACTTGTCCTCAATTAGCATTTGCTATCAGGAGTAAAATAAAGTTTGAGTTTATGAAAAATAAATGACTTTTTACCTTCTATGGTATACAGGTCAAAAATGACCCTAACACCACTAGTGTCACTATTTTTAATAATATTAACATTTTTTAAAGTTAAAAAACGAAAACAAGTATTTTTTAAATTATTTTCTTTGGAAGTGTGTTCTAATTATTCTATCATAGCTAGATAACATAATTATCCATTGCCTTCATTAAAGGAAATTTAATGAGTGAATTTTAACATTTGTATAATAGAAAACGAGATATATTGAAAGATGAAACCCTAGCCCTAACCCAACATAATATTTTAAAAAGTGTTTACATGGATATGAATGCATTACAAGTCAGCTATGAGGTGGGAGAAAAAAATTAATGAAAACAAATATTTTTTGAGTATTTGGGCTGATTTAAATCACGGGTCAAATTTGACCCGCTAACACCACAAGTGGATGCAGTTTTCTAACACAATGCAAGGGTTAAAGTTCCAAACTCATTAATATATGTTGTATATTGCATACAGAATGCATAGAATTTATATTTACTTTATTAGCAGGAAATTCACACTGGAACCAAATCAGTGTGGATGCTACTTAACGTGCATGTCCAGCCCTAAAACTCAGTTGATAGCCTGTACATATGCCTTGATTAATACATATTGTTGATATATATAGTCATATTATATGGTCATTGTTAATAGACAGTGTTGATCAACAGATAGATGTGTGCCAACCTTTTAGACTTTCATTATATTTACTTTTTATATAACAGTTGTTGTGTATATTTCTTTGTAATAAACGTTAAACGCTAATAGGTGGATTTGGATTACGATGTGTGGTTTAAAGGAGTACATCGTTATTGTGGTCCAACGGATATTAATCACCATGAGCACAAACATTTTAACGTTGACCACACATATCTTTACAGATAAACTAAGATGATGTGATGTAAAATCACATATTTTCAACACAACAGTTGTTTCTTCATTATATCTGGTTCTATTGCTGCCGGGGGAAATTGCAGCATTCTTGATTGGCCCATCAGTCTCAATGACTCTGAATGACATGAATAGAGTTGAATTGAATAGAGCAGGTCCCACAGAACGGATGGCAGTGACATTTACAGAGACAAGACAGACTGTGGTTTACATTTTACTTTAAATATTGTGTTCATGGTAACTTCAGTCAACTTACATTCTCAAGTACACAGATGAGAAAATCTGAAAGTCTGTTTTAATGAAAAAATCACACCCTGTGTGAAGTGGGCGGTGTCTTCCTAGCTAACCACAATACTGAATGGAGTCAACCAATGATATATGATATATGCTTTGATCTTAAAGAGCCACTTCTAGGAAGACTTTCTATTTTCTTCTCAATATCGGTTTTCCCTTTTCTCATTTCAGCCATAGTGATCTTTGACTTCTACTTTACTGTTCTCACGAAATGGACAGTATCATACTAGTGTTACATCACAGTGGTTTTAGATTAGTTTCGTCATATGTATCACTAGCCAATCACAGCATGTGTCTTGCTAGCTAATCACAATACTGAATGGAGTCGATCAATCATGTACAAAAGATAAATACATTTATTGAAACACTCTTTATGATGGACAAAACCATAACTTGAAAAAAACCAATATTTGGTTTTTTTCAAGTTATGGTTGCTTATATAGGGCTATGCACATGTGTCATGTGACACTGGCCAATCACAGTCCTGAATAGATTGTGATTGGCCAATCACAGCGCAGGATAATTGTACAAATTTCCTGGGCCCAGATCACAGCGCAGGAAAATGTACATTTTTCCAAATCTCACTTATAGGGGCGGTTTCACCGCCCAAAAAACAGCACACTCAACTAAGATGGTAGCTCATGGACTGAGGGGCGGGCACATTGTGGGACATACAGAAGTATGTTAGGTTGTGATTGGCCGAGGAGGAGAACAATACAACCATCTCTCCACAAATCATTCAACGCAGTTAGTGGTTCCACCTCAGGCTCTCTAGTATAAGAAGAGTTTGTATTTGTCCTGTTTCCACACCTCCTCCATTTCTGATCAGATCTGACTGTGGACTCCAGACTTCAGGTGAAGATGAACTCTTCTGCTGGAACATATGAACCCACAGTCATACACCATCGAGACCAAAGTAAGTTACTTGCTCTCCTTCCTTTGACTTTTTTTCCCGGTTCTATCCATAGCCTACTTGTATTTCCTCATGTTTTACTGCTGTAGTTTTCAAGGTGAAAGAAATAAGTCCCATTATTCCTTCTATTCTCAATTCACTTTCTGTTTGGTTATAATTTGACCTGTAACTCTGCTGTGTGTTTGAGTTGTGTCTTGTTTAATGTTGAACTGTTTGAATGCTTTATTTCCATGTAGAATCCCTCCAAGTATCTTAACCATTACTTAAGTCAACTTTTACTAATATAATTATATAATAAATACATTGCTATACTGTATGTCAAATGGATTGTTGTGGATTATGTTTTTCACATTCATTCAGCTAGCTCAAAAAGGCCAATGAAGAAGTTAAATTACCCTTTGGATTAACTCACAGACAAACTGTTAATGTAATCATAAGTAGCAAATTAAGGATGCATAACATGCTTGTAAATGTCTAAAGTAATGTATTTCTACCTATTATATTTCAATCCAGCGTTGAATCTTGAACTAAGAAGCTTGGATAAGCCGAACTACCATCGCAACGGTACAACAAAATGTAACTTGGAAGAGCAACAGGGAATTCGTACAATTACATCAATTGCTAAAGAATACCCACAGGGGATTCATACTATTACATCAATTTCTAGAGAATACCCACATTTACCACTGTTTAGTTTATATCTGTCAGGAAAAATGGTTACCTTTATGGCAGACATCGGAAAAACCACTTCTAGTATAAGGCCGCAAGATTTATCATGTTCTTGTAAAGCATGCACAGAAACGGTAGAGTCTGTTGGCATCCCAATTGATTTGAATGGAATGATAGTTCAGCAGTCATTCACTGTGAGTTCTGAATGGCCTCTGTCCATATTGGGTCAAGATTTGTTGAGTAAACTCAATTTGAAAATCTTTGTTGGGTAATGTCAATGTTGATGTCCATTTTGATGTTTTACTGATGGAAGTTGATATCCCATCAAATGCATACACATGAATGCCTTTGTCATAGCATTTTGTGTCGCCATAATGCCAATTTTGTAACCAATTTACTCTCAATTGGCGGAAATAACAAGTTGAAGATATTAAACAAGAGATAGGTAAATGTATACAAAAACATCTTTAGTCAAATAGGGAAAATGTTCAAAATTAAAACCAAAAGAAAGAAGGAAAGAAAACCAAATCATTGTGGATGTTGCTTAACTTGCATGCCCCTTGCATGCCTAGGTTGTGATTGGCCGAGGAGGAGAACAATACAACCATCTCTCCACAAATCATTCAACGCAGTTAGTGGTTCCACCTCAGGCTCTCTAGTATAAGAAGAGTTTGTATTTGTCCTGTTTCCACACCTCCTCCATTTCTGATCAGATCTGACTGTGGACTCCAGACTTCAGGTGAAGATGAACTCTTCTGCTGGAACATATGAACCCACAGTCATACACCATCGAGACCAAAGTAAGTTACTTGCTCTCCTTCCTTTGACTTTTTTTCCCGGTTCTATCCATAGCCTACTTGTATTTCCTCATGTTTTACTGCTGTAGTTTTCAAGGTGAAAGAAATAAGTCCCATTATTCCTTCTATTCTCAATTCACTTTCTGTTTGATTATAATTTGACCTGTAACTCTGCTGTGTGTTTGAGTTGTGTCTTGTTTAATGTTGAACTGTTTGAATGCTTTATTTCCATGTAGAATCCCTCCAAGTATCTTAACCATTACTTAAGTCAACTTTTACTAATATAATTATATAATAAATACATTGCTATACTGTATGTCAAATGGATTGTTGTGGATTATGTTTTTCACATTCATTCAGCTAGCTCAAAAAGGCCAATGAAGAAGTTAAATTACCCTTTGGATTAACTCACAGACAAACTGTTAATGTAATCATAAGTAGCAAATTAAGGATGCATAACATGCTTGTAAATGTCTAAAGTAATGTATTTCTACCTATTATATTTCAATCCAGCGTTGAATCTTGAACTAAGAAGCTTGGATAAGCCGAACTACCATCGCAACGGTACAACAAAATGTAACTTGGAAGAGCAACAGGGAATTCGTACAATTACATCAATTGCTAAAGAATACCCACAGGGGATTCATACTATTACATCAATTTCTAGAGAATACCCACATTTACCACTGTTTAGTTTATATCTGTCAGGAAAAATGGTTACCTTTATGGCAGACATCGGAAAAACCACTTCTAGTATAAGGCCGCAAGATTTATCATGTTCTTGTAAAGCATGCACAGAAACGGTAGAGTCTGTTGGCATCCCAATTGATTTGAATGGAATGATAGTTCAGCAGTCATTCACTGTGAGTTCTGAATGGCCTCTGTCCATATTGGGTCAAGATTTGTTGAGTAAACTCAATTTGAAAATCTTTGTTGGGTAATGTCAATGTTGATGTCCATTTTGATGTTTTACTGATGGAAGTTGATATCCCATCAAATGCATACACATGAATGCCTTTGTCATAGCATTTTGTGTCGCCATAATGCCAATTTTGTAACCAATTTACTCTCAATTGGCGGAAATAACAAGTTGAAGATATTAAACAAGAGATAGGTAAATGTATACAAAAACATCTTTAGTCAAATAGGGAAAATGTTCAAAATTAAAACCAAAAGAAAGAAGGAAAGAAAACCAAATCATTGTGGATGTTGCTTAACTTGCATGCCCAGCCTTAAAACAGTTGATAGTCTGTATATGTATTCATGAATATATACATTTTTGATAGTCTATATTCATTGTTAATTTTATACTCGTTGATAGACTTTCACTGTGTTTTCATTTAAGTATATTTGAATTACTTTGTATACTTTTGTTTGAATTACTTTGTATACTTTTGTTTGAATTACTATGTATACCTTTGTTTGAATTACTATGTATACCTTTGTTTGAATTACTTTTGTTTGGCTTACTTTGTACACTTTTGTTTTAATTACTTTGTATACTTTTGTTTTAATTACTTTTATACTTTTGTTTTAATTACTTTTATACTTTTGTTTTAATTACTTTGTATACTTTTGTTTGAAATAAACATTAAAAGTCAAGAGGTGTCTTGTGTGGCAACACAATTTTCAGTAATTACATGGCATATTCTTTGGAATGCAATTCAAGACCACAAACTTTATGGATAAATGAAGATGCACATAGTGCACTATATAGCAGGTGTTTCTTCACCATGTCTGGTTCTATCTGGGCCTATTGTTCTGGAATTTGCAGCAATCATTTGCAAATTAGGATTCTATACAGACTGGCCCATCTATCTCAATGGCTGTGCTTGAATAACAAGACGAATAGTTGTTTGTTTTACATGCAAATGTAGGCAGGTCATACAGAATGCATAGAATTGACATTTACAGAGAATAGAGAGAATGTAGTTTACATTATACTTTTAAAATAATATATATATATATATCATAATATATGTAGTTTAACAATGTATGTACAGTGTTCTCAAGTAGCCCCCCACCACCAGGGTTTAGCAGTCTAGTGCGTTGAAACATTTCTCTAAAATGTTCAACCTTGAACACTTTAGAGAAGGTGTCTTCCACACTGAAAACCTCCATAGGGTTTTCTCTCCGGTATGAAATCTCTTTATTCACCCTGAGTGGCATCCAAATCAGTGTGGATGCTACTTAACTTGCACGTACAACCCTACAACTTAGTTGATAGTCAGTCATCATATTACATTTTCAAGTAGCACAACACCAGATTAGGTTAGATTTTACACATGTCTACTTGTTGCAATTTTAAGTTTGTGACTGAGTGATGTAGTATCTGTGTTAGCTTTTATGCATGTGTATCAGGGTATACATAATGTAACGCCTCACAGAGTTTGTATTTCGTTTAAAATATAAAAGCAGAAACGTGGATTAGGTAGCCTACCAAAAATACATAGAAAATACAATTTATGGAGCACATACGTTGCCTAATAACCAGCTCAGTGGCCTGTTGGTTAGAATGTCCGCCATGAGACTGGGAGGTCGATCGCGTTTCGATCCCTGGCCGGGTCATACCAATGACTCTAATAATGGGACCCAGTGCCTCCTGCTTGGCATTCAGCATTCATTCGGGTCGGATTGGGGTAAGTCCCTGTGACGCTATATATGGTAGTGCACGGTGGGTGTAGAGGGCGTCCCCTTTTGGGCGGGCGCCCGTGCGGGGACTTCTTTCTTCTACATTAGAAGAGTTAGGACGTCATATTCTAACACAGCCCGAATACCCAATCTCATCACCGGTCACAGTGGCGTACCTCGCTAATCATTAGACTCCCAGTCCACTACCAGCCCCGTCCGAGTTATGTACCGATAGGCACAGAATAGTAAATGATGTTGTGGGGACTGCGTTTGCCCCAACTGACACTCAAAGTGACCAATCACAGCGTGTCTTTCCCGGGACTTATACAGCTCTCAACTTCCGCTACAAATCCGCAGTGCATTCCCAAAGCTTGCCCCTGTGACATACTAGCGCCATTTCCAGGGGGACTTGCCTCACGGTAAGGAAACAGGAGTGAAGATAGGCTCCTGCCCTATGGGCCTCGGCATGGCTTACTTATACGTTGAAGGCATATATACTGTAGGGCAGTGTTTATCAACCTTTTTGGTGCCAAGGCACACCTGGCATAGCCAAAAAATCCCAGGGCACACCTAGATATACGGTGTGTGTGTGTGTGTGTGTGTGTGTATATATATATATATATATATAGCTGGAGCTCTCATCATCTTGTAGTAATAATATTGAGTGCCAAATCATGTACCCTGTGCCCCCTATACAGTACCAGGTAGGACAACATATTTGCATTCCTATGGGTGATGGTCGCTACACTGAATGGATTCGGGCGTGGCTGTGTGTGAAACGGATGATGGCCGTATCGATTGACGGACGATCGCCGCTATTGTTCTCGAGGGCTGGGTTCACACTTTCTTCAAACGGCGCGGCACACCTCAGCAGTACTCGCGGACCAAAATTGGGCCGTTTGCCAGGGTTGATAAACACTGCTGTAGGGGACTGGGGGTTTCACACAACATAGCAGGCTAAATAAATAAATTTTGCCTGCTATCTAAACAACAGCGTGAAGCACTACTGGAAGCACTACTGGAACTTAAAGATGACTCATCTATTGTGGTACAATCTGCACAAAGGGGGCGCCATTGTACTTTTAGACAGGGACGCTTATGTTGGTGAAATACTCGCTCAGCTTACCAATGAGGTTTTTTATAAGAAACTGAGTGTCAATCCGACTCCAGGGTTTAAAAACCACATTCATGGCACTCTCAAACAGTTTTTTGATACAGGGGATATCAGCAAGAGTGAATATGAATATATGAGAGTTGACTGTCCAGTTACACCTGTCATTTATACTTTGCCCAAAATTCACAAAAAATTCACTACTGTTCCTCCTGGTAGACCCATTGTTTCAGGAATTGGCTTTCTCACAGAAAATATATCATCTTTTGTAGACTATTTTTTAAAGCCACATGTTCTCTCACTTCCCTCTTATGTGAGAGACTCGAGTGATTTTATTCAGGTTCTACAAACTATAGAAACTGTAGAAAACGACTCACTATTAGTTACACTCGATGTAGAGAGCCTATATACAAACATTCCTCACCAAGGTGGCTTAGAGGCTATTGAATTATTTCTTAACCAGAGGACGGAGTGCATACCGAGTACCACATGCATCAAAGAGCTCACTGAAGTAGTACTCACAAAAAACTTTTTCTTGCTTGAGAATGAGTTTTATTTACAAAAATGTGGCACAGCCATGGGAGATGGCCCCAAATTATGCCAACCTCTATGTTAGGCTACTTGAAGCCAATCTCATTTTGAATCCGAATTGCAATCCGTTCCTGTCACATACACAGTTATGGAAGCGCTACATTGATGATGTTTTTCTGATTTGGACTGGGTCCCCTGCTGAGCTGACAGCTTTTCATGTTTTCCTTAATCACAGCAGTCAGTTTTTGAAATTTACCATAGCCTCTGATCAGAACAGTATGAATGTCCTTGATATCCTGGTCATCAAAGAAAACAATACTTTAAATATGAATTTGTACACAAAGCCCACTGATCGTAATGCCCTACTACATGGTGACAGTTACCATCCCACACCCCTAAAAAAAGGCATCCCCATGGGCCAATTCAAAAGAATCCGCAGGATTTGTAGTCAAGATGACTCTTTCCAGGTACATGCTAAAGACCTAGAGTGTCGTTTTAAACAGCATGGCTATCCAGTACAATGGATTCAACCTGCTGCAACTGGAATGTTTAAAACCCAAAGAGAGAACAGACAGAATTGAAAAACGCATCAAGTGTTTTGTTCAATATTCTCCTCTGGGTCACCATTTTGAAAAATTGATAGGAGGCATTGGTACATTTTAAACTCTGACCCTATTCTTGGCAAGTCTTTTGCAGTCCCTCCCCGCATTGTGTATAAAAGACCACCAAATTTGAGGAACCTACTGGTTAGGTCACACATACGTCAGGCAACTCCCACACATTTTCTTAGTAACATTCCAGATGGCAATTACAAATGCGCTCAATGCAGTTTTACTTATAAATGTCACACTTTTAATCACCCTGTTACAGGTAAATGTTTTAAGATCAGAGGCGTCATCAGTTGCACTACACCCAATATCATCTACATGATCAAATGTGTATGTGGGCTTCCTTATATTGGCAAAACATTAAGACCCCTGAAAACGAGGATCTCAGAACACAGGAGTGACATTAGAACTAAGGATTTTAGAAATCCTGTGGCAGTACATTTTCATAAAGCCCAACACTGCATCTCTTCATTGAAATATATAGGCATTGAGCGTGTCACATTGCCACCCAGAGGGGGAGACATTGATTGTTTACTCCTCAAAAGGGAAGCTTTTTGGATTTCTACTTTGGACACAGTGAAAAGAGGTCTAAATGAATCTTTTCATATCAGGCCATTTCTGTAAACCCCCCTATTAGGCCTATTTATATATTTTAGGTTCCCCTCTTCTGATTTTACCTGGGTATTTACCTCTTATTACTTTTTAATATTCTTAATGTTGAATTATCTGCCATTGCCTAGAAGGCCTTATAATATTTGTATGTGTTTGTGGTGCAGTGACTTCCCAGATAGCAAAATATGGTTATTCAACGTTGAATTATAGTCGTTAGGGTTGATTTTTGGTTACGATTGAAGACTGATGGTTTTTCAACATTGAATCACTGTTGTATTGCAGTGCAAAATTCAATGATTGAAATGCCAACATTGAATCAGCGTTGAATCTATGGTGCAAATTCAATGATTGAAATGCCAACATTGAATCAGCATTGAATCTATGCTGTTTGCCTTTTTCTTTTCTTTTTTCTTGATGGGGGGAGGGGGGGAGGCACACCCCTCCTCACACCCCCCTTCCCCCCATTTAATGATTGAAATGACAACATTGATTCAACGTTTTATCCATGCAGTTTGCCGTTTTCTTTTCTTTTTTTCTTGTTGGGGGGAGGGGGGGCAACCCCCTCCTCCCCCTCCCCCCTCCTCCCATTTAATTATTGAAATACCAACATTGATTCAATGTTGAATCTATGACATTTGCCTTATTCTTTTTTTGACGGGTGAGGGAGGGGGGATGCCTTCGCCTCCCCTCCCCTCCTCCCCCTACCTTCGCTAACCCTAACCTTAGCTGCCCTTGGGTTAGGGTTAGCCTTCTGGAGCCCATGGAGTGAATCCGAAATCAGATTCTCGATCAGTGCGTGTCCGATTCGCCCAATATAAGTTTCCTTCCACACAGACCTACGGTTTACAACCTAGGCTCTTAATTGCCTAGTGCAGCGATTCTCAAACTATGGGTCGCAACCCAAAGTGGAAGGAAAAAAAGACGATGTCCTTCACTCGGATTTTACACCAGGCAGTCGTTTGTGTATTTGTCCTGTCTCGCGCATCAACTGAGGCCGATAGGCTGTGCTTCAATACACATCATGCATGTATAATTTGGGGGGGCTGCGTCCACGACCAACGTGAAACCTCTCTCTCTCTCTCTCTCTCACACACCCCGACACCACACACACACACCCCGACACGACACTGACACTGCACACAATGCACACAGCGTAGCAACAACACAGGAGGACACAGATGATTTAGCTGAGCTCTTCAAAACGATTTACTTAGTCCGTAAGCGAGAGGGTACAAAATACAAGAACCGCGGATCCATGTGGTTTCATCTGTAGCCCTCGCACGGAGTTTAACTTAGACTGCGTCGTAACGTTACCGTCAGACAACAATTACAGACAACCAGAGACCACCAGTAGCCTACTACCAACAGCTGCACCGCTATGTCGGATAAAGAAATGATGTGGTTCTAGCGAGATATTTTGGGGGCGGTTTGCTGGGGTCGCCAAAAGATTTCCCTTATTATATGGGGTCGTGGTATGAAAAAGTTTGAGAACCCCTGGCCTAGTGTTACCGCTTCACTTCAACGTGCTTTAACTTGATAATGTATTACGGGCCCATCTTTTGATATGTTGTAGAGCTTGTCCATGCGAACACGTGGATATGTGTCTAATTTCTTTGACACTTTTATGGCGAAGATCTCCACTTTCACTATGGTCCTAAGAATCTAAAACCCTAAGACCATTTTGAGTGGTCTTAGGGTTGAATGGTCTTGTAGTGTCTTACATGGACGTGTTTCCCAGAGGAAAGCATAAGAATGCGATTCAACTTCCCTAGGCTCTAGGCCTACTAGGCCTAGGGAACCATCTTAAAGTTGGGGTGCCTGCGACCTTATACAGGGATTTTAATTCAGACCTCAATAGCTTCGACTACATACCTGGACAAGGAAAGTGGTGCTGTGAGGATATTATTTTTTGATTTTCGAAGCGCCTTTAACACCATACAGCCCCCCCCCCCCCCCTCCTTCCCCTTCTGAAAGACAAACTGAACAGCATGCATGTTGGCCCACACCTTGTGTCCTGGATCATGGACTACCTCACTGACAGACCACCATACGTCAGGTTGAGGGACTTTACATCTGACACTGTGACCTGCAGCACAAGAGTCCCCCAGGGGACTGTGCTGGCCTCCCTTCTCTTCACCCTTTACACGGCAGAGCTCAGACACTGCACAGAGATGTGCCACCTGCAGACATTCTCAGTAATGTAAAGTATACATAATAATAGTAATAATAATATTAATAATAATAATAAAAAAAAAATAATAATACATTTTATTTATAGCACACTTTACATTTTTGGAAATCAGGTTAAAAAACAACAGGTTAAAAAACAAAAGGCACAAAAATGTTAAATGTTTTTACATGATGTGAACATCATCATTAATATCAGTTAGGCTATTATTATCATTATTAATTTTATCCTTCAACTTCAGCCGATCTACAAGCTCACAACTTGCAGATCGGCTGTTTGCCTCTTTCTTATATTATTTGAGAATTTGGCCAATGTTTGACAAATTTTTTTTTGTATAGTTTGTTGATTACTCTTGATGCAGCAATGGTCTTTTTATTTGCTATATTTTTACTTTTTCATTTATTAAAAAGGTTACTTAAATTGTCCCTTCACTGTCATCTGGGGACCCCCCCCCCCCCCCAGAAAAAAAAATCATGTGGGGACCCCTGGCTGGTCCCGATCCACAGGTTGAGTACCACTGACCCAAAATTGCGTCAACATTACAAAGGGGTTAGGCGGAGGCGGAGCTTATCCGTTTTGAACACACACTCAGACGGACCGGGGAGCTGCAGGAAGTCGAACTAACGGCTCAGGAGGAGCGAACCTTACAGACATGGATGTTTCCATGCTTCTAATCTACTATAACAGGTAAATTGAATTAGTTTATGGAATTAAAATGTTGTCCAACTTGTTAGTTCATGACCGTGGCGTGTATTTGCCCGAGTATAGCCCTGAAACATGACTGTCATATATGATATGATAGTCATGACGAAACTTCAACCTGGTGTTTGCACTTTCAACTTTACGGTCCTTACATCTAAATAAACGTTCATATTTCAAATATAAAGTGCTTAACCCATGGCCACGGATGTTACAATTATATATGGTATCTCAGAAGTACCCGTATTTTCCGTATTGTTTAATAAAAAGCATTTTCATCCGATCGATGGCCATTTCCTCATAGAGTTATAACGTATGTAGAGTGCAATACACTTCCCAACCGATAGGGTCACAGTTAGCATATGGCGAAAAACCTAAGAAAATGGCCACCGATCGGATTAAAATGCTTTTTATTGAACAATACGGAAGATACGTGTACATCTGAGGGTCCGTACATACTTGTAACATTCGTGGCCATGAGGTCAGCACTTTATATTTGGAATCTGAACGTTTATGTGGATGTACGGGCTATAAATGGAGAAAGTGCAAACACTAGTTTGCAGTTTATCCATGACGCTCGTGATCCATGGCTAGGCCTGACTCGCAAATTTTGAAACTAGTCGTTGGTAGAAACATATTTAAACACGATTAAAATATAATTGTATCCAAGTGATGTTTATAATTAGTAAATCAATAAGTCTGATTAAGTACTTTAGCCCTATTTTATACTTTTGTCGTACAACAGCGTTGCTTAAAAAAATCGCCAATCTACAAGCTCACAACCTGTTGATTTTACTATTTTTATTAAGAAGAAAACCCCGACTGGATCTGTGGATCCGGATCTTCAAATAGTAAAATCAGCAGGAAGTTGACATTTTTATTCAAAAAATAAACAGTACTGGGTTTGGTGATGTTCTATATAGTCTGAATTAGCTTTGATTGTGTTTGTTTATGTGCTAAAATAGTGACTTTGAGAGCTGTTTCAGCGTACAATGTAAGTCAATGAGGAGCATATTTTGAATGATCAATTTCTAATCAATGGAGCAATTATTTTTGATTTCTTGTCCTCCTTTGGAGTTACATCATGGCAAGGTAAATACACAACACAAACCTCTACCAAAGTGGTCTTGCCCTTTTAAGCACTATCGCTTTAAACATGGAAGCCATGCCAGAACCACGCAATTTAAAAAACATAATTTACCATTATAAATCCTAACCAAACAGTAAAGAAATACCACATCACACTGGGCAGAAAAAAGTGTTACACTGGCATTCACCTCATTAGAGCTATTTGGATGCAGTAACCTATGTTAAACCTATGTTAAATCTGTGCTCCTTCTCCAGGTGTTTTTGGGTCTTCCTCTGCTCCGTTTGCCTGGTGCGTTCCATGTTAATGTTTAATTATTGCTGTTTTGTTTCTCCTGAATGTGTGACTAATCCTGCTCCACTTTCTCCTTATCAGCTGTACCTCCACTGTTAAGTTTCTAAGATACAAAGTCATCCCTCCATAGACTGCCCTATTCATGATAATTAAAACTTGTATCTGATTGCATTTAATGGCATTCTCCCACTATGCTTTCAAAAACTAAATGATAAAACAAATGTCATTTATCTATAGACACAGGTATCTGTACACCTTCACTTGTCTTTATGAGGGGATCTACTAATATTTCCTATAACTAATTAATTAAAGTCTAACACATCAATCTTCTTCTTCTTGCGTATGTCATCAGATCCTCAGCTCCGTTGCAGCAAGCCAGTCCAGCGTCTCGTCATCCAGGTTCATCAGGCCTAGGTCGCCATGTGGTGGGCGGTGTTTCGGGCAGCTGGTCATGATGTGTTCCACAGTCTTTAGGGGGTCTCCAGGTTCACAGTGGGCACTGTCCGAGAGGCCCCACTGTTGCATTGCTTCACCGAAGCGTCCCACGCTTGTCCTCAGGCGGTTGAGGGTTGTCCACTGCTTACGGGGCAGGTGCTGGCCAGGGACATCTGTGGGATCCTCGATGTAGTTGTGAAGCCTAGATGGTTCTGCTGCTTTCCACTGTTCCCTCCACCTTGCCTTGCTAGTCTGCAGTCTAACACATCAATGTTAGACTGTTTCTCTTCAAACAACATCAACACTTCACTGATACTCTTGGTAAATAAGTTTGCTATACTATTTGAAAATGGTGCCAACATGACAACTGTTTAGTTCAGGACATGGCTATGTTTAACAACGTGATACACTATCTGGTCATAATAGATCTTGGGATAACAACTCTACTTTCAAGCAGACAGAATGTTTACAGCTGTCTAGATGTACTTAAATCATTAATTGATCTGTTAATTATTTATGCGTGTACAGTATTTACAGTCTGTTCTTTCTATTGAATATAGTCATTCCAGAATTTTACTTCCCCTTAGTGGGTGTGTATTGTGTTTTCTACCATATAAAAAGGCGACATTTGACATGTAATTGTGGTTGTGGTTGTTAGGACACCGATGACCTTCCAGACATGTCCCACCTCTCCATTGGGATCCTGACCGTGGTTCCTGAAGACAGCCCGGCTTCTCCTCACTCACTGCACTTGGACTCTTCACTATCATGCATCGTCTTGGAAGGTACAACAGTGATGACCTTCAAAGTCTCCCACATGCCATCTGCCTACTGTTTGGACTGATTTACGCACTGAATTTGGAGTACCCCAAATCAATGAAGAACACCTTTGATTTTATTCAAAGAGTTCTTCTCTCACTTGGACATAAATCCCTAAAACCCAAAATACAATCTCTCAAAAACTGATGGAGTTAGTGATTGTTAAGATTAGAATAACCACTGGATTAATGCAGGCACTTTGATTGTTTAGCTTTGAATAACCATCAATTTAATGCAGACACTTTAATTTTGATTGTTACGGTTATAATAACCATTGATTTATTGCACTCATTTTGATTTTTGTATTGCTAAGGTTATAATTGAATATAAATTGAATTTATTTGTGACTTGTATTACATTCCACATTACTTTTGATTGGTCTATCTAAAATCCACAATGCATTGCATAAAGGCATAGCTATTTTTTAAAGATCTTTGACAGACTACAAACTAAGGTTACTTTTCTATGTCTCTGCAACCTTGTGATACCTTCTACCCCGATTTACAGCCATACCCTCCAGCCTCTTCTACACAGGCCTGCCGACCTGTTGATGAGGTATGTTTTCTTTAGATTTAACCCATGTAGACATACAAGCTCTTAGCACAGCACTCGGTGCTGCGCTATGAGCTTGTATAGTAGCCTATAGTTTTGATGATTTTTGACCAAGTACAATTAAGGGCCTTTTGTCTTTTCTGCACAGCCGTATGCAGCTACATATATGGACTTGGATCAGTGGAACCAAGAAACACCCAGTGTACTGCAACCTCCATCTCCGTCCAGTGATGCTCCAGTAGAAGGTGTGGTTCCTCAGCTAAGTGTCAGCAGACTTGGCACTGTTGTCCTTCAAATTCAGGATTCATAGATGAGTTTTGCTTTTTTTTTAAAAACTTTTCTTTACAGTTTTTGACGTGCTTTCAATCTTTCTAGGTCAACCAAATCCATCTGACCAGAGCATACCAGAGGGTCAAGGGTGGCAGCCTTGCGACTCTTGTCGGTCTGAGGTGGAGAAGCTCCAGCTCCAGTTGAGGAGGATAACCACTGTGCTCTCCAGTATCAGTACGTTTTATTGCCTGTAATGTTGCAGTTTTCAGTTGTCTGCTAATTTCTTTGTCTCACTTGAAACTTTACTTTATCCTGTACCTCTTTTGTGAGTTCTCTGACATGACTGGAAAACATTGGTATCCCAAAATAAAACTGTTTTCTGTTTACTGAAGAGCTGGGGAGATCGACCCCTGCTACTGAACAAATACTCATCAATGACTGCTATCAGAATATACTGTAGAGCTTTGTAGAACAGTACTCAATCTTATTGTTTTACAAATACACTCAGTAGACTCAGATTTTTTTGTCTTTGTTCTAGGCTCTGAGAAACTAGACGCACTGAAGGGCTTTATCACCCTGGTCGGTGACCTAGAGTCTGGAGTGTCCAGTCTCGGGCAGCAGGAGCTATATCCAGGTATGGATGTATACGTTTGCCATACATTTCACACTGAACCTGACGTTCTTGGTAGCGAGTGATCCGTGTTGTGAGCTGCAACTAGATAGTGAAGTTTTCAGAAGGTCACAGTTGTCTGTTTTCATGGTGCACTGAGCGCAGAAAGGGGTCAATGTAGCTGATGTCTTAAAATGCAGTTTGTTAATTGCTCGCTCTCTATTCACAGGCTGTGGACAGATGATTTCATCTGTGCAGCTGGCAGCCATACACCAGCGTGCCAGGAAGGACTGCAAGAGGCTATTCCACGCCTTGTTCGAGGTGTTCTTCACCCATGAGGAGTGCCGCAATGCCGTCGTATACGGAAAGCATGGTGTCATCCCAGAGGGGAAGAACAAACTGGATGAGGCGAAGAGGCACTGTTCAGTAAGTATTTGTCACACCACTAGTTCCTCAGAGTAGTGTTATAGATGGCCAGTCAGTGGAGTTGGTAACCACTTATAGACAGACATGCAAAAGTGTCACTTTTCAGCTACAGTCACCTTTTTGAACTCAAATAGGGCAATTGTGTGACACCTGACCCGAAAGAAAACAACATGTTGTCACCTTTTTCACCTCGGGCTGTTTGCATGCCTGTGTATACCACCTGTATACCACCCATAGACCACCTATAGACCACCTGTATACCACCTGTATACCACCTATAGTCCACCTGTATACCACCTATAGACCACCCGTATACCACCCATAGACCACCTAGAGACCACCTATAGTCCACCCGTATACCACCTAGAGACCACCTGTATACCACCCGTATACCACCTGTATACCACCTATAGACCACCCGTATACCACCCATAGACCACCTAGAGACCACCTATAGTCCACCCGTATACCACCTAGAGACCACCTAGAGACCACCTAGAGACCACCTGTATACCACCTGTATACCACCCATAGACTCACCTCTTCAGACTCCACCTCAGCCCGTAGCACTTGCCCTCCTAGCCTTGATGACCTTGCAGGATTATGCAAAGGACAGATACCAGGTCATTGTTGACCTGGCATCCTATAAATGCTGAGTCCACCTAGAGTCCACCTAGAGTCCACCTAGAGTCCACCTAGAGACCACCTGTATACCACCCGTATACCACCTGTATACCACCTAGAGACCACCTAGAGACCACCTGTATACCACCCATAGACCACCCGTATACCACCTAGAGACCACCTAGAGACCACCTGTATACCACCTGTATACCACCTGTATACCACCTGTAGACCACCTGTATACCACCCATAGACCACCTATAGACCACCTGTATACCACCCGTATACCACCCGTATACCACCCGTAGACCACCTATAGACCACCTGTATACCACCCGTAGACCACCCATAGACCACCTATAGACCACCTATAGTCCACCTGTATACCACCTCTAGACCACCTGTATACCACCACCTGTATACCACCCGTATACCACCTGTATACCACCCGTATACCACCTAGAGACCACCTAGAGACCACCTGTAGACCACCTGTATACCACCTGTATACCACCTAGAGACCACCTATAGTCCACCTGTATACCACCTGTATACCACCTGTAGACCACCCATAGACCACCTATAGACCACCTGTATACCACCTAGAGACCACCTATAGTCCACCTGTATACCACCTGTATACCACCCGTATACCACCCATAGACCACCTATAGACCACCTGTATACCACCTGTATACCACCCGTATACCACCTATAGTCCACCTGTATACCACCTATAGACCACCTGTATACCACCCGTATACCACCCATAGACCACCTAGAGACCACCTATAGTCCACCCGTATACCACCTAGAGACCACCTATAGTCCACCCGTATACCACCTAGAGACCACCTGTATACCACCTAGAGACCACCTATAGTCCACCCGTATACCACCTAGAGACCACCTATAGTCCACCCGTATACCACCTAGAGACCACCTGTATACCACCTAGAGACCACCTATAGTCCACCCGTATACCACCTAGAGACCACCTGTATACCACCTAGAGACCACCTAGAGACCACCTATAGTCCACCTGTATACCACCCGTATACCACCCATAGACCACCTATAGACCACCTATAGACCACCTGTATACCACCTGTATACCACCTATAGACCACCCGTATACCACCTATAGTCCACCTGTGTACCACCTATAGACCACCTGTATACCACCCGTATACCACCCATAGACCACCTAGAGACCACCTATAGTCCACCCGTATACCACCTAGAGACCACCTATAGTCCACCCGTATACCACCTAGAGACCACCTGTATACCACCTAGAGACCACCTATAGACCACCTATAGACCACCTGTATACCACCTGTATACCACCTATAGACCACCCGTATACCACCCATAGACCACCTATAGACCACCTGTATACCACCTGTATACCACCTATAGACCACCTGTATACCACCCATAGACCACCTAGAGACCACCTAGAGACCACCTAGAGACCACCTATAGACCACCTGTATACCACCCGTAGACCACCTGTAGACCACCTGTAGACCACCTAGAGACCACCTAGAGACCACCTAGAGTCCACCTATAGACCACCTGTATACCACCCGTATACCACCTGTATACCACCCATAGACCACCCGTATACCACCCATAGACCACCTAGAGACCACCTGTATACCACCTAGAGACCACCTGTATACCACCTGTATACCACCTGTATACCACCTATAGACCACCTGTAGACCACCTATAGACCACCTGTATACCACCTATAGACCACCCGTATACCACCTAGAGACCACCTAGAGACCACCTGTAGACCACCTATAGACCACCTGTATACCACCTAGAGACCACCTAGAGACCACCTATAGTCCACCTGTATGCCACCCGTATACCACCCATAGACCACCTATAGACCACCTGTATACCACCTAGAGACCACCTATAGACCACCTGTATACCACCTGTATACCACCTGTATACCACCCGTATACCACCCATAGACCACCTATAGTCCACCTGTATACAGACATGCAAAAGTGTCACTTTTCAGCTACAGTCACCTTTTTGAACTCAAATAGGGCAATTGTGTGACACCTGACCCGAAAGAAAACAACATGTTGTCACCTTTTTCACCTCGGGCTGTTTGCATGCCTGTATAGATATATATCTTGGGGTATCTTGTGACAATGTATACACATGTCTGTCTTACTGTGTTGTGTTTTTAGGGCTTTTATTTCGGGGGACGGGCGTGCTATAACAATTAAACTTAAAAATATGATACATTCGGAATAAATAGCCTCCAAGTAAAATTTGCAGAGAGCAAGGAGGCTGCCAAGGGCCCCTCCCCTCCCCTCATAACCAGTTGATCAGCTGTAAACTCTGTCTACACAGACTGTGGCAGGCACAGGGCTCCAGAGTGCGACCTGCCTATTGTGCTGTATGTGCGAGTTAAATCTGATTTCGAACCACCTCTGGAGGTGGTTTCAAATCAGATTTCAACTCAGATTTCAACTCGGATGTGTGCATTTAGACTGATTTTTTTAACCAGAATCTCCTGTTGACTAGTTGAGCACAATTTCCTAAATTAATATTTAAAAAAAGTTTAGGTTGGAGTCAGGTGCTGGTGAAAGTGTATGCAATGCTTTAGATGCTCATTTCAAATTCCAGTCCAGTCTTTTAGCCAACCCGCACTGGCTGCTGCAGATTAAGTGTCTTTGTGTTTTATATGTATACAAAATTGAGTGTTTAAATCCCATGTGCTTTCTTGTTATCTTATCTTTCAGCTGCTGCTCAACGATCGGACCGAAAATTAACCCAGTTGAACTATGAAAAGACGGTCAAGTCTTGGCTGCAGTTTGCGCCTGGCCGTCAGGGAGGCATCCCGAGGAATGCTCTGGAGCAGCAGGGACCGGATCTGGATGCAGGTGGCACCTCTGCAGGTTCCCTCCCTCCCTGAAGGGATTAACCCATTACAACCGGGACAGCGTTTTGCGTTTGAACTTCAACCATTTTTTCTTTTCTTTAACCCATCTAGACCGGGACAGCGTTTTGCGTTTGAACTTGGACCTTTTTTTCTTTTCTTTTTATAAAAAACAACTCAAAAAAAATCGTGAAAATGAATATTTTGTCCCCGATTCTGTCTTCTAAATACTTCTTCCAAATCTGTGGTTCTCAAATTTTTCCATGTCAAGGACCCCCAAAATCACATGTATTTGGACGCAGACCCCCACCTAGAAAAATATCTTTCCAGGGACCCCCAGAAACAGATTTCAGTTACAAAAGTTTCCTTTGAAAAATATATATTCAAAGATTTGAACAAATGTTTACGATTTTTCAAAAATAGCAGATCTATCATTTAGAAGACATTCACAGAATCGGGTCAAAATATCCAAATGCTTGCAGACATTTTCACGATTTCTTTCATAAATAGCAGATCTACAATCTTGTATATGTTCTATATTTCATCTGTTAAAGCATAAAAACAATGGTTAAAGCAGTTCAACGCAGGTCTAAATGCCTTGGTTCAATAAATGTGAAGATTCAAATCATATTGTCTGTCTTTATTTTTATATTTTCACATTTTGGGAAATGTAAGGTAATTTTGAACAAGATGTAGCCTTACAGTATATCAGCATACATAATTTAAAATGTACATGCAGATTACCATTAGGTTGTTGGATGATCAGGATCAATATTGATTCCTAATATGATTCAGTATAATCCAATTAATAAATTAAATCAGTGTTCGATTCCTGATGTTGATTCAACATAAAATCAACTAAAATGTGCATGCAGATTACCATTTAGATGATGGTTGAATCAATGTTGATTCCTAATGTTGATTCAACATTAAATCAACTAAAATGTGCATGCAGATTACCATTTAGATGATGGTTGAATCAATATTGAGTCATAACGTTGATTCAACATAAAATCAACTAAAATCAGCATGCAGAATACCATTTAGATGATGGTTGAATCAACGTTGATATAGTGTTAGTTAGTGGTTGAAACCCAACGTTGAATCAAATAATAATGGCGTTGTGATTTCAGTACAGTTTCAACGTTGAGATTGAACGTTGAGTCAACCGTTATGGCCGACTATTTTTCAACGTTGATTCACCCATATTTTGCTATCTGGGTTACTTTCTCCTTTCTCTTTTTGTGATCTTCAGGGTGCCGGTGACAGGATTTCCTTCCTCCTGGTGCAGCAGTATAGGACATGTTTTTTATGGATAATTTCAGGGATCTTGAGCCTTGGCCTGCATTAGTTGTTCTCTTTGTTCCGTTATACAATCGTTTAGCCTTTTACTTGTCTTCTGTCTATTAGTGTTTTCACACACCTTCAGAACACCTGTAATAGAGTACGCTCTTAGAGCTGAAGTTGTTTTGTTATCTGCCTGAGATTATTATGATACTTATGTTGAGGGATTTAGTGGCGATCCCCCCTATTATTTAGACCTTGTTTAAACCATTACTATCTCATGTCCTATGCTGCAGCATGTCACTGTGTCCCCCTTTGTTCTTTGTTTTTTGAGTACCTATTCTATATATTTATAACTAAATGTATTAATCTTGGGAAACTTTAAATGTATTTTTGTTTATTGCTATTCTTGGATCTTGGGATGGGTACACACTGTTTATCTCCAGATATTCTTGACTTTATGTATTAGCCAACCTCCTGATTGAGTTGGCTGCATGTGACCTCACTTGCCCTATTGGGGTGAGCCTATCATTGCATAGTAGTACCTATATAAACCTCTGTGTATGCCCTTTTCCACTATATATGTCCTGATGAAGGCCTGAACAGGCCGAAACGTTGACGAGCAATACATTCTGGAGCTTTTTGCAACTACCAGTGTGCAGACTTTATTGTCTCCGCCAGAGGTGGAGAGTATGTTTTCGTTCTGTCCCGCTGTGTGTCCACCCCCCCTAGCCAAGCTAACATTGGTCAAGCTTCACACGTGACAAATAGGTGTGTCACTTCTTTGAAGTGAGGTAAGACAGGATCAATCAGTCTTGATTGGAACAGTACCTTCCAGTACAAATCACCCGTCCGTGCGTGTGTGTGTCCCTCTGAGAACACCTAACATTATATCACAATATGTAATATAAATAAATAGCTTAGACAGGAACAGTACTATCCAGTACAAACAGAGATCACAGCTGAGATCACACAATGAAACTAACTCCCATTACGCAAACTGAAGAAGCAGCAAATCAGCAAATTCCGAAAAGAAGAACATTCCCAGAAAACTATGGTTAAAGATAGGGTAAGTGATTTCATTTGATTAAAATAGCACGGGTCTGCTGGCGGAGACTTGTGCTCCGAGGAGCACATTTTCTAGTTCTTTTTCATTATACTCTGTTTGTCTAAGCACCTGGACTAACGGATGTGCGTGCACTATCTTCTTCATAAATAAATAAATAACTCTAAATAATATAGACAAACTTGGGAAATCGAGTAAACGGATGGCCCACATGAGAACAAAACCAGCAACGGGGGAGGAGTTAGTAGGATCCACTACCAGCTATTCCCACCGTGGCACAAACTAAATCCCAGCGAGGGAGTGTGGTCGCTTTCATATACAGCAAAGCAGCAGTGTGGTGTCACCAAGCCCTGAATATACAGGCCGTGTTAGCCTACTATTTAATAACACTGAAATCAAGGAGACAAGAACAGAGAGACAGGCTAGAACTACATGACACAAACGGTCAAGTTCATGACCACAGCATAATATGCAGGCAATTGCTAAAGCAGCAAGATGGAGAGACTGCACTGATGCATACAGGAACCAACTGAAGCACAACGGGCCAGCTTTGTTTGGAGGACATGAGTTCAAAGAGGACACGCACACACGCTGAGACCAAGCGTGGCAATATGCACACACACAAACGAGAGGAGGCGCGTAACGCGGGCAAAAATGTGCACTGCCTTAATTCTGCAGGTAAGAATCAGCCCACCTTTGAGTGGGAGGAGGATGGGCAGTGGGCAGAGTGGGAGACAACTCATATCCAGCTACACATACTAATTTGAGTATGTCTGCCTTATGGCAATTAGGCTGTGGTTTTATATTGTATTTTAATTGCATGATTGAAAAGGGTTGAAGTAAAGGTCCTTGAACTGTAAATAAAAACAACAACACAAAACACTGCTGAATAGACTGTGTAACGTGGGGGATTTCCAGAGCCTGTCTGGGCGGAAGCTGCTATGGTGATCAATTTGCCTTCCTTGATTGGCCAACACAACACATCGTCTTCACAGATTGGACCGATCTTCCATGACGTTTGAGCCGCTGAACCAATATGAAATTAGTGCACAATAACGCTGCATTCTTTTACATGGAAAGGAGTTCAAGTCTGCTTTCACACATAGTGTTGCTGGTGTAAGAAATGTTCTCCTGGGTAGGGAAATTGAACGGAACACAACAACGAAACAGTGATGCTGCTGTTGCGGTGGAGCACAATGTGTACTCCTTTGGAGGGTTCTACATCAACGACATCAACAATAATAATAATAATAATATTATGATTGTTTCCGACGTCTTCAACACAGTGTCTTTACGCTGGAAAAACTTGCCCCCAGTCACAACTGAAAGAGGATACTGTCACCTTCATGTTCCCACCAAGCGCTTTGACCACACAGCTGTGCTGACAGAAGATGTCATCTACATCTTTGGGGGGTTCAAGTACACAAATCAGTACCGTGCAGAAGTCTGCAACGAGCTATATGCATTTGATGTCGACACCCACAGGTGGCTAAAGCCCATGGTTTATGGAACTGTTCCAGAGGCGAGCAGGGGCCACTCAGCCTGTGTCTTGGGGAAGGCCATGTATGTCTACGGAGGATCCGTCAGGACTAATGACATGTACAAGTTGGACACCACCATAATGTTCTGGTTATTCATTAACAGCAGAAACACTCCAGAACCTGCTTCATTGTATAACTCTGCCACCATTATCAGGACAAAGATGTTTGTATTTGGGGGCCGAGGGGTCCAGGACAACAACATCAGAGTGTTTGACACAGAGACCAACTGCTGGCTGACCACGCCTTCTGCACAGCTTCTTCCAGAAGGACGCTGGGGTCATTCAGCTTTTGCCTACAATGAAGAGCTGTACATATTTGGTGGAAGAAACTGGACTCTGGACAGGAACTTCAATGATCTGTGGAAATTCAATCCAGAGACCTTCTCCTGCAAGAAGGTTGAGCCCAAGGGGAAAGGCCCATGTCCGATGTTTGGGATATGCTGTTGCGTGGTGGGAGATCGTATCATTATCTTTGGGGGGAGGAGCACGCCCGCTGACCTTTACATCTTAGACTTAAGTCCTAGTCTGAAGATATTATGCAGGCTAGCAGTTATTCACTACAATCTGGAGCAGTCAGTACTGCCACACAACATCAGATGGGAACTGGCAGCAATGAACAACAGCAACAAACAAACAAGTAGCAGCCCATGAATAATAAGTTGGAAGGTAACAAACTCTGTGTTCTCTCCATCAGTGGCAATAAATTGGGTCAAAGCATCGAAGATTATTGAGATTTTATTTATTTATTTATATATACGTTTTTTTGAATTATATTGTATAATCTTTTTTTTCAGCTTCACCCAGCTGATGACTGACACATAGGCCGGTGACGGGAGGTGAACTGCTGTTCACTGGATGGCCTCTCCACGCACTAAGCTACGGCCGCCCAACAATGATTAAGAGGAGGATTATGATGAATCTGTCTGGAGATAATCTCATGAACCGCTGAGACCATCTCATGAACCACGGCGCCAAATGTCTTGTGCACTTGTCCAAACTTTGGCACTTGTCCAAACTTGCTCTGTCCGCAGACTATTCCACTCTGATCCATAATTTTGACTGGCCACAACTAGCAGAAAGTGCTATAGAGATGGCAGATCTTTTTTTGGTCAAGTGTCTAAAAAACAGACTTGGAGCCATTTGATGACCTACATTTCGACGCATTTGCTTGCAGTGCCCTCAAGATGGACTTTGAGAGAACCTCTCGCACCTTAGAGTGGAGCGGCTAAATGCTTTTTTCTGGCAGAATCTTTCAGTTGATGATACAAGCGTGAAAATTGGCATGAGCAGTCTCCATGGGTCACTTGACAAGAAAATTGTCTGAGCCATTTGTAATTTCAAGATGGCGGCCATTTTTTAAGATGGCCGATACCTTAGTGGGCAGTTAAGTGATATGATGGTTTATTTGGTGATACAAGCATGAAAATTGGCATGAGCAGTCTCTGTGGGTCACTTGACAATAGGCCACCCACAGCTACTTGAAATTTCAAGATGGTGGCCATTTTTCAAGATGGCCGACACTTTAGTGGAGCATTTAAGTTATATAATGGTTCATTTGGTATGAAAATTGGCATGAGCAGTCTCTGTGGGTCACTTAACAATAAGCCACCCACAGCTACTTGAAATTTCAAGATGGCAGACATTTTTCAAGATGGCCATCACCTTAGTGGAGTAGTTAAGCTTAAGAAATCATTTAGTTGGTGATACAAGCATGAAAATTGCCATGAGCCGTCTCAAAAGGTCATTTGACAAGAAACCGCCCACAGCCACTTGAAATTTCAAGATGACTGCCGTACGTCATGTCAATCTTTAAATGATACCTTTTCTCATAGAAATGTATTGGGTTCCTCAAAAAGCTCTGTCAAGAGAGGTTGTTTGACTGTGTTTTGTCTGACTCCTCGCCCACGACCTGTCCAGTTTGGTAAGACCTGTCAGGAGTTGCCTCCCACCGGCATAGCTCTCAGGGTTCACTGAGGTAGGCCTACACAAGCTCCCTTACCACGACAAGGTAACAGTCACAAGGGAGGATATATATATATATATATATATATATATATATATATATATATATATATATATATATATATTTTTTTTTTTAACAAACAGCTATTACATGTGTCAAATAAATACTAAGGGGTGGGGAAACAAAAAATAAGATGAATAAATTAGCACAGTTGTGGTGCTGATAAGCACAGTTGTGGTGCTGAACGGACAGTGCTCCAAAATTATGAGTAATGGCTAATACTGAATGGCAATAGCCACGGAACCATGACAAACGATACTAAGGAACTAAACTGAAAATGTGCTTCACTGTTAGATATGGCAGTGGAAGGCAGTGGAAGCAATGTTACAAAGTAACAACTGAAAATTACACAGTAATAGACTAGATAAAAAGTAAAACATGATGCGTCGATGTGGCGAGGGGAAGCCGAGCCATAGGCCTCCACTTGAAAACACAGAGGAAAACAGGGAATAACTCTGGCAAAATAAACATGCAAATAGGTTCTAGCAGGGGCAACTACATAGGCATGTGAAACTGAGTCCATATCTGAAGCAGTTACACCTTCCAGTACATGCCTAGGTGCACCCACATTTGGTCAACTCCCAACAACTCTCCGCAATAGGTGGAAGTGGAGTCCAGAAGACTTTCCACTTCTCGTCCTGTTCCACCCATCCCCAGTCAGATGGGCTCTGCATTTGTGGATGTCGCTTCAATGCCTGTCCCCACACGTATCCAGCCTCATAAGAAGCACGTTTGGCATGCTCTTTGAGTGCTGCTTGAGTTGGTGGGATCAAGTCATATTGTCTTTGCTTTCTGGCAAAGAGATCAAGCCTGGCCTCGTTCACAGTTATGACATCGCTGGACCGGTCATACATTAGATCTTCTTGGCCTCTTGACATGGATATCTTTGGTATCTTCAGTGTCTTCAGCAGATGTAGATGCTCTCTTTTGGGCCCTTTCCAGCTCTGTGTTGTTGAACCTAAGTTTACAGCTTGAATTATATTTTGCTCTGTTTCTTGTCAATGTGCTTTCTATGCCATCACCTTCATCTAGTCGGGTTGGACTAAGTAAGATAGGCAGAGCATTGATCTTATGAAATAATGGAACATTTCTTGCAATGGTATCATAACCAGTACGATCGTGCTCTCTGTTGAATAAACTCGGCTGAATGAGTTTTTCCTTGGTGACCTGCTGACAAATGAAACATCTGTCCCAGTTAGTTTTCACAACTGTTATGATGGCTTCTGCCATGTCTGCAGCATAGGCAGAGGCCAAGGGTTTATCCTTTTACCACCTTTTACCAAGCACTTTGATGTATGGGATACAACTAAGTTCGTGCCTTAACCCTACACTTAGTTCGATCGTTCATCCAATGCCATTTAAATCCTGTGCGATCTGTACACCATCCGGTTAACTAAAACCCCATTAACCTTGGCTCGGCTCTCCCGTGCTGGCACAACCTGTCAATTCAGGTGCGGCTATCTAACTGTTTTGGGGTAAATTAGACAGCATTTGGGATACCAACTTTCAATTAGCTGACATTGAACCCCACTCTGAGTTTAACAGCAGTGATATATCACCAGTGTGCCCTGGTAGTGCAGATATTCACTCTTATCTAATCTATCTATGATCAACAAATCAACACAACACAGCATAATAATAATAATCGTATAATCGTCCTTAATGAAAAACAAATCTTTTGAGGATCCAGGGGGCGGCCATCTTGAAAATAGAAATTTAAAGTGGCTGGGAGTGTTTTCTTGTCAAGCAACCCTTAGAGACTGCTCATGCTAAATTTAATGCTTGTATCACCAAATAAACCATTATATAACTTAATTGCTCAACTAAAGTGTTGGCCATCTTGAAAAATGGCCGCCATCTTGAAATTTCAAGTAGCTGTGGGTGGCCTATTGTCAAGTGACCCACAGAGACTGCTCATGCCAATGTTCATGCTTGTATCACCAAATAAACCATTATATAACTTAATTGCTCCACTAAAGTGTTGGCCATCTTGAAAAATGGCCACCATCTTGAAATTTCAAGTAGCTGTGGGTGGCCTATTGTCAAGTGACCCACAGTGACTGCTCATGCCAATTTTCATGCTTGTATCACCAAATAAACCATCATATCACTTAACTGCCCACTAAGGTGTCGGCCATCTTGAAAAATGGCCGCCACAATTTCTTGTCAAGTGACCCATGGAGACTGCTCATGCCAATTTTCACGCTTGTATCATAAATTGAAAGATCGTAGCACTTATCTGCTCCGCTTTACCTCAACTAATGCAAGGAAACATATCCAACGAGCATATTACCAGCAACAGCTGTGGGTCCAAGTCCCATTTAGAGATGCCACCATTATTCCGAATGCACAGTCTTATGGTTTTGTAAGAAGGGACAGTGTCCACACTGAGATAGGGACCTCAAACCTTAAGGCCTGCCAGATCCCTGCACATCTGGCAAGTGTGCAGAATGGGTGTCCGTGTCGGGTAGCTGGGATGCCTTGTTGTATTGTAAGTGCAAAGGAGGTGATTGTTGTAAAAACCCTATCAATCATTAAACACTTATAAATGTTTTTATGTTTTATTACTTTGTTCTCAGTCTGGAAAGTTTAAATAAATACATTTATGGCAGTTGCTTTATAGTAGATAGTTTTATGAAATAAGTGGAGTGGTTTTTAGCAATTATATAGCAATTTTCTCACAATATAAAATTAGAAATTTTACACCTTTCTATGTCCCTCTAGGCATGAGTATTCTGAACATTGTGAGCACGTCAGGTAATATGTAGCTCAAACGATTTAGAAGATACTGCTATGTTGGAAGTAGCACACAGGGTGTGGTCATTTTTAAAAGGACTTGGTCATTTTCAGGTATTTCATCCCGTGTACAGAATTACTCACAGTTCCTAAGTTGTTCCTTAGGGTCATATTAACCAATAGTAGGGGGCACTAAGTGAAAAATCGTTACGAGGCGGAAAAAAGCATGACATTTGATACAGTTGTCCCTTGGGTCATCCTAAAACATCCTAGAAGGGGTGCCCAAAAAAATCTTAAACAGGAAGTGAGTTATGGACAAAATCCAAAATGGCCACCTAAACTGTTGACCGTTGACTCAAAAGACACCAAAATAATCTCCGAAAAGCATAAAATGTGGCACACATGTCCCTTGGGTCATCCTAAGACATCCTAGAAGGGGTGCCCAAAAAAATATGAAACAGGAAGTGAGTTATTGACCAAATTGAAAATGGCCGCCTAGTGTTGTCGATTGACTCAAAAGACAACTAAAGAATCTCCAAAAAGTATAAAATGTGTCGCACATGTCCCTTGGGTCATCCTAAGACATCCTAGAAGGGGTGCCCAAAAAGGTCTTCAACAAGAAGTGAGTTATTGACTAAATTGAAAATGGCCGCCTACAGTGTTGGCGATTGACTCAAAAAGCCTATAGAATCTCCAAAAAGCATACAATTTGGCACGTCCCTTGGGTCATCCTAACACATCCTAGAAGGGGTGCCCAAAATAATCTGAAACAGGAAGTGAGTTATTGACTAAATTGAAAATGGCCGCCTACAGTGTTGAAAGATGATGCAAGATACCTAAAGAATCTCATAAAAGCATGAAATGTGGTACAAATGTCCCTTGGGTGATCTGAACGCATCCTACAAGGGGTGCCCAAAAAGGTTTTAAACAGGAAGTGACCGCCTAAAGCAGTTGACACAAAAGAAAACATTAAGGGACGTCATAAAAGTGTATAATTTGGTACGTACATTGAGTGCTTCTTAATATATCCTAGAAGGGGTTATTTATTTGTTTGTTTGCTTGTTTATTAAACTTTTTAGGAAGGGACCATGTTGAAGAAATTCTAAATGGCTGTTTAAACAGTTGACCATGGCAGTCTGCATATTATGCAGACTCAATACCATATTTTGTAGTCTACCTTCTGTTTTCATTTCTACATCACTTATTTATTTTACTTTCTGCATAATTTTGTTATTGTACTCTTTGAATCCTCTTTATTTATCTAACTCTCTGCATATTCTTATTTATTTTACTCTGCATCTTATCTTACTCTGCATATTCTTATTTTACTCTCTGCATCATATTTATTTTGCACTCTACATCTTCTTGCTTGTTTTACACTCTATCTTCTCATGTATTTTCTTCTTGATTATTACTGTTTTTTTGTGATTAGTGTTTAGTAACTACATGTATTCATGTGTGCAGAGAGTAAAATAAGAAGACACATGTACATACCTCGACGTGCCTTTTGCAGTCATTGAGCAATTTAGAAGTCACTGTTACATACAGTGCAACGGGCCAAAGTGTCATTCTTTTTCACAGGGATTAGACAAGGGTAACTCTTTGAATACTCTGATGTAAAATGGGTTTTATATTTTTTCTTCTGCGATGCCAGATCATCAGACTTAAACACAAAGCAACGCACCTCTCTGTATTCAGGATGAGCGAAGCACCAAATCACCAGTTCTGTACCACTCATCAGAAGTAGCAGCTGCTTGAGTTGTGTTCTGAACTGGAGTTCCACATCAAGTCTCACAGAGAGTGCGAAGTGCTGCCGAGCAGTGATGCACTTGCAGCACCCAGGACCACTGTCATACCTGTGCAACCTTGCGTTCGGGAGGTAGGGGCACTTGTGGGTTGTACCATTGAACACCCCTCAGAGAGTGTGTGGGCGAAGTTTCAAGGCAATCCTACAAACCAAAAGTTTCCCTCCTAGCCAAGCTAACATTGGTCAAGCTCCACGTGACACGTGTCAATATGTTGACACCAATGCCTTTGATTGGCTAGAGGGACGCATGACGAAATACAATCCTATAAATAGGTGTGTCACTTCAAAAACCCATTTATGTTTTTTAAAGTGAGGTAAGACAGGATCAATCAGTCTTGATTGGAACAGTACCTTCCAGTACAAATCACCCGTCCGTGCGTGTGTGTGTCCCTCTGAGAACACCTAACATTGGTAAAGCAAAGGCGCAGAAGGCCAAAGCTAAGAAAGCATACTCATCTACAACAGTAACACAGAAGAGGACTATAGAGTTGAATTGATCCCACAACAAGGCCGAAGTCTTAATACTGTAACAATTGGCCACCTTGATCAAATACATTATGTAGCACTAGAGAAAACTGACATAGATCAAACACACCAATCAACTGCTGAAACTGTTCAAGACAATGAAGATGAAGAAGACAGACAAGCATTTGAACAAACCAGTCAATTACGACGACTCCCATATGACACATTGCTTCAGGAAGAACATTTTTTAGATGCAGACACTACATATTCAGTCGCCCCTGCAGAACACCAAAAAACACGCGCATTCTACCAAGACGACCCGTTCTACCAAGACGACCTGTGCTATTAAAATAGCACGGGTCTGCTGGCGGAGACTTGTGCTCCGAGGAGCACATTTTCTAGTTTTTTTATAAAATTGGAAGTCTGTGGGACCACCCACCAAGTTTGGAACCTGTAGCATTCCAAACTTGGTGTAGCGTTTTAGAAGAGATGCTATTCTATACAAACATTATGCAATTGTCATTATGAACCCATCAGAACAAAGATGCATACCAGATGAGTGGATCAACCAATTTTAGAAAATTTTCCCAGGCATCTGCAGAAGACACAGATGTGTGAAAGCAAGGTTTGTGGCAGTGGTGGGGTTTGAACCCACGCAAGACTGGAGCCTTAATACAGTGCCATAATCCACTCGGCCACACTACCTATGAACCTTGTATTTCGCTTATGCCTACTCGTTGCTCTTAACTTAAAGCAGGCATACAGATTGAAGTGGGTAAGGAGGAAATGTGATTTCCCCCAGAGTCAAAAAAACACTAAAGATCGATGATGTGGTCTGAAGGAAACAGCTGTTGCAGGAGGAGTGGAATCTGCAACCGACCGGCGACCCGTCGGCGGAAGGTCAGCAGCCGGTCGGCGGCAGATCGGTGGTTGGCGGCCAGTAGGTGGCCGGTTGGCGGCAGGTCAGCCGCCAGGTCAGTTTGGCGTCAGGAGGTCGGCGGCAAAAAAATAAATAAAAAGACTGATCATGAGGGCATTCAATCATTGGAGAAATGGTTGCGCTTTACTTGCAGGGGGAAAAAAAGAGAACTCAAGAGTCAAGATAAAGCTGATTTCCCGAAAACGCTAAACAGGAAGTGGATGGGGGGGGGGGGTATTTAGATCACGTGATCTCCTGAATCTGTTTGACTTGAGGATGAAAATGTCACAGATGATAGAGAATAGCGCCATCTGGTGGAAAACCACTGAAAATGTAAAAGACGTAAAACACGTCCTTGGCAGTCTGAGGCCTTTGAAAAAAAACACGTCAAACACGTCCTTGGCAGTGAATGAGTTTTAATACTGAAGAATACATTTGAAAAAGAATAAGAAAAGACTGATTTATAGGGGATTCAATCACAGGAGGACAGGCTTATGAGGCTTGCGCTTTCCTCGACACTCCACCAAGCTGGTTAGAGATCAAATCGTTTTGAGTATTATATAAAGATCTTAAACAGAAATAACTACATCACAGCATATGTTTTTTTCAGGTAGAAACTAATTGTTATTATTCTTCTTATTAATGTTGGTTCCTTCCTTTCCTTATGTAAAGCGACTTTGGGTACTTAGAAAAGCGCTATTTAAATCTGAGCTATTATATAGCTTATTATCTAGATTTATATAGCGCTTTTCTAAGTACCCAAAGTGACTTTACATAAGGAAAGGGAGGAACCATGCACCAAGCACACTGCAGATGTGCTTCTTTGCATCACAAATGGGATTTGAACCCACAATGCTTGGCTTAGGAGGCCAGTGCCCCCTCCATTAGGCCACAGAGGCTATGTATGTAGTAATAAAAGCCACAGGCACAGAATATGCGCCTAGTTTAAATTTATAGAAGTGAAGTGAAGGCAGTGGTGGGATTTGAACCAACACCACAGTCACGGAATACGCACCTAGGTTGAATATTTAGAAAAAAAATTACATGCACTATTGGTAGTGATGGGACTTGAGGCCACAACTCCATAAATACTCTCTAGCGCCTTAGACTACTCAGCCACACTAACCCACAAACCCACGTTTTGTGTTATTTGATCTGCATGTCTGTTTGACAAAGAAGTGTTTTTTTTTAATGACTACAGAAATCACATATAAACTACATTGTGTGAGATTTGACATCAATGGGGCCGCATCATGAAATTGGTACAATGCCAAGACAGCAGGTTGGCTCCCGCTGTGCCGCCCTGCTCTTTGTTGTGCAAGATGGGAACCAACTCGGTTATGACTTTATCACAATGCATACAATTCATGTACAGAAAGAATGCACGGTATAGTCAAGTAGAACCTTAGCTAGACCTCCCTAACATTCTGATATTACAGTGATTGAATATCCAGTGATTGGTGGGATTTGAACCGACTTCTCCTCAGAGACTGGCGCCTTGATCCAGCACCTTAGACCACCCAGCCTTTACATTTGCTGATGCCTACTTGTTACTCTTAACTTAAAGCAGAAATAAGGCTCAATGTGAACATGGCCACAAGTGAAGAAATGTGATTTCCCGCAGATTCAATGTGGTGTCTTGGAGTGTACAGCAGCAGTTTTTTCTCAAAAACACTAAAGATGGATGATGTGATCAGAATGAAAATGCTGTTGGACAACATGCTTAGGAGGGGAGGATTTTGATTGCAGAGTTCAACTCTATTCAGAAGGAATGGTAGGAGGACTACAAGCTTAGCAGATGATGGATTTGCTACATCTATATGTGGACTATGGGACTAGCACTTTTCAGTGGTGCTTCTCTGCTGAAAACGGTATTTGATCCCTCAATCCCTGGTTTAGGAGGCCAGTGACTTTTCCAATAGGCCACTGGAACCATGTAATATAGAAAGCTACAGGCACAGAATATTCGACTAGTTTTAATGTATAGAGGTGAATTAACAGTAGGATTTGAACCCATGCCTCCATAGAGACTGGAACCTCAATCAGTGCTTTAGACCACACTACCCCCCATTGAAGTGTTGTTGTTGTTGTTTTCTGAATACTTACAGCAGGAAACGCATGGACATAAAGTGGACAATAGTGGACAAAATTACAGATAAGTACTTGTAAGCACGGTTCTCTTCAGAAACGTCATTGTGTGGAATTTGCCAGCAATTGGGCCACATGGTGAAATTGGCACGAAGCAAGGACAGCAAGTTGATGTTGTGATGACGAAGTGTTAAAATGAGGAGCAGTTATTGGACAACATGCGTAGCAGAGGAGGGTTTTGATCCATCGACCTCTGGGCTATGGGCCCAGCACACTTCCACCGTGCCACTCTGCTTCACAGCTCCATGGAAGGGATTTGAACATCTATCCATTAGGCCACTGGGACTATTCAACATATATACCACAATATATACCAATATGCACCTAGGTTGAATATTTAGAAATAATTTAACATGCATTGTTGGCAGTGATGGGACTTGAGGCCACAACTCCATAAATACTCTCTACTTTAGCGCCTTAGACTACTCAGCCACATTAACCCACAAACCCACTTTTTGTGTCATTTGATCGGAATGTCTGTTTGACAAAGAAGTGTTTTCTTTCAAACTGACTTCTAACAACAGACATCAGATAGAAACTACATTGTGTGAGATTTGCCATCAATCGGGCTGCATCATGAAATTGGTACGATGGTTTTGTGATGAAATAAGAAAACAATTTATGGACAACATGCTTAACAGAGGATGGTTTCAACCCATCAACTTCTGGGTTATGGGCCCAGCAGGCTTCCGCTGTGCCACTCTGCTCTTAAGTGTGCAAGCTGGGAATTGAACCAACTAGTCTACACTTTATGCACAATGTATACAATTAATGAACAGAAAAAATAGATAGGGCAGAGTTGTAGTCGTGGCCGAGTGGTTAAGGCGATGGACTAGTTATCCATTGGGGTCTCCCTGTGCAGTTTCGAGTCCTGACGATTACGGAAGCCTGATTGTGCTGAAGGTTGGGTTGAAGCTTTATAGATTGTGTAGCAGCTACAGATGTGGGGCGTCTCTTTGTCGCCATGTCACTGGCTTCCATTGAAAAGGAATAGTAGACTGTAGCTTTGCATCTGTCAGTGTGAACACAGTCTGTCTGTGGTGCATAATTGACAATGACTGCTAGTCGTTGCTGAGGTTGTGCATGTTCTTCTTCCACTCCACATTTAAAGGCAAAAGTTATGGATGTAGCAACTGGAATAGTTAATTAGCTATGTGGAGGTTTTTACAAAGATTGCTGAGAGATGAACCCTTAGCGAGAATCATACCCCTAGACCAACTAGCCCTGTCTTCGCTGTCATCTTTAGTCTGCAAAGCTGTTTGATACACTCATGGCTTTCGTGAAGATGTCAGAGATGCTGCAGGCAATGGAGATAGGAGGGTCAATTTAACCCATCAGTCACATTCTGAAGATTGCAATGTTGCTTGGGTTGTGGGTTCAAGTCCCTCTTTGCCCTCACCAAAGACTGCTGATCCGGTGTGCCTATAGGCAAAGCGGTAGTTGTGGCTGAGTGGTTGGTGATGGACTAGAAATCCATTGGGGTCTCCCCGCGCAGGTTCGAGTCCTGCCGACTACGGAAGCCTGCTTGTGCTGAAGGTTGGGTTGAAGTTTTACAGATTGTGTAGCAGCTACAGATGTGGGTTGTCACTTTGTATCGCCATGTCACCGGCTTCCATTGAAAAGGAATGGTAGACTGCAGCTTTGTATCTTTGTATCTGTCTGTGGTGCTTAATTGACAATGACTGCTAGTCGTTGCTGAGGTTGTAGGCAAAAGTTTGCTGAGAGATGAACATGGCATTTTCATGTACTTCTTTCAATGTCGACATGAAAGCGAATGTTCTGCCCTCCAGGCAGTTATTTTGATGCTTAGCACCGCCTACTGTTTTTAATGTGGTATTGCAGCAGCAGTAGGACTGGGGGATGGGTAATTGAGGTGGTCACACCTGACATGAGTGTATTTAATTTAAAGACTAGCACCTGTTGTGTATTCAAGTAATCAAGGCACAGGCAAAAGCCCAGTCATTTCAGAAGCACACTTTGTAGAGAGCACATGAGTGTTTGTTGCAGCATATGTTGCTATTCCTTGTTTCACCAATGCAAGCATTATCTGTAAGTAAATGTGTTTACTTATTTGCATTATACGAAATGTTATTTTCTCGTCTGATGAATGTTTGTTGATGGAATATTTTGCGTTTCTTGTTTATGTATTTCAGTTTACTTCCTTGTTCGTGCACAAATCAAGTGTCATTAAAACTGGAGCTAGAACGCTACATCCTGACTCTCCTCGTGTTGTTTTAAGGGAGTTTGGCTGGCTGTCAATTAATGGTTAAACACACCATTAGGAGGACAGCACAGCGAAAATCTTTTCCTAGACCAACGAGCCCTGTCTTAGATTACGTTCAGGACTGTGTGAACGGAGCATTTTCCAACAGTCTTTAAACTGCTCACAAGTTTGACCATCACCAAGTGAGAATCATACACCTAAACCAACGAGCCCTGTCTTCACTGTCATCCTTACTCTGATAAAGCTGTTTGATGCACTCGTGGCTTTCTTGAAGATGTCAGAGATGCTGCAGGCAATGGAGATAGGAGGGTCAATTTAACCTTTAAGACTGCAGAATGTGTGAGCAGAGAATTTTCCAACCGTCTTTAATCCAAACTGATGACAAGCTTGACCATTCAGAAGCCCGGGTGTAAAGTTGGGTGACTCGGGAGGTCTCATCCAGGATATGAACCCGGGACCTCCCGCACCATAAGCGAGAATGATACCCCTAGACCAACGAGCCCTTAAAGCTGTTTGATACACTCATGCATGACTTTCTTGAAGATGTCAGAGATGCTGCAAGCAATGGAGATAGGAGGGTCAATTTAACCTGCAAGACTGCAGAATGTGCGAGCAGAGCATTTTCCAACCGTATTTAAAGGGCAAGACCACTTTGGTAGAGGTTTGGGTTGTGTAGTTACCTTGCCATGATGTAACTCCAAAGGTGGGCAAGAAATAAAAAATGATTGCTCCATTGATTAGAAATTGATAATTCAAAATATGCTCCTCATTGACTTACATTGTACGGTAAAACAGCTCTCAAAGTCACTCTTTTAGCACATAAACGAACGCAAACAAAGTTGATTCAGACAATATAGAACATCACCAAACCCAGTACTGTTTTTTTTTTTTATAAAAATGTCAACTTCCTACTGATTTTGCCATTTTTAATAAGTAGAAAACCTGGACTGGATCCGCGGATCCGGATCCAGATCTTCAAATAGTAAAATCAACAGGAAGTTGACATTTGTATTAAAAAAACAAACAGTACTGGGTTTGGTGATGCTCTATATTGTCTGAATCAGCTTTGTTTGGGTTCATTTATGGGCTAAAAGAGTGACTTTGAGAGCTGTTTTACCGTACAATGTAAGTCAATGAGGAGCATATTTTCAATTATCAATTTCTAGTCGATGGAGCAATTTTTTTTTTCTTGCCCACCTTTGGAGTTACATCATGGCAAGGTAAATACACAACCCAAACCTCTACCAAAGTGGTCTTACCCTTTAAGTCAAACTAATGACAAGTTTGACCATTCAGAAGACCAGGTGTAAAGTTGGGTGACCCGGGAGGGCTCGTCCGGGATCTCTCGCACCCTAAGCGAGAATCATACCCCTAGACCAACGAGCCCTGTCCTTGCAATCATCTTTAGTCTGACAAAGCTGTTTGATACACTCATGGCTTTCTTGAATATGTCAGAGATGCCAAGCTTGACCATTCAGAAACCTGTGTGTAGAGGTGGGGTGACCTTGGAGGGCTGGTCCGGGATTTGAACCCGGGACCTCTCGCACCCGAAGGGAGAATCATACCCCTAGACCAACAAGCCCTGTTTTCACTGGCATCTTTACTCTGATAAAGCTGTTTGATGCACTCATGGCTTTCTTGAAAACGTCAGAGATGCTGCAGGCAATGGAGATAGGATGGTCAATTTAACCTTCAAGACTGCAGAATGTGTGAGCAGAGCATTTTCCAACCGTCTTTAATCCAAACTGCTCACAAGCTTGACCAATTAGTTGTACGTGCTTATTGGTTCTTGTTTATTCGATACTTATTTGTTTTAGCTCTTGCTCATTTGATTTTCCTACTTGTCTCATCTGTTTAAGAAAGTAGGTAGCTGATATATTGCACTTTTACCTTAGAGCTATTTGAACCCGGGACCTCTCGCACCCTAAGTGAGAATCATAGCCTTAGACCAACAAGCCCTGTCTTCACTGTCATCTTTACTCTGATAAAGCTGTTTGATGCACTCATGGCTTTCTTGAAGATGTCAGAGATGCTGAAGGCAATGGAGATAGGAGGGTCAATTTAACCTTCAAGACTACAGAATGTGCGAGCAGAGCATTTTCCAACCGTATTTAATCCAAACTGATGACAAGCTTGACCATTCAGAAGACCGGGTGTAAAGGTGGGTGACCCGGGAGAGCTCGTCCGGGATTTGAACCCGGAACCTCACATACCCAAAGCGTCAATCATTCCCTAGACCAACGAGCCGTGTCTTAGATTAAGTTCAGGACTGTATGAGCAGAGCAATTTCCAACAGTCTTTAATGCAAACTGCTCACAAGTTTGACCATTTAGAAACCTGTGCGTAGAGATGGGTAGACCTGGGAGGGCTCATCCAGGATTTGAAGCCGGGACCTCTCGCACCCAAAGCGAGAATTATACCCCTAGACCAACGAGCCTTGTCTTTACTGTCATCTTTACTCTGATAAAGCTGTTTGATGCAGTCATGGCTTTCTTGAAGATGTCAGAGATGCTGCAGGTAATGGAGATAGGAGGGTCAATTTAACCCATCAGTCACATTCTGAAGATTGCAATGTTGCTTTGGTTGTGGGTTCAAGTCCCTCTTTGCCCTCACCAAAAACTGCTGATCCGGTGTGCATAACAGTCAAGTAAGACCTTAGCATAGACCTCCCTAACATTCTGATATTAAGAGTGATTGGGCCTGATTCACTACACTGTTCGTAAATAGTGCCTAAATAAAGTGACTAAAGGGTTGCATATTTTCGATAAGCACAGTCTCACGTGCAATTCACCAAACGCTGTGTACAACCTTTATTTGTATGTAGCGCGAGTGAAACAAATGTTTGCCCGACAGTCACGAGCGCGCTCCCGTATAGATCATTCACACCCCATTTAACACCATAAAAGGCAACCGGGAACTCTAATGTCAGACCATAAACGTCGTCATGCCTCAAAATGGACAGATCTACAAGCTAACAACGCGTCGGTATGCACCCACTTGACAACTTGTAGATTAGCGCAAGAAAGTCCCTCGCGCTGAGCGTTAAGAAATTAAATACTAAATAGCCTACTCACATTTGAAGAGGTAAAAAGCCCAGGTGTTTATGCATAGAAGCAATAGATCGTTGACATATTGTTTCTTTCTTTTTTATGTGTTGACAAATATTGGGCACATAAATATTTTATTTGAGGTTTGGCACTATTGTAATTGATTTTGTATGAAGAATAAGGCATACTAATGACGTACCTCTTCAGGTGGCTTGGCTCCGTGTTTAAAGTTGCTCAGTGTGAGCCTTGTGGTACTTGCATTGGATCCAAATCCTGTACATGGTCAGCTGTTTGCCTCGGTTCACCTGTAGCCTCCTGTCTACAACATTCTGCACTTTCTCAAGCTCTGCCTCAGTGAACATGTCATGGAGCTCATCTTGAGTAAAGAAATAGACTTGTGTTCCATCACCCCGAACATAAAAATTGTCTGACAAACATCTCCCTTTCTTGAAGCGCAGCTGTGCCATGTCATAGCGTCCATAGTCCCTGAGCATCAACACTCCCCCTGGCTTCAGCAGCCGAGCTAATCTGATAATTGATGCCTGCATTTTGTCAGGATGCAAGGCTGACAGAACAAAGATTAGAAGCACAACATCCAGGCTTCCATCAGGGACAGGGTAATAGGCTTCCACATCACTCAAGTCATGAACAAAGACAATGCAGCGCCCAGGGTCATACTCAGTATTACTCTTGACTAGCTCCACAGCAGCGCTGGAAAAATCACAGCAGTAAACAAAGAGTCCAGGATCATTGTTGGTCTTCAAAATAGGAAAAACAGTGTTGCCCACGCCACAGCCAACCTCCAGAATGCGGTATGTCGCAGAAGAGCCTGGGTAGTCACCAGCATTCGGAGACAGAGAAGTGACCTCCTCGCCTTTTCTTTGGTTCTGGTGATTGTCATAAGAGACTTCAGGATGGGCTTCATAGTTGAGACAACACTGTGGGGCCAGCTCTGGGAACTCAGTGAAGAGCCAGTTACGATCTTTGAAAAAGCGATTTTCATGGACTGTATAAAAGTCATTCCAGTACTCATTTGCCCGGGAGTCATATTCTTCTTGTTTCTCTGCAGGAAGTGGCTGGCTGTTCTCTAGAACCTTCTTCACAGCAGCTGCCTCTTGTTCCTCTGTCCATTCCACATTATCCCATGTGTTGTGTTGGAAGACTTGACTTGGGTCTGTCAAGAAACGTGTGCCGAACTGAGGGCGTTTCACATCTGCACTCGAAGATTCTAGTACAATTGGCCCAGCTTCCATGCTTTCCTTCTCCACTGCTCTCACAGCATCGGGCGCTGCCATGTTGGCGGTAATAGCTGAATAATGGTAATGTTGACAAGTAAAATAACATGCATTTCTTACTTACTTACTTACTTATTTCATACAGCACACACAATTTTGTCAGATACTGTAAATCAATTGATCTTTTTAGCAGATCTAATGGTGGTGATGATGATATTACAAAGTTATTACATTCATGTCCACATAAGGCTTTAGGGACTTACAAGGACAAACAAGCCAAAGGAAGTCTTAACTTAAATTTGCCTGAATAAAAGACACTAGACATGACTGTTAACTGATGTCATTTTCAGAGGACGCAATACTAAAGAGTCGAACTGTCTCCAGATTGTCAGTCATATACATATTTGGAGCCCCGATGTAGGTCATGCCCAAAGATAGGGTGTGTGATGTCAGGCTTGGATATCTTGGTTAGCTCCATATATGGGGCTCCAGGAGGGGGTCTCTGATGTCAGAGCTGGATGTCAGTTATCTCCATATTCTTTGAGACACATATACGGGTATTTCGGGGCATGGCCGAATCCGCCATTCTTTCATCGGGTGAAACAACACAGCTTTCACCATTGGAATTACGGAACGCACACATTGTTACATTTATATGGTGAAGTTGTTCTTTGCAAAAATCAAAGAAAAATGAAAACGGGACCGCAACATATTCTAAACTTTCCACGATTCTGCTAATAATCACATGCTTTGAGACACACATCCAGGTTTTTGCCGGGCCAAACAAAGAATCACGTGACGTTGATCCCCTTCCCCTATTTGCTCATACTAGGACATGACGTATGTGTACGCATAAGAATATAGACTAGGTCAGTTTTCCAAAAATCTTAACCCCGAAGCCAAATCGTGTTAATTTATGACATCACATGATAAAATGGCCGCTAAGCCCTCAAAATGGACCATTTAAAGCTGGCGCCCACCACTATGCTGAAACATAATAAAACACATCTATGTTTGACTAAACCAGATAGAAAACAGACTGAAATGTCCTTTTTTATGTTTTCATGTATGGGGAATAAAATGAAATATTCTGATTTAAGATCAATTGTGAAAGAACCACTTTTATATCTACTTGCACATTTGGGAAAGAGATCTCCCAGCTTTGTCTGTTGGGAGGCAGACAAGCAAACAGCTCAGTGTTGCCAGAGTTTGCGCCAGAAACAAGCAACCAGGTTCATGAGAAAACAAAAGCCAGCCGAAGGGGTCTGCGATGTTTCGCGAGGGTCCAAAGGCGTACGCGATGTTTCGCGGGGGTCCCAAGACTCCCAGGGGATCCGTGGACCCCCAGGGGTTTTATTTTTTATTTATTCCACAATTTTGTAACCCCAAAATAAGCCAGCCCTCACTAGAGCACCTCTAATAGGGGTGGCCATAGCTGATAGCTGGCCATAGCTGAGTGGTTAGTGAGCCCGCCTAGGGAGCCAGAGGCCCTGGTTGCCCCAGGTACGATTCCAGGCCAGGCCAGCAAATGTGTCGATGAAATGAAATTTGTCCCTGAGCAAGACTCTCAACCCCTAATTGCTCACAGGCCCTCATTGGAATCAAGACCGCAAGGACTTTCATGAACGGACCTGTTAAAGGAATTATCCTTAATAATTTATATTGTGAAAATTTGGTAATGAATAATATTAGTTTTTTTTGTTGGTTGGTAATGAATAATTGCTAAGATGTATAATTGCCTTAATTTGTGTTTCTGACTTGTATTTGCATGCAGCAGACAGACTTAGTCCCAGTCATCCTCAGCGTTCTGGCAGGTGTTGCCAAGTTTCTTGCAATTGCACGCTTCAATGCACTCCATGCATACTTTCCTGCAGTTGGCTGAGACACCCCTTTGTGCAACTGCATGACGTGATCTCCCTGCATGCTTTTGGCATAGATTGCAGGGAAAGCAGCCATGGCACCAACTGAACATTCAGGTGCATCAATCCCATTTCAATCACTGGAGAAAGATCAGGATTTGGCAAGTGAGCTTGGTTCCAGACAGATGCAGCCAAGTTTCACATCCTGCGTTCACATCGACAAACTGAATAGCAACAGATTTCAGCAGCCCTTGAAAGAGTTTGTTGCAGCTCTTGTTGTTGATGATCCAAATGCTGAGTTCTGGTGGAACTGTATGACTATGGTCAGCATCCTATAGATTATGGGATCTCCACCTATGTGCATTCAAATGTCTGCTGCCATTCTTCTTCAGGTACAGTATGATCATGTTAACTACGCCAGATGGGGTACTGTATACCTGGCTGGGATGTCAGTACTTCCACTAGAGGTCCTCCTTGAGTTCCAGGAAGGCAACTTTGTGATAAAACGCACTGATCGACACTTCAATCAGGTTTCAGCGGACCAAAGTACAGAATGGCTAAATGCTACAGGAAAGAAGAGTGGAGGCTTAGTTTGTATTACCAGAATAGGGTCTGTACTGAGTAGATGGGCATTGTCATGTAATCAGGACAGGTATAGTTTCTCAGACAACAACAGCTAGGAATGACATCAGGCAATGAAGATGAGGAGTACACACACAATGAGTGCACAAAAAGAAGAATGGAGAAAGACGACTTTGATGAAGGCAGAATAGTTGTGCCATTGAAACAGCATGGGGTGTTTCAAGATGGTGGCGACACATCGAAAAACATGATCAACGGATGTAGTCACATCTAAGATTCAGGAATCTCTGCTTAATGCAGAAGAACTTGGACAAGCACAAATGAAAGTCTTTGTCGACAAAGAACCTCCAGATAGTGACCAGCACCTGGCTCTTAAATCGCCTATTCGAAAGAATAAGGCCAAGACATTTACCTCTTTATATGAAGTTGTGCAACTTTCCAAGGCCAAGCTAAACACTATCAAAGTGGATAGGAACATTCTACAAAGGCTCATTACAGCTTACAGAGCAGGGCGCAGGTGAAAACATCCTTACGCTGTTAATAGATTATGTATTATATATGATTTATCTGAATAATATACAAACTGAAGCCAATATGGGTCTGCCTTTAGATGCCTATTAGATGCAGGCTGGTAGAAGGGCAGAGGTCAGACAAGGCAATGGGCATGAAGGCTGTGTGGACACAGTAACTATGTGAAGACTAAAATAGCATCAGGCCTGCATATCAGACCTGCAGCACAGAGAGAGGCCCTGGAAAATCACGCTGCTTAATCAGACATTGCAATCATCTTGTGCTGATTAAGCAAGGGACTAAGAATAACCATGTAAAGGGCAAACACCGTATCTAATGTCTGAAGAACATTAATGAATGATACTTTGACCTTCTAGGTCGTATATAAAACAATGTCAAGAAGCCCAGTTGGGCAGCTAATCACGCAGTGACTGGACGTCCTCTCAATCACTAACATCTCTGCTTGGATATGCGCTCTGTGTGACTACCATCAATAAAGTGTCTTCTGTTACTCCATGGTCCGGGTCTTGTCGAATACTTCAAAGCAAATGATTCACAACGCATTAACTCATGACCATCCCACTATCTTTGGCCACAACTAATGGTTGTCTACATTCCACCAACAAATCTGTGTTAGTAAGCATACTGAAAAGACACTTTCGTATGTCACGTGGGAAATTGTATGAACTGCTTGCCCACACAATAATGTGATGAAATGTCTGTCACCTCTGAAAGCTTGTTTTAAAAAAGATAAAATAAAAAAGTTGGTCACAAAAAAAGTAAGCATACTGACAGAACAAGTCCAAACCCCTGCAAAATTACACTTGATGATGCCAGCTGCCTGCTCATTGATGGCCAAGCACTCGTGATGGCACTAGGAAAGCCACCTGGCATTAGAACATTTGGTGAATATGCCAACATCTTAGCTGGAGCTGTGTTTAAAATGTGTTTGAAAACTGCCAGAGGATTGATGTAGTCTTTGACAGGTATCAAGAGGAAACGATCAAAGCAGGCACACGGATTAAATGCAAGCAGCGCCACTGACCAATATGTCGTAAAATAGAGAACGACTTACGAGTCAGTTCCCCTTCCAACAGACTGGTCTAGCTTCATGGCACTTGAGGAAAATAAAGCAGACCTTGCTCTATTACTTTCAAACCATCTGATTAAACACAACCTGAATAATCTAACGGTCATTGATCAGGGGGGTTTGCCGAAGTGACCACTGTCAAGTCATCTGATCCAGATCTTGAAGTCACTCTAAGTGCTGACCATGAGGAAACTGACACGTGACTGATTTTGCACTGCATCCATGCTTAAATGGAAATGGAAACACTAGTTGTGTCAGCACGTGATACAGATGTGCTTCTACTTCTGGCACACTATGACTTAATGCAATGTAAGCATCTCTACATGAAAGCTGGGACATCAAAGGCTCCAAAGTATCTTCCAGTACATGTATGCTTTCGCATGTTGCTTTCTGCGGATCAAGTTGACACACTACTTGCCTTCCATGTTGTCACTAGCTGTGACAGTGTGTCTCAGTTCAGTGGCCACAGTAAGAAAACAGCCTGGCAGGTGTTCCAACAACATCACACAGATCTCATTGGGCTTGGAAAAGGCCTTCTCACAGAAGACATAGCGAGGTCAACAGAGAAATTCATCTGTAAGATATACGGTGTACCTGAAGTTGATACATGCAATGAGTCAAGTAGTTTTGTATAGTTTGTGCATAAGAGACTCTGCAACCAACCTCAGATGCAGCAAAGTTTCACATCATGCGTTCCCACTATCAAGCTCTTCTCTGGAACCAAGCTCACTTACCACATCCTGATCTTTCTCTAGTGACCAAAATGGGATGGATGCACCTGAATGTTCAGTTGGTGCCATGGCTGCTTTCCCTTAACCTGACACCGTCAAATGGAAGAAGCTTGCGACACACATTTGTTTCACAGCCTACTTCCCATCTGAGACTCCGGTCGCAGAATCGATGACAGACGTTTTTTCTTTTTTTCAAGCTACTAGGCAGGTGATTGGATGATCCCGCCCCTAGCAGCCGCTGATTGGTTCGAACACGCAGTGTTCGGGCAGCTTTACTCCCTGCGCAATCCCAGACCTCCTTCCTGAAATCAAATGCAAATGAGATTTCCGGAGGGAGGGGGGTTTACCAGGCTAGCTTTCCCTGCCACCTATGCCAAAAGCATGCAGGGAGATCACGTCATACAGTTGCACAAATGTGATTTCCCGCAGATTGAATGTGTTGTCTTGGAGTGTACAGCAGCTGTGTCTTTTCTCAAAAACACTAAAGATGGATGATGTGATCAGAAGGAAACAGCTGTTGGACAACATGCGGAGGGGAGGATTTTGATCCCAGAGTTCAACTCTATTCAGAAGGAACGGTAGGAGGAATACAGGCTAAGCAGATGATGGATTTGCTACATCGACATGTCGGTTATTGGCCTGGCCTAGCACTCTTCTCACGCCCTCTCTGCTAAAGAGCACCTCAGATGGGATTTGAACCGACAATCTCTGGCTTACTTTCTGTTCAAACTGAACATGATCAGTGTCCATGTTCTTCATGTCTATTTCACAAAGAAGTGTTGTTTTCTGACTACTTACAGTAATTAGATTCAAAGTTTCTACTTCGTGTTTTCCTCAGTGGGTGTACTGTAAGCCCTGCTTTTACCAACATCAGGGTCATTTGTTATTTAGACCTAAACTCTCCAAAGGCTTGATTTACAAACCTGAAAAGTACAAAGTAGCTCCAAGGAGATGTGGGTATTTCACTGTTCATAACAGTGCCAGAGCCTCTCTCCTCCAGAGAGTTCAGAGTCAAACAACTGAAATTGCACTTTGTCTTCTGAATTAGTGGCGTTTGTGCTTTGAGTCAAGGTTAAGAAAGAGATTAATGTTAAAGACAATGTTAAAAAATAATGTGTTTTCCTGTAAAAAATGTACTTGTTACAGCCAGTACCTAAAGCACTATCTTGCTACAGTGTAATTATAATGAATCAGCCAGTCCCTAAAGCACTACTAAGGGAATTATTTGACTGCTGTGTTGGAGAAAAGTAGGACATGGACGAACGGACACACACACACACACACACACACACACACACACACACACACACACACACACACATTGCCTAATAACACAAGTAAGACGCGCGAACGCTGGAAGCGAACGCAGCTCGAAAATATTGTGTATTTACAGACTTGTAATCCGTGTTATTTCACTGTGATGGGGAGAGAACATTGACAGTGTGAGTGTGTGTGTGTGTGTGTGTGTGTGTGTGGGGGGCAGGCTGGTGTGCATTGTCTAAATTCCTGCACTCTGGCGCACTCGGGTGGCTGCTTACAGGCAGTGCACGCATGTGAGTCACATGGGTGCATGCAGCCAATGAGAGGTGAACACAGACGGACAGACACACACACAACCTGAGCAGGGTTACATAGTAAGCTCCACTTGGTCGGAGGCGCGGCTTCGCCGCGCCTCCTTCCGCGTTCGCAAAAAATAATGTGTATGTGTATGTGCAGCCTGATCTCCAAGAATTTAGTATACATTGCACGGATCCAGTGCACGTCATTCCGTGCATAGTCGCCTAGAAACCCTGAAAATCTGTGCATATGTACGGCGAGTCCCACGGTGGGCGTAACCAGTTGCAACCCGGAAAAACCCGGAAGCAGAGGAGTCCCCACAACAAAATTTTCGATTCTGTGCCTCTCGGTACGTAACTCAAACGGCGCTGAGTAGGCTCAAGGGAACGTCGCAACGTTCGGGACGGCAACTCGCTCGCTTTAGCTCGCTCGGTGGTCCCTTACGTGGTGACAGTTCCCTTGAGACTGCGTGCCTCCGAAATGGTTTAGTCACAATGGGGGAGATGCGAGGGTTTTCGCGTTTTCCAGTTGTCTGCACGGAATTTGAAAAACGTTCAATGACAACGTTTCCTCTGGCGATCGGGTTGGTATGTGTGTATATTGTGGAGTATCGCTAGGAAAGCGCCTGATAGGTAAGCACCACACCATGGAGAGACAGTGGGACAGAGACAGAGGGAGGCTCCACAGACAGCGCAGCAGCCTGGGCTACGTCATAGAGGCGCGTTACCTACCAATCGCCCTCATGAATCAACCCCAACTGAGCGCACCTGCGAGGACTGGCTAGGTGTGGCACCAAACCTCAAAAGCAGCCACTCTGTCTCAGTCTAGCACTGGCTCTCCTGGTGAACAGACGGGTGCTCAGGCGGTAAGCGATCACTCCACTATTTCCCTCACAATGTAAATTGTTGGTGAAATGTATAACTAAAGGACTGTTTCTTTTACCTCATAGGCAACCTGTGGAGAGATGTAAAGAATGCTGATATTATGATGCATGGACGCCCCGAACCCGGGAAGACTGTGTGTTGAACGTTATTATTTACCCTTTATGAAAAACGTATAAACAATGCTCTCTGAGCCTGGCTGCCAATAAATGCCCTTTATTGGGTTTGTACCCTGCCTTCTGTGTCTTGGCCTTGATCAGTATCCCACAATATGTATATGTATGTATATGTGTATGTATATGTATATGTGTATGTATATGTGTATGTATATGTAGCGGTCCCCTCGATCGTCACGTGGTTGAGGGGAGGGCTTTTGAGTTCTTTTAAATAAATTAACTTAACTCTGATTAACTCAGTATTATTTATCTTGGATCTCTTCTATAATAATAAATGCAAAAGCAGTTTTTAAAGTCACAATGTTATCAATTTACCTTTTCATGCAGTTTTTAACCCAGAGTATATAAAATAAGCGTTGCTTAGCTTCAAATATAACTACTTAGGTCTGTAACCAAATGGACCCTCTATCTAAAAGGTACAATGAAAGGAATTCACACAACCAAGTAGTTAGAAAAATATAAATCTCAATTATTTAGTTATTTGTGCAATGATTGTGCAAAATAGAAAATAGAATGGACATATAGGATAAATGTAAACAACAAATGTTCAAGTGCTCTTGTAAACACTGTTCAGGTTCAAAACCTTACAGATAATACCCCTCTTCTTTCAGGAATACAAAGACAATACTGTTTATGCAAAATACCAACAAATAATAAATACCTTCTCAAAGATATTATTCAAAAATGTAAACACCCCTTTCTTTTACTCCAAGTCACTTAGGAACCTATTAAAAGTTGTGGGCCCACACACACACACACTCACACAAAAGACACAGTCCCTTAAAGCCGGCAAAACTATTCTAAGTTAACCTAAAAACCTTAAGTTGCAGGCCTGGTCGTTGCTTGGGTGCGTTGTGGCCTCAAATCACATTGGCCCCTTCACTCCTTGGTGAGCAGAAATAAAAGAGTGATACCTTAAATGTTCCTTGTTACTCCAACAGTCACTCACTGGTGCAGGTTAGTAGCAGACTAGCATGTAGTGCAGTCCAGACACAGTCTTCTCATCCCACGTTGCCAGAGAACTATTTGTGAAGCCCTGGTTGCTGAAACTCTAATTGGATTGTCCTCTTTGTGTCCTCCAGTAGAGAACAACAGACTCTCACATCAACAGCCCAACTGTGGAAGTTAAGCTGGGCCTAGAAACGACTGTTCACGTGCTATGAACTGACTCTAGACTCACTCTGAGCTTGTTAGCATTGGCGTTAGCATTTAGCACAACCTAAAACAACAGTCTCTGAATTTCGTGTAGAAAGTCCTCTTGTTGTCCCAAACGTGCAGCTTGTCCTCTTATACTGACTGTTGTGCAAACACTCATGTAAGACACAAAATACACGCAGGTCTGTGCACTGCAAACTTATAATATCATACAGAATGTCTCTGAATGAAACCACTCGGTTACGTTAGGTTCCCTCTCTTTCTTCATGTCTCCCACTCTCTCTCGTCCGGGCAGCAACACACTCTCCTAGCTACGTTCCCCACAGGAATGTTAACCCCATAAATGCTGGTCGGAATAAACAGGAAAACATTACTTTTAACAAAACAAAACGAAACTCCTAATGAATTAGTCATGAGTTATACATTATGTTTTAAACAAAACACATACCTTTTTAAAGGCTTTTAACACTTTTTAAACAAACCATTCATTAAATGATTCTAATACTATTTAAAGTATAGCTTATTTAATAGCTGGGTTACACCCTCCCCCTTCTAAAAGCTTTGATGCCCTCATCAAACCAAATAAACATAACCTTTCAAAAGTTACGAGTAGTGAGGGTGCATGTACTAACTGAACTTAGCTTTGGCCTATTGTAATGATCACACCTCTATGAACTATTGTGATAGGCTCATCTCTTGCTTTACCAGGCTCATCATAAGTTAACCTAATGACTGGCTTCACGCTTCTCTTTGGGCGGTTTTCAGGTTTGTTTGTCAAATTAGACATGTCTGTCTGATTGTCGTGGTGAGGGTTATTAGACTCAGGATCACTCTCTTCTTCAGGATCACATTCTTCCTCAGGAACGGCATCTTGAGCTATATCCACTTCGCCCACGCTGTGGTTCTCCTCTTCTGAACTCTCATCCTCTGATAAGCCATCTTCAACAGGATTTCCATCTGACTGTTGAGAATCACTGTCATCTTGGACGAGGGTTGACGGTCTGGCAGTATCTTTCTCCCTTTGCAGGATTTCCTTCAGGTAAGTACCGTACGGTTTCTGAGGTAGGTAGTGTTCCTCTTCGGAAGATGAATCTGTCAGCTCCTGTAACTCTTGCAGAGCTTCCCGTGCTTCAGGTAATACTTTCTTTGTTCTCTTTTGCGTTTCAGCTCGTGTTCTTGGTTTGACAGGTGAGTTTTCCTCCTTACTCACAGTCGGCATTCTCACTAGTTCTCCAATCGGCAGGAGATGATCGCGATGAAGGGTTTTTACTCCTCCTCTTCCATCTTCAGGTTCGACTCTGTACACCGGAAGATTGGGCATCTTTCCCAGCACAACGTAAGGGATAGGGCTCCACCGGCTCTCCAGCTTGTGTTTCCCCTTCAGTCCTAAGTTCCTCAGCAACACTCTGTCGCCGATATCCAAGGTCTGGAATCCGACTCTCTTATCGTAGGACCTCTTGTTTCTTTGGTGTGTCTTGTCAGCAGATTCAGAGGCAAGCTTGTAAGCTCTCTGCAAGTCCTCTTTCAACTTGGCTACGTAGCGTGAATGGCAAGCTTCATCTTTCCCGTCCGGAGAAGTTCCAAAACACAAGTCTATTGGAAGTCTTGCTTCTCTTCCGAATATTAAGAAATAGGGTGAGTACCCTGTAGCATCGCATTTGGTACTGTTGTATGCGTGAACTAGGTAGCCGACGTGTTTGCTCCACTGCCGTTTCTTCTCACAGCCAAGAGTTCCCAGCATGGAAAGTAGAGTTCGGTTGAACCTTTCGGGCTGTGGGTCCCCTTGAGGGTGATACGGAGTGGTCCGTGACTTCCTTATTCCCATCATCTTCAAGAGCTCCTTGATTAACTGACTCTCGAAATCTCTTCCTTGATCCGAATGGATCCGAGCTGGTAGGCCATAATGGAGGAAGTACTTGTCCACCAGGATCTTCGCCACTGTCTGCGCTTTCTGGTTTCTGGTGGGGAAAGCCTGAGCATAGCGTGTAAAGTGATCAGTCACCACTAACACGTTGCTGATGCCTTTGGAATCCGGCTCCATGGACAGGAAGTCGATGCATACCAGATCCATTGGTCCACTGCTCACAATTTGGTGTAACGGAGCTGCTCTGGTACAAGGGGTCTTTCGAGTGACACACTGTCCGCAGTTCTTAATGTACTGTTCGACATCACATGCCAGTTTAGGCCAGAAGAATCGGCTCCTCAACAGGTCTGTAGTTCTCTCTACACCAAGGTGTCCCAAGTCATCGTGTGAGGCCTTCAACACAACTTCTCTGAACTCTTTTGGTAGGACGAGTTGAATGACTTCTTCTCCAGAAGGTCTCTTACTTAAGCGATGCAGCAGCTCATCCTTCATCATCAGTCTTCCCATCTCTTTCTTCAGACGAGACAGTTCTGGGCTGGACCCATTTCCTTCAGGCCATTTGCCTTGCTTTACAGCTTGAACAGCAGATCTGATGACTGCATCCTCTTCTTGGGCTTTAATCAGGTCTTGCTTTGACATTTGGCCCAACGACTTCAGCTCCAAGTGCATAGGGAACGCATAGATGTCAGGCACACAATCAGGAGAGGCTCCTAACTGATCCACATATCTTGGTGAATTGATCAAGGATCCAGGGATGCAGACTTTCTTGCAGATGGATCTCACACCAGTCTGTGGTATGATCTCCCATTCCTCTTCACTCTCATCCTTCATCATCCTGGACAACAGGTCAGCATCTATGTTGTGTCTGCCCGGTCTGTACTTGACATCAAAGTCGTAGGTGGACAATGCAGACAGCCATCTGTGCCCAACAGCACTAAGCTTGGCGGTTGAGAGCACGTACGTAAGCGGGTTGTTATCTGTACGCACTGTGAATCTGGCACCGTACAAATAATCATGGAATTTATCCACTATAGCCCACTTCAGAGATAGAAACTCCAACTGGTGAATTGCGTAGTTTCTCTCTGGTGGTTTCAGCTTCCTGCTGGCGAATGCAACTGGTCTCAGACCCTGACTGTGCTCTTGATAGAGGACTGCGCCGAGCCCTTTCAAGCTGGCGTCCACGTGCAGGACGTATGACTTGTTTGGATCTGCGAAAGCCAGGACAGGTGCGTGAGTGAGACAGTGAATAATCTTGTGGAACGCTTCGGTGCAGGACTTGTCCCATCTCTCACCGAAGGGCTCAGACTCCTTAATGTAAGTCTTTATGCTGTCTTTCTCTTGCTTCTTTCCCCACTGCTTTGGGGCATAGCCTTTAGTGAGCTCTGACAGCGGCCTGACGATGGCTGAATAGTTGGCTATGAAACGTCTGTAGTACCCACAGAAGCCTAAGAATGATTGAAGACCCTTTAGTTGCGTAGGCTGTGGCCAATCTGTAACTGCTTCAATCTTGGTTGGGTCAGGCGAGACTCCATCGGCCGACACAATATGTCCTAGGTATTTCACCTTGGGCAGGCAGAACTGACATTTGTCCACTGAGATCTTCAGCCCAACCTCTGCAAGACGATCAAGGACTTTCATAAGTCGCTCTTCATGCTCTTCCAGTGTTCGGCCAAACACTATCAGGTCGTCGAGGTATACTAGGACCTCCAGCAGGTTCATGTCACCCACAGCCTTCTCCATTAATCTTTGGAACGTGGCTGGGGCTCCAGTTATTCCCTGTGGCATCCTTTCGAACTGGAAGAACCCCAGTGGGCAGATGAATGCCGTCTTTTCCTTATCTTCCTCGGCCATGGCCATTTGATAATAGCCACTCCGCAGGTCGAGTACGGAAAACCATTTGCTTCCAGTCATTGAGTCAAGCACATCGTCAATACAGGGCGTTGTATACTGATCTGGGATTGTCCGGCTGTTGAGCAATCTGTAGTCAATACACATCCTTATGGTCCCATTCTTCTTTCGAACAATCACGATTGGGGATGCATAGGGACTCCGAGACTCCTTGATGATCCCTGCACGCAACAGTTCTTGAAGGTGCTTTCTCACGTCTTCAACATCTGCTGGCGGCAGACGCCGAGAGCGCTCCCTGAACGGCCGTGGATCTGACAACCGGATCGTGTGCTCTACGTCCTTTGCCAATCCGACATCCCATTCATGGAGGGAGAACACCTGAGACCTTGTGGATAGCTTTTGACGGAGTCTTCCTTTCCACTCCTCTGAGACAGGTGAGTCTCCAAAGTTGATCAGATTAGCATCAAACTCTGGTGCTGTTGTCTTGGAAGTAGTGAGTGGAGTGACTGCGTCAGTCAGGTACATGTGTCCGATGACAGTTCCCACTGGTATGATGGTCTCTGTCAGAGACTCATTCTGGACCAGGATTCTGAAGTGGTTGACGTTCACTTCTTCGCTGGGCACCACCATAGGCTGCAGTAGCACCCCAGCTGGGAGTGGAGCGGTAGGAGATGAGTCAACCATCAGGATCTCTTTGTTGACTTGGTGTTTGTAGTCAACTTTGCAGATTGCACTGCAGTCACCACCAGGAGGTAGAGTCAGTGGGCCTGGGCCTTGCCATGTCACACAGCCAATATCATCCTCCTCTTCAATGGCTGTTGCAGTGCCACATGGTGCTAGCTCTGTCTCTCTGCGACAAGCTTGTATTCCCAGTGTCTGGGTGATGTCAATGCCCTTCTCCTTACATTGTTGTACTAGGCGTCGGACATGACTGGCATTAGTCCCCACAATGACAGAAGTTTGGTCTGCAGTTCGGGGGCCGGGGCAGATAAGAGCGAGGACTGTCACAATCTTGTCAGCACCGGCTACTTTCGCCGGATATTCAAGGTCTACCACCACATAACCACGGTAGGGGTAGCTGAGGTCAGACTCACTTAGGCCCCAGAGGGCTAGACCAGAAACTGGACGTATTTGGACATCAGACAGGTAGGTTTGATACCAGGATTCGAATATAATGGTCACCTGAGAGCCACTATCAAACAAGGCATCACAAGAATATCCATTCACTTTCAGCGGTACAATGCTGGGTGGGCCAATCAAACCTTCAGGGATGCCAGCAGGCTCTGGTGTGGTAACAGCACCTTGCTTGGCATGACAGTTAACTTCACTGGCTGTAGCATCACCAGACTGCTGTTCGGTCACCTTCAACGTCTGTATTAGCTTCTTTATCACTTTGGCTTGATTCTCAGGGCTCTGACAATTTGTAGCATAATGCCCGTTCTCGCCACACCGGTAGCAGAAATTCCTTTCTGACCTTTTCGGTGTTATTTTGGGGGAGTTGGAGACCTGGTTTGAAACCTCCATAGTCGAAACTGCAACTGTAGCATCTGGCTCAGTTACTTTGTTCTTGACTTTCTGTTTCATTCGTTTCAGTTCTTTCTTCAAGGCAACCAGTTCAGAGTCTTGGTGGCTCTCTGGGACAAGTGGCGTACTCATGTGTGTAGCCTCTGTATAGTCTTCCTTGAAGTGGGCTTGTTTGGTCACTACTGATGCAACCATGGTCTTTAGCTCTTTTAGGTCAGCCTTTAAGCACTGGATCTCAGCTTGCTTCATATCCTCTTCTGGGTTGGCATGTATTCGGCATACTGAGGCACTGAGCTTCTTCCTAGATGCTTCGTATTCCTCTTCAGTGCGAATCTCACTCAAGAGCTGTAGAAAAGTTGGCGGGGCTGTCTTCCTTTCCCGCAAGCGCAGCTGAATCAGCATCAAATCTGAGGCAGTAGCACCCCTCAGCAGTTGCTCCAGTCTGGCTTTATCCATGCAGCTAGAAGGAAGGCCACCTCTCTGTATTACTTTGGTCAGAGACCGTTCTAGGCGCCTGAGGAAATCAGATAGCTTCTCTCCTGATGGCTGTTGCATCAGTCGGAATGCGAAGTAGAGATCATCGCCGGACTCAGCACTTCCAAAAGCGCTTTCGAGAGCTTCCAAGCACTCTTTTGAGTTGGCGTCAGCGTTGACGTGTCGCACTGCCTTTACAATTTCTAGGGCTGGCCCTTTCAAGCTTCCCATGAGTCTTCTTCTTTTCTCTCTGTCAGAGCAGTCCGTCTCCTCCACCATAAGCCATGCTTGCTCTAGCCAATGGTCAAATGGTTCTTCACCTGGTGGGGTTGGTAAGGCTCCAGAGAACATGCGTAGTCGAACATAGTTCCCACCATCAGATGGTTTTGTTGTCTTGTCCAACAAATCACCGACAGCACGTAGTATGGATTCAGTGGAGCTTGTGGGCGGTTGTATACTGGGGAATAGTAATTTAAGGTCCTCCATAGTCTTTCCTTCAGCCTGTAGCAGCCCTTTTAGTTTATCATTAAACTCTTCAGCAGCTGCCTGTGCTTCTCCTATGATGATAATAGGCCACGCCTCTCCACCATCAATAGGCATAACTTCAGGAGGAACACTCGGATCCTTAACTGTCTCTTTGGTCTCACACAAGACCATCCGACGGTTCAGTCTGACACTGAAATTCTTTCCTTTGACACGCACCCGTCCCAAACACTTCACGGTTCCAAGGGTTTCTTCCACTTTGTCTTCAGGGACATCTTCAGGGACGATGGTCATCAAGGCATGAGTCACATCCAAACCCTCACCACGACACCAGCTCTTTAGCTCTGACACTAGCGCAGCGTGGTCCATTTTTACACTGCTAGTAAATTAACTTTGTACTGTAACTTTGTTTTTTCTTTTCTTATTATTAATTACTTAGAAATCCAAAACTATCTCAGTAGTGCCTCCATTTTATGTAGCGGTCCCCTCGATCGTCACGTGGTTGAGGGGAGGGCTTTTGAGTTCTTTTAAATAAATTAACTTAACTCTGATTAACTCAGTATTATTTATCTTGGATCTCTTCTATAATAATAAATGCAAAAGCAGTTTTTAAAGTCACAATGTTATCAATTTACCTTTTCATGCAGTTTTTAACCCAGAGTATATAAAATAAGCGTTGCTTAGCTTCAAATATAACTACTTAGGTCTGTAACCAAATGGACCCTCTATCTAAAAGGTACAATGAAAGGAATTCACACAACCAAGTAGTTAGAAAAATATAAATCTCAATTATTTAGTTATTTGTGCAATGATTGTGCAAAATAGAAAATAGAATGGACATATAGGATAAATGTAAACAACAAATGTTCAAGTGCTCTTGTAAACACTGTTCAGGTTCAAAACCTTACAGATAATACCCCTCTTCTTTCAGGAATACAAAGACAATACTGTTTATGCAAAATACCAACAAATAATAAATACCTTCTCAAAGATATTATTCAAAAATGTAAACACCCCTTTCTTTTACTCCAAGTCACTTAGGAACCTATTAAAAGTTGTGGGCCCACACACACACACACTCACACAAAAGACACAGTCCCTTAAAGCCGGCAAAACTATTCTAAGTTAACCTAAAAACCTTAAGTTGCAGGCCTGGTCGTTGCTTGGGTGCGTTGTGGCCTCAAATCACATTGGCCCCTTCACTCCTTGGTGAGCAGAAATAAAAGAGTGATACCTTAAATGTTCCTTGTTACTCCAACAGTCACTAACTGGTGCAGGTTAGTAGCAGACTAGCATGTAGTGCAGTCCAGACACAGTCTTCTCATCCCACGTTGCCAGAGAACTATTTGTGAAGCCCTGGTTGCTGAAACTCTAATTGGATTGTCCTCTTTGTGTCCTCCAGTAGAGAACAACAGACTCTCACATCAACAGCCCAACTGTGGAAGTTAAGCTGGGCCTAGAAACGACTGTTCACGTGCTATGAACTGACTCTAGACTCACTCTGAGCTTGTTAGCATTGGCGTTAGCATTTAGCACAACCTAAAACAACAGTCTCTGAATTTCGTGTAGAAAGTCCTCTTGTTGTCCCAAACGTGCAGCTTGTCCTCTTATACTGACTGTTGTGCAAACACTCATGTAAGACACAAAATACACGCAGGTCTGTGCACTGCAAACTTATAATATCATACAGAATGTCTCTGAATGAAACCACTCGGTTACGTTAGGTTCCCTCTCTTTCTTCATGTCTCCCACTCTCTCTCGTCCGGGCAGCAACACACTCTCCTAGCTACGTTCCCCACAGGAATGTTAACCCCATAAATGCTGGTCGGAATAAACAGGAAAACATTACTTTTAACAAAACAAAACGAAACTCCTAATGAATTAGTCATGAGTTATACATTATGTTTTAAACAAAACACATACCTTTTTAAAGGCTTTTAACACTTTTTAAACAAACCATTCATTAAATGATTCTAATACTATTTAAAGTATAGCTTATTTAATAGCTGGGTTACATATATATATATATATGTATATATGTATATATATATGTATTTATTATTATTGTATTTATATGTATTTGTTCTTATCTTTCCGTTTTATTTTGCCTCTTGTCCTATTAGCCCTCTCCTGGGCAACATTTGATGAGTGTGATTCTCTCTCTCTCTCTCTCTCTCTCTCTCTCTCTCTCTCTCTCTCTCTCTCTCTCTCTCTCTCTCTCTATCTTTTTTTCATCCTTTGCTAGGGAAATGTGGTCAACATATTATGTGCTCAACATTATATTCATTCATTTCTTTATTTTTTTCCTCGGTCTCTCGGTCTCAACACTCTCTTAGACGACATTTGATGATTGTGGGTTCTCTCTCTCTCTCCCCCTCTCTCTCTCTCATATCTATTTTTTATTATTTTCTTCTCTCATCTTTTGGCTAGGGAAACGTGGTTAACGTTAGGCTACTCTCCCAAATCCTTGGGCCTATGGGTTTAAGCTTAAATGGGGTGGCCTTGGGTTATTTTTGTTCTTAGTTTTTTCTGTCACCTTTTCTTTTTGTCTATGTGTTTGTTTATGTTCTTTGTCTGTTCGTCTTGTCTATACATGTGTGCTCCGTATATGTGAGTAGCACAGTATCATGTGTGATCCATGCTCTACATTGGTTTAGTGACAGTATTCTTTTCATAAACATCAAGTGTCAATCTAGTGTAACAGGACTTAAAATAATACATTTAAATATCAGGAGCCTTAAACACAAAATGGATCTACTTAGGCCATGGGTTGAACAACATAAACCTAATATAATTACATTGTCTGAAACCTGGCTCAAAAACAAGATATCTAATAACGAAATCAAATTAACAAACTATATCCTATTATATAGCGCTGATAGAGGTACGAGGTGTGGTGGTGTAGTCACATATGTTTCATCTAATCTTGCTTCTGAGCTAATTGTGCCTACAGTTGAGCCTGTACATTTTGAAAGTATTCTTGTCAAGGTCATTCTATATGAGAGCAAATACATAACTATTGGAAACATATATAGACCGCAGCTCCTGCTGAATCTTTCAATTGTATCATATCCACCATAAACTCTATTAAGGATAAAAATGAACTTGCATTATTAGGTGACTTTAACAAGGACTGGGCGGAGAAATCTTCTAATAGTGCAAAAAAAATATTAGAAATTTGAACCTAACACAGCTAATCAGTGAGCCCACCCGGGTCACGCCCACATGTCAGTCACTGCTTGATTGAATTCTGGTCTCACGTCCTAACAGATTCATTAAATCAGGGATTATGTCCGATTGCCTCAGCGATCACTGCACTGTATTTTCCATTTGGAAAATTAAGTTACCCAAACTTCCCCCTAAATTAATCCAAATTAGGCAATATAAGAAAATCAATGTTGATTCATTCATTAATGATATAATTTCAGTCAATTGGGACCGGTACCAAATCATTTCAAATGTTCATGATGCATGGACATTTTTACACTCTGAACTCATGACAATTATTGATAAATATGCCCTTTTCAAAACCATTAAAGCTTTCATGACATTCAGTTTTACAACACATTAAAAGTGTTTGTCATGGTCGTTCAAATCTCTAAATCTCTACCTTCCATCTCCCACATCAAGAAGACAGCAGCACTGGCTGCAGTTCATTTTTAAATGTATTCATTTTGATTATCCACAGTATTTGAAACAGCTTATGGAACCGTTCACTTTCTAGACATCAACTAAGACATTGTTCACAGATTTACTTTAAAACTGCATCTACGTCAGTTGCCAAAAATCATTTATGTTTAAAGCTCCTTCTGACTGGAACAACTTACCTGTTCATATTCGTTCAATAACATCTTTTCAATTGTTCAAAACTGCGCTGTCCTCTCACCTTGAGATTACCTGTTCATGTTTCGACTAATCATCATTATAACTGATCTATGACAAAATGATTAATATACGTGCTATGTGTACTGTTGTAGTTGTTGTTGTGTTATCGTTGTATGTTTTTTTGTCTTGTTTCTTGTTTTCTTTGTTGTAAAAAAAATAATATAATATATGAAGTGTATTTTGTAATTTGAGGACCCCCTTGAAAACGAGATGATTCATCTCAAGGGGTTACTCCTAATAAAGAAATTTCAGACACAATTGTGATTGGACTCTCTACCATATTAAATAATGAGACAGAAAATACATGCACTCTTTGATCAATGTTATTGTGTCTTCGTAGCGCTGCTTGAAATATACTTATGACAGGATCCTCTACCACTAGTTTTTAGTCATACATACATGCAGGTTGTACGAAAAAAAACGGGGAAAAAAAACTTTGAACTCATGTAGCATCTTATTTATATTATTTGGTTCATTGTGTGTTTGACTGGTGGGGTGTCAGTAAAGGAATGCCTGCAGTCACAAAACATGTTTAAATACTTTCCATCCAATAAAATAAAAATGGAAATAAGCCGTGAAAAAAAGTAAGAGGAGGTTCGTCTGCGACCACTGCTTACACGGTTTGGTGCTGGTCGGTCCATCAGTTTGGCGAGATTAGCTGTGGACACACAAACACACACAGAGACCCTCTTATAGATGGCTAGCCTCTTGCGGAAAAACACAAAAAAAGTTACTTTATTGTTAACAGATTGGGTGCCAGCATTTTATAATAACAGATTACGTTCGGTGCCAGAAATCTCACTGTTGAGCTGCGCAGCTCTGTTTAAGCTGTAGACTCCACGACGTGCATTCCATGTGAAAAAAAGCATGCCTCCATTTTGCCCGATGGTCCGAACGATAACATCTCTCATGCAGAGATGTCCACGAGTCTCTGAGCTCGAGTCCGAGTCAAGTCTCAAGTCTTTGAGGCACGAGTCGAGTCAAGTCTCAAGTCTTTGAGGGTTGAGTCGAGTCGAGTCCGAGTCAAGTCTCGGGTCTTTGAGGCTCGAGTCGAGTCGAGTCTCAAGTCTTTGAGGCACGAGTCGAGTCGAGTCTCAAGTCTTTGAGGGTTGAGTCGAGTCGAGTCCGAGTCAAGTCTTTGAGGGTCGAGTCCGAGTCAAGTCTCGAGTCTTTTTAAAGTCTTTTTAAAAAAAAAAAAATGGGGGGGGGGGGGGCATAGATGTAAAAGTATAGACAGGTCATAATAAATCACATTAGATTCACAGATTAGAGATTTTATGTATTTTCCCCACAATTTATTTTCATTCAAATGAAATGTGATTGAACTTGCACTAATAATGACTTTAGTTGATTTTTCACTCTTTAAAATATAGTATTTCTTAATTATTAATAATTACAGCTTGTAGATTGGCTATTTTCATGATTTTTAATTGTTTTTAAATAATAATAAAAAAGGAACATACAAGATTTCCACCCGACAGCGATAATATATAGCCAATATGGTTCTGTATCAGTATATGAGTCAGTTTTTGCAGATTTCATTCTAATTGGCTACTATGCCTGCATATGAATTTCATGGGCCTGGGTAGGTCACCCTGGCTTGGCGGAGATATGCCCTGTTGCGCACACTCGACTCCGCACAGCAGTTCAACAGCAGAGCAGGTGAAAGCAATTCACTTAAACGAGGGCTGTGTTGCGCACCAAAAAACTGTCTAAATGTGGATCCCCAGTTCAAATATGATTCTTTTGGGGGGTCACGGCCTGAAAAGGTTTGAGAACCACAGCTTTTATGCAGTGAACATTACATGAGCGTAGCGTTTACCGTGGTGAAGTGTTGAATATTCACCCAGCTGGGTTTAACGAAATGAAAATCCGATGTTTCCTAAACGTGCTGTCACAGATGATCCGACCATCTTATAAAAAATGTAAGCATAATGCCAAGATAACTGAGGTTATATAGCTGATTCTGAGCTAAACATATTTGTTTAATTTCGAAGTTTTTATATTTAAACTTTATGATGAAAGGCCGCGGCGGCCACACACATAGCAGCTGTTGCGCTCGCCTCTCCATGTTTACGTTAATGAGCAGCATGAAACAGCTTGACTGAAGCCGGCTCCGCGCAGCGCGCACTGGAGCGGAGGTTTCTTTGCGGGGGGGGGACAGGGGAGTGGAAGTTTTTTGGGCATTTCATTCATTTATTTGTCCAAAAAATAAACATAAAATAAAGATTGTCCACGAGTCTTTGAGGCTCGAGTCGAGTCAAGTCTCAAGTCTTTGAGGCTCGAGTCGAGTCAAGTCTCAAGTCTTTGAGGGGCGAGTCAGAGTCGAGTCGAGAGTCTCGTTTTTGGCCACTCGAGTGCGACTCGAGTCCGAGTCCCTAACTCGAGTCCCCATCTCTGCTCTCATGCGAGTAACAATGGCGGAGCGATCGTGCATACAAAATGAGTCGTTTCCCCAGCGTAAAAAGTTTCAGAGTTATAGGGGTTTTAGAGAAGGAGATAGAACGGAAGCGGATGGGGGCCATGTTTTTTGACACGGTGATCCATCTGGCCTATCCTTCTCAGAATCACCACGGGTGATTCCAGAGCTGCTCCAGCCCCTCCCGTGTGGAAACAAACAAAAAAAACAAAAAGACACCAAACACGGTTCAGACCGTGTTCGGCACCAAAGCGCTACTCTGTGAAAACACGGTTCAGACCGTGTTTGGCACCCGATGTGTTAATAATAAATATTGTACATCTATGGACGAACTATTTTAAAAGCTGAGTGATCAAGAGCTTGAATTTTCTTTTCATTCTTGAACTCTGACTTCATGATTTTGGATTTGGGACTCCCAGTGGATCTCAGCCATTGTTTCATCCGTTTCACCTCGTTGCTTGGGCCTTGGATCTGTCCTTCAACAGTTCCTGCCTCTGTATTCTGGACCCAGCCAACCAAGCCTAGCTTCTTCGCCTCTGCTCGAGTGTATTTTCGAAAGAATACCCCTTGCACTCTGCCAGAAATCTCATAGTCCACTGAAACGAGGTCTTTACCAAAGGACATTATGAACCATACAGTACTGTAGCGTTTGAAATATTCTGGATTCAAGTCCCTGATGCAGGTATTTAGATCAACAGGTGTCCAGGGACTTTAAAACGGTTATAGGTGTCCGTGTGTGTGACGTTGGGGTGGCCTATCACTGTTTATCTGATATCTACTCAAAGCCCTGGTTCTGAGTGCTCGATCTCTCATCAGATGTTTCACGGTTCCTTTTATACACTCTTGCTGTGACGTATACGTCCATATTTGGACCATAGGAAAACCTATCCCTGGTCCAGAGTGTTAGTGAGTTCTCTCTAACGCCCAGCCAGGCGCTCGGCTCTGCTCATAGACAAGGAATTCCACTGCCCTGCGAGGGCTCCCAACTGTAGTAAAAAGAAACAAAACCACTTCACTACTCACAGAAACAAAGGCTGTTTTATGTTGTTTAAGTCTATTCTCGGAGGTGGGAAGCCTCTCAGCACCCCACCTTCTCTGTAAAATACACTTTTTGGGTTGAAAATAAATGTCAGCGAGACAGAAATTATTAGTTTATAGTTATTCCACTGCGCCCTTTACAGATCTGGTCAATATACATTACCCATATCCATATCCAGGATATATATATATATATATATATATATATATATATATATATATATATATATATATATATATATATATATATATATATATATATATATATATGATGTCATAGACTGGCCCAGACTGGCCCAGACACTGACCCGGAACTGGGAACAGACAGGTACAATGGGTACTCTGATAATGGGTACAACAGGTGTTGCATAACCAGGTGGGGCATGCATTTCCAACTTGCATCGTTCCCGAGTAGTAGGCTACTCCAGTTCTACATAATCTAATACGCCATGAGACATCGTCACGCAATGACGTCACCACATCGTCATCATAACATGCAATTGCCCTTTAAAATGATTATGACATTATTTAGCATATTTTGTAAACACAAATCAATCTGCCTTCTAACACCTTTCTCTGTAAATTTGTTGCACTGATTCACAGTGGTGCTGGTGTGTGTGAAATGTTTCACTGGACAGTGCATCTGAAAGGTGGACAACCAAATTACTTCCATGCTGCGGTGGTAGTCGGACACAAGCTGTACTCCTTTGGAGGAGACGGTAACCTGAACAACAGTGATCAGTTTGAAGTGCACATATTCAACACAGTGTCTTTACGCTGGATGAAGTTGCCCCCAGTGACAACCAGAAGAGGAGAAGGTCCCTCTGATGTTCCCTCCCGGCGCTACGGCCACACGGCTGTGCTCATAGAAGATATCATCTACATCTGGGGAGGTTCTCCTTACTGCAATATTCTTTATGCATTCGATGTCGCCACCCACATATGGTTCAAGCCCAATGTTTCTGGTACCGTTCCAGAGGAGAAATTCTACCACTCAGCCTGTGTCTTGGGGAAGGTCATGTTTATCTATGGAGGATACAACATAATGACTGGATACTATAATGATGTCTACAAGTTGGACACCACCACAATGGTCTGGTTTTTAATTAACACCAGAGGAACTCAACCACCTGTTTCATCGGGTCACTCTGCCACCATCATTGGGGCAGAGATGTTTGTATTTGGGGGCTATGGGGGCGAGGGGGACTACTACAACAACATCACAGTTTTTGACACAGAGATCAACTGCTGGATGAGCACACCTTCTGCACAGCTTCTTCCAGAAGGACGAGCAGGCCACTCAGCCTTCGCCTACAATGAAGAGCTGTACATATTCGGCGGCTGCAACTCGAACCAGTACTTAAATGATCTGTGGATATTGAATCCAGAGACCTTCTCCTGGAGGAAGGCTGTGCCCAAGGGGAAAGGACCAGGTATGATGACTAAGATTTGCTGTTTCATGGGAGATCGTATTATCATCTTTGGAGCATACAACACATCCGATGACCTGTACTTCCTAGATTTAAGTCCTAGTCTGAAGATGTTATGCAAGCTAGCAGTTATTCAGTGCGGACTGGAGAAGTTGGGACTCCCACACGACATCCGGTGGGAACTGGAAGTCATGGCTACCAACAGCAACCGGCATCCCTCCGACGACAAGGTCCAACCTTAGAAGAATGCGATGATTATGAGACGATCATGAAGAGGAAGGTGATCAAAATGAACATGATGGCTTTCATCAGAAGATGCAGATGAAGTGTCTTCATAAAGATAATTTATACACGATAATCAGTCACAGTGAGATTTGAACTCATGAGCCGATCACTGCTGTTGCATTCATCACTAAACTAGTGCGGGATCCGGCATTCACATACGATGATGTCATCAACATGACATCACTCATCTCCATATTTGGGCACAGCCAGACACAACACACTTATGTGAGGACGTTGCAGATTGTGTATGTTGCACTGTGAGGATGTTAACCCACATTGCTGCAAATGTAATGTTATTTAAAACGTTTTTTTTTTTCTTTTAAGTTATTTTGTGCCACAAAGCTGCTGGGATGATCAGTGCCAAATTGCTTGCGGTCACGGCCAGTAGGCCAAATAAGCCCCCCCCCCCCCTTTATACATTTAATTTGATAATGGAAGTTCTTCATGAGGCTTGATATTGTTATACTTTGCTCTATTGTTATTATGTTGACCTGAATGCCCAGTGACACATATATCTGCTATGTTAGAAAAATAGATGATTTTTGTGTGTGTGTGTGTGTGTGTGTGTGTGTGTGTGTGTGTGTGTGTGTGTGTGTGTATGTGTGTGTGTGTGTGTGTGTGTGTGTGTGTGTGTGTGTGTGTGTGTGTGTGTGTGTGTGAGTGCGTGCGTGCGTACGTGCGTGCGTGCGTGAGTGCGTGCGTGTGTGTGCGTGCATGTGTGAGATCTGAAGCTACATCTTCAAAAAACATTGCTTTCCTGAGCATGCTTTTCTCACATTACATCAAGTTTTTACACACTGGATGACAGGTCATATTTGAAGATACATACATCTTATCATATTATATCTTATATTGTAACTTCAAACTCCTTTTTAACCATGTTGGATACATTGGAAACACCCATCCTTGGTTCTGGTGACTGATTTTGTCCTTCTAATGTGTGAGAGGGTGTTTTTTCAATTATTTTTTTCCTTTATTTTTTATAATTTTCTAAAAATAAAATAACATAAATGAAAAGGATAATGAAAAAATAAAAAAACAAAAAAACATCCCCCTTGTGTATTAGAAGGACAATATCAGTTACCACAACCAAGGGCATGTGTTTTCAATGAATCTAACATGGTTAAAATGTAGTTTAATGGAATGTATAGGAAGGGGGGCGTGTCTGATAAAATGTATTTAAAAAATCTAAATACTGAGTCAAGTAACTTAAAAACTGTCTGGGGTGCTCACAAAAGCCAGAGGAAAGGTTAAAATGACCCCAAACATGAAATATCCCACAAAATTAAATGTAAGGTTTGTTAATTTGCATGACAAGTTCTGTTGTAGTGTAACTGTATTTGTCTAGTACTTTTCCAAATATATATATTTTTTACTATTTTTAAAAACATTTTCAAATAGTTCAACTAGCCGATCTACATCGACACGTTGTGAGCTTGTCGATTGAAAATGTTATAAAAAATAGTAAAAAATGGCAAATAAGTTTAGGGATAATAGGTATGGTAGGCGAAAATAGGGCCCTCCATCTTAAAACATAAGTGGTCCAAGGGCCACTTATGTTATAGGGGGTGTGGGGTGTGAATCCTTATCCTTCCCTGGGGGGAAATTGTTGCCCCCCCCCCTCCCTTTTTCTTTTAATTGTTTACTTAAGCTGTGTTCCTCAACATATTCTCTGGCATGCTTCACATTGAGTTTGAAATCCTGAGATCAGTTATGCAATACCTCAATAATTTAACGCAGTTACACATTTTTGTGTACAGTACATAACAAAGATGAACACACAAGATGCACTAGAGTCAGAAAGATTTACCACCAGAGTTGGCAGAGAGGAGCATGTCGAGTCAAGGCCTTCTGGCCTTGCTCCGCAACCTTTGGACTTTGATAAAGTTTGTCAACTTAGACATACATGTACAGTATGTCCCGGTTTGGATTACAATTTACTTATTCCAGAGCGATTTACAGTAAGCAAGGAAAACACAAGGTGATACATCAAATGCATAGAAATAGTAATCTAGGATCATAGATAAACCAAGAACCTATCATCAGTCTAAACAGTAGAATATATATTTTTTTTAAATCAATAATCCATACATTGAAACTACACACTATAGGATACCAGGTCTACAAATGACCTGGCATCTGTCTACATAACATGCTATCTAAATTACATTTAAGCCTTTGCATAAGCCTGCAGGGTCTACTTCTGCAACTCTGTGTTTAGTATGTTCTAGTATGTGTCTAGCTCTGAGTTCTGTTGGTCTGTTAATTCCCCAGGTGTTTCTTGTGCATCTTATTTTGTAGTAATGTTTGTGCCTTCCTGTCTGTGCTTGTATATTGTTACCTGTGTTGTCTCATACCACTCTGATTAATGGTTATCTTGTTCACCTGTGTTCTGTTGGTCTCGTCCAATCCTGTGTTGATTGTGCTTTGAGTTTCACCTGTGTCCTGTTAGGCTGTGGCTTCTTAAACCCCTCTGTGTGGATTAGAAATTGCCAGATTGTCTTTTAGTGTCAATGTGTCTGCCAGGCTCTATGTGCAGCAGCCATAGTATTAAGAAATTGGGCCATTCCCCAGTGTTGATTTTGTCGACTAAAACTATGACGAAAAATGTGTGTCAACCACCTTTTATCACTGACGAAAACTAAATAAAACTATATATACATATATATATAAACATATTGACAGCTTCGTCAACAAATAAAAACTAGACTAAAATCTTAGTGAGGGACTAGTGGAGAAGAGAGCCAGTAGAACTAAACGACAAGTCATTTTATGTTTGGTTGTGCACGGGTGTTGCGCTTTGAAAATAGCAGATTTTCAAGCTCACAAAGCCTTGCGCTGCGACGCGTTGTGAGCTTGTAGATTGGCTATTTTCAGCACGCAACCAAGTGTAAAATCAGCCATTACAACGCCGTCAAGGCACCGCCCTATATACATTTTAGTCGACTAAATCAACTGTAGATTTAGTTGACTATAATTGTATGATATTTAGTCAACTAAAACCAGACCAACAGTAAAACATTTCAGATGACTAAAATATGACTAAAACTAAATGGAATTGTATTCAAAAGACTGACTAAAATGTAATACAAATTTGCTGTCAAAATCAACACTACCACTCCCTTGCATCCTTCACAGGTTCCTTTTACTAATGAAGGCTCTGTTCCTGTAGCCTGGTATCCAGCCTGCTTCGCTACGTTCGGCTGACTTTTTTTTCTCTCTTCGCTTCTCAGTCTGGAAAGCCTCCTATCTCCAAGGGAGGCGGGACATGCCAAAAGCTTCGAAACCTAACGTGGCTTCTGATTGGTCTGTGGTGCGGGGCGGGACCAAAAAAACAGTGTGATCGTTGTGATTCGTCATTCGTTTGAACAACATCCAATCAGCAACGACGTTGCCCAACGTAACATACGACGTTGCCCAACGTAACATATGTAGTTCCAGTGTAGTTCTGCAAAACCTTCCAATGGGAGGCTTTCCAGACTGAGAAGCGAAGAGAGAAAAAAAAGTCAGCCGAACGTAGCGAAGCAGGCTGGATACCAGGCTACTGTTCCTGACTAGCCTGGTAAACCCTCCCTCCGGAAATCTCATTTGTAATTTATTTCAGGATAGTAAGGCGGGAATATGCCGTTTTCAATACACGATAGTGCACTTGGTGATACAAGCGTGCAATTTGGCACAGATGTCCTTCATATGACCCTAATTGATAATCAACCTCTGGCCACGCAAAAATCCTAAGATTTCAAGATGGCCACCACCAGTTTTCAAAATGGCTGCAACTGGGCCAATGTTTTGGACTATATCACTTTGCTGGGGCTTATTTTAATATATGAGAATATGTGAGCAGGCCTGGTGTTTCGGGCATCAACTCGCGAGATGAGAAACGGTAGAAACTAAGCAAAATAACTTTTTTTTTTTTTTGGCTGATTTTCGTTTTTTTCCATATTAACACAGTTCGAATGTCGAGCAAGCTTTCAATCCCAACAGATATCCGTTTTAACGTCATTAAATGGTTAAATTTGTATAGTAAAGTAGGCTCCTATTCTGCTAGTCTGTGTGCCTGTTTGTGTGTCCTGTGGGCGGAGAGTTTGGTAGAGAGTTGCTAACCCGAGAGGTTTCGATTGGTCATATTGCACTCCTGATACGTTATAACTCTATGAGAAAATGGCCGCCGATCGGATTAAAATGCTTTTTATTGAACAATATGGAAGATACGGGTACTTAGACCCACCCGAAGTGAATGGTAACATCCGTTGTCATGAGGTAAGGACTTTATATTTGAAATCTGAACGTTTCTGTAGATGTACGGGTTGTAAATGGAGAGTGCAAACACCAGGTTGGAGTTAATCCAGGACCTAGCTTGTGCGTGTCTTTATCATTAGTAGGTAAACCTCGACTATAGTCGACTACCAGTGGGTCAAATTTAGTGGTGGAAGAAGCACTTGGTGGTAGCAACACCACAATATAGAAAGTAAAAGGCCTGTGCTCAAAATGTTACGTTCAAGCAAAGTAAAAGTACAAAAGTATTGGCATCAAAATATACTTAAAGTACCTAAAGTAAAAGTACTCAAATGTTTGAAAATAGCTGATCTACAAGCTCACAACAGGTTGCAATGCGCATTGTGAGCTTGTAGAGCGGCTATTTTCAAATAGCCTATGTATAAAATACCTAATTTTTTTTACTTAAGTACAGTACTTGAGTAAATGTACTTAGTTGCTTTCCACAGTAAAAATCCGAAAATGGGGGAGTGGTTAGAGGAGTGGCTAGGTTGAATAAATTACCCATTGTTCACGCCCATTACCTGGAGCTGAGAGGTGCTAGAAAGTGGAAATTCTTTACAAGGGATTATCTCAGTTTAGACTATTAAAGATGACAAGATTCAAATGATCACATCTTCTTCAAATGTGTTCCAATTTCAATGAATGATACATCATATGAAAGCTTATATTCTGTACTTCAACAATCTGTAATAAAATGAAAAATGAAAAATGCCCCCTTGCTGCCTAAAGCACTGTACCCGCTCACATATGTTCTGGAGGTATTTCTACCAAGTACGATAAAAAATAACATTAGGTTCCAATATGGCGGCATGTTTTCCAATATGGCTGCCGATAAATTGCAGAAATGTGCATCTGCTTATGGTTTATCCACATGAGCATGTAGTACATGTATTTGTATTAATTACCATACACAGAATCCATTTATGGAACATTTGAAAGTGATTTATTAGCTTGGTAAAGCTTAGTGCTTACTTTTTGTTTTGTTATAAGTCATTATAAACACATTCTCATTTACAATGGTGGCTGGGCAAGTGACAGGGCAGTGTACTAGCAACTGCAACCACAGAGGGGTGTGCAGATAAGTCCAAACTTAAAGCATTTGCAGTGTCCAGAACATGCTTTTTTACGGGAGCGTACTCAAGTTCCCTCAACCCTATGTTCCCTCAGCCCTATGTTCCCTCATCCCAAAACAGACCCTATGTTCCCTCAGACCTATGTTCCCTCATCCCAAAATAGACCCTATGTTCCCTCAGCCCTATGTTCCCTCAGCCCTATGTTCCTTCAGCCTTATGTTCCATCAGCCCTATGTAATATTCTAATGTTTTGTCTTGTCTGTCTGTCTGTCTGTCTGTCTGTTTGTTATACGATATTTCTAGCAAGATATATTTAAAAATCCATGTATTTTTGCCAAGAGGGGGCATGGCAATGGGCATGGCATGTCACAAAAATTACATTTATGATAAGGATGGATTTATGCATAACTTTGTGTGAGTTTGTCATAGGCTAAGGAAGAACTGATTCCTTAGCCTATGACAAACTCACACAAAGTTATGCATAAATCCATCCTCCTCTTTTTGAGATGTCATAAATGTACTTTTTGTGACATGCCATGCCCATTGCCTATATACACGTCAGCATCACGATCAGTATCACGGTCAGCATCACGGTCAGTATCACGGTCATGGTCAGTATCATGTCAGTATCATGTCAGCATCATGGTCAGCATTATGGTCAGAATTATGGTCAGAATCATGGTCAGTATCATGTCAATATCATGACAGTATCATGGTCAGTATCATGTCAGTATCATGTCAGCATCATGGTCAGTATCATGTCAGTATCATGTCAGCATCATGGTCAGAATCAAGGTCAGTATCATGGTCAGTATCATGGTCAGCATGATGGTCAGCATCATGGTCAGCATCATGGTCAGCATGATGGTCAGCATCATGGTCAGAATCATGGTCAGTATCATGGTCAGCATCATGGTCAGTATCATGGTCAGTATCATGGTCAGTATCATGTCAGCATCATGGTCAGTATCATGTCAGCATCATGGTCAGCATCATGGTCAGTATCATGGTCAGTATCATGGTCAGTATTATGTCAGTATCATGGTCAGTATCATGTTCAGCATCATGGTCAGTATCATGGTCAGTATCATGTCAGCATCATGGTCAGTATCATGGTCAGTATCATGTCAGCATCATGGTCAGTATCATGGTCAGTATCATGGTCAGTATCATGGTCAGTATTATGTCAGCATCATGGTCAGTATCATGGTCAGCATCATGGTCAGTATCATGTCAGCATCATGGTCAGCATCATGTCAGCATCATGGTCAGTATCATGGTCAGTATCATGGTCAGCATCATGGTCAGTATCATGTCAGCATCATGGTCAGCATCATGGTCAGTATCATGGTCAGTATCATGGTCAGCATCATGGTCAGTATCATGTCAGCATCATGGTCAGCATCATGGTCAGTATCATGTCAGCATCATGGTCAGCATCATGGTCAGTATCATGTCAGCATCATGGTCAGCATCATGGTCAGTATCATGGTCAGCATCATGGTCAGTATCATGTCAGCATCATGGTCAGTATCATGGTCAGTATCATGTCAGCGTCATGGTCAGTATCATGGTCAGTATCATGGTCAGTATCATGTCAGCATCATGGTCAGCATCATGGTCAGTATCATGTCAGTATTATGTCAATATCAGGAGTGGTTATTTGCTTCAGTCATCAAAAAGATTTCTATAAGTTTAAGTTTGTCTTATAACACATCTACTGTGTTAAAAAGTTTCTGGGGGAGGACCTCCCGCCATATATATCCAATCCGTATTCATTTGACTGTATAATGTTCATGTCTGTATATCAGAACTTTGTTTGTACTCATTTAAATCCCCCTTTAATTGTTTGTTTTACTTAGCTTATTATACCTTTAAAAATGTTTTTTTGCAATATAGTTGTTTTGGATATTTACAAAAGCTCTATATTAGTATAGACATGTATTATTATTATTAATATTTTACTTTATTAGCTGTGATAAAAGTTCAATAGTTCACTGCAATGATCAGTAATTCTTTGCAGCTGTTGTTATAGTAGCTATAGGTTTCACAGCTGTTTGAATTTGAATTGATGAGAAACTAGAAAAAGTGCTCCTCGGAGCGCAAGTCTCCGCCAGGTCAGGTAGGTTATTATGGCCTCCTGGTGGCGCTATAATAGGCCAATGGCCAACTGCATTCATGATTTGAGGCATTTTGTTCCAAAAATGTGGTTTGCTAAATTAGACCTGCTGGTGGCACTATAACAGGCCAATGTGAAAAAGGTGGCATTTCTTCCTCGGCCTAGTGGGAATGTGCGTGCAAAATTTCACAGAAATCGCACACTGCGTTCATGATTTGAGGAATTTTGTTGAAAACTGACCTATCCTGCAAACTTTGGAAGCCAATGTAGCCAAGTAGGATGGAATATGAAATATTGGACACATCCATCTTGATCACATGACTATAGAGATACTGTGTGTACCGATTTGCATGATTTTTGGACAGAATCTGAAGGAGTAAGAGCAAAACATTTGTTTTACAAAACTCAACCTCCTGGTGGCGCTCTAAAAGGCATATGTGAAAAATGCAGGGCAAAGGTTTTTCCTTGGCCTCTAGGGAGTGTGCGTGCAAAGTTTCATGCAGATCGGTGCAGTTATAGCTAAAAACGTGAATCGGTCTGTTATAGCGCCACCATGAGGCTGATTTGAAAGTTTTCAAGTGGCATTTCTTCCTGGGCCAAGTGGTAATCTACGTGAAAAAAAAACACGGAAAGCGCATGCTGCGTTCATGATTCGGGGCATTTTGTTGAAAATGAACCAATCCTGCAAACTTTGGAAGCCAATCTTAGCCAATCAGGATGGAATATGAAAAATCGGACAGATCTGTGTTGATCACATGACTATAGACATATTGTGTACCGATTTGCATGTTGTTTGGACAAAATCTGTAGGAGTAATATAAAAAAAAAATGTTTTGCAAAAGTCGGCCTCATGGTGGCGCTATGACAGGCTGATCTGAAAAATGTGGGGCAGAGGTTCTGCGGTGGCATCCAGGGAGTGTGTGTGCGCAGTTTCACAGCGACCGGGCCAACGGTGGCGTAGATTAGCTGCTCGCAGACAGAAGGACAGAAAAACATACTCTCTCGCCATGCCTATCGGCCTGGCGGAGACAATTATCAATATAATTTAACATCAGTCAGTTTCACAGCTGTTTGAATTTGAATTGATGAGAGAAACTATACATATAGTTTAATGTGTCTTAGCTGACCAGGTCAAAGCAATTAAGTTTGGCCAATCATGTTACTGATGGGTTGAGAGGGACTACAAGCCAATCAAGGCCTGTGTGGTTTATACAGCCATGTGACATTAGCAAGGGAATATGCTGGCTGACTTCGAAGAGTGAAGATGTTATCTGTTGGTATTTTTTTTTACCAATTTTCTGGACTGTGCTTTATTGTTCATATTGTTCACAAATGTTTTCTTCTTACTCCTTCAGATTCTGTCCAAAAAACACGCAAATCGGTACACAGTATCTCTATAGTCATGTGATCAAGATGGATGTGTCCGATATTTCATATTCCATCCTACTTGCCTAACATTGCCTTACAAAGTTTGCAGGATAGGTCTGTTTTGAACAAAATTCCTCAAATCATGAACGCAGTGTGCGATTTCCGTGAAGTTTTGTACGCACATTCCCACTAGGCCGAGGAAGAAATGCCCCCCTTTTCACATTGGCCTGTTGTAGCGCCACCAGCAGGTCTAATTTAGCAAACCACATTTTTGGAACAAAATCATGAATGCAGTGTCCGATTGCTGTGAAAAGCCTAAGAAGAAATGGAACCCTTTTCACATTGGCCTATTATAGCGCCACCAGGAGGCCACAATAACCTACCTGACCTGGCAGAGACTTGTGCTCTGAGCACTTTTTCTAGTTTTGAATCAGTTCTAACCAAAACTTATATTCCCTCAAGTTTTCCTCGTGACATAATGTACACGTATACGTACCCCCAGAACATATGCTTTCAACACGTACAATTTAATGTTGTGGTCACCATCATCATCGGTGTAAAGAAAAATGTGTGTGTGTGCGTGTGCGTGTGCGTGTGCATGCGTGTGTGTGTGTGCGCGTGTGTGTGTGTGTGTGTGTGTGTGTGTGTGTGTGTGTGTGTGTGTGGTGGGGGGAGACAGGTCTCACTGCCCAGAATGCCATACCAGGAAAAAAGGAGGGTAAGACTATATATTAAGGTCGAGTCTATAATGCATTATAATCACATTTATATTGCATACTAATGCACTTATAAGGCCTTATACCACTTTTCATAATCATGCATAACAACTTATAACAAAGTTTATGAAGTCTTATAACTTATAATAACATATCTATATATAGTCTTATACCTTTATACCTTTGGGGATACCTTAGGGAGCCCGAGGGAACATAGGGTCTAATTTGGGATGAGGGAACATAGGGTTCAGGGAACATAGGGCTGAGGGAACATAGGGACTAATTTGGATAAAATAAAATTGTTAGGGATTGAGGGAACATAGGGCTGAGGGAACATAGGGCTGAGGGAACATAGGCATGACCCCACTTGACATACATTATTAGTAGGCTATGATGTAAATAGAAACGAAAATGCCCAAGACTAAATATGCCTATAATGCCTTACATCATGCCTTCTTACTACGCAAAATAAATTACAGAGTGGTTGAGGGAGGGCGAGAGGGAGATCTATAGGGTTGAGGGAGGGGAGGGGGAAGAAACACAAAAAACTGAACATTTTTCTTTTCAATGAGTACCTCTTACAGACCTATGTGTAAATATTCTCAATTTAAATCAGTTTGTTAGGCTCCTGTAAAAAACGGGGAAAAAAGAGAAAAAAGTAGAATATGAAATAGGAAAAACACTCCTGTCAAAGTTCTAAAGCCCAGTATATCTAAATTAATTATAATAAAAAGGTTTGAAAAACAAAACAAAAAAACTCTTTATAATGACTAATTATAGTTAATTAAAAAAAAATTACACTAGGCCTATGTAGTATTTTCAGTTCACAGATCCCATAACAAAATCCTCCGCTAAAAGTCAATCAAGGGGGGTTGCAACCAGGTGTTTACCATCAAAGTCATTATTAATCAAAAAGGTTTGTCCTTTTGATACAGGGTCACGTTAACTGGTCGCAATAATACACAGTCTGATGCGTTGATTTGCAACGGCCTGGTGTTGGTGGTAAAACAAATTCCAAACATTGTTCTTTTTCTGGCCTCTCTTTTTTTTCTCCCCTTCCCACCCACCCACCCACCCACCCCACTGTCCTCCGCTCTTCTCCTCCCTCCCTTTATTCGAACTAAGTAGAAAAGATAATGTCCAGATAGTTTGATGAGTTGATTTGCAGCGGCCTGGTGTTGGTGGTGAAAAGAGTTCCAAACATTGCGTTCTTTTCCTGTCCTTTTTTTTCCTCTCCCTTCTCCACCCACCCCACCGTCCTCCGCTCTTCTCCTCCCTCCCTAAAATCGAACTAAATAAAGAAAATAATGTCCAAATCTGTTTTTTTTTATTATTTCACCTTGGATTTTCACCGTGTCCCTCGTCGTCACGTTGGCGTCCTTTTCATTACGCACTCTTTGTTCAATCTCGGTCATTCTCTTTCCAAGTGCAGTCATTTCGTTCTGAACTTTTTTGACATCTGACCTTTTATTTCTGCAGAAATGTTTTTATTTCCTTGGCGCATTTCAGCCAGCAGCAATGGTAAATCGATATTTTTTACATGATTTTAACTCTAACATTACTTTAACTCTGACATTACTGTAACTCTACCATTACTGAACTCTAACAACACTCTAGCATTACTTTGACTCTAACATAACTTTAACTCTAACATAACTGTAACTGCCGATATTTTAACTCTAACATTACTGACCTCTAATATAACTTGGCCATTATTTTAACTCTAACATAACTTTAACTCTAGCATTACATTAACTCTAACATTACTGAACTCTTAAGAAAAACTATAACATTATTCTAACTCTTACATGACTTAAACTCTAACATTACTGTAACTCTACCATTACTGAACTCTAACAAAAACTCTAACATATCTCTAACATTACTGTAACTCTGACATTACTGTAACTTGGCCATTATTTTAACTATAGCATAACTTCAACTCTAACATTACTTCAACTCTTAAATCACTGACCTCTAACAAAACTCTAACATTACTTCAACTCCAACATAACTTTAACTCTGCCAATATTGTAACTCTAACACTACTGTAACTCTAACATTACTCTAACTCTTACATTACTGTAACTCTGACATTACTATAACTCTACCATTACTGAACTGTAACAAAAACTTTAACATTACTGACCTCTAACATAACTTCAACTTAAGACTTTAACTCTACCATTACTGTAACTCTGACATTACTGTAACTCTACCATTACTGAACTCTGACAACAATTCTAACAATACTGTAACTCTAACATACTGTGTCTCTAACATCACTTTAACTCTAATATTACTGTAACTCTACCATAACTTTAACTCTAACATTACTGTAACTATGCCATAACTTTAACTCTAACATTACTGTAACTCTAACATTACTCTAACTCTTACATGACTTTAACTCTACCATTACTGTAACTCTGACATTACTGTAACTCTGCTATTACTGTAACTTGACCATTATTGTAACTCTAACATTACTGAACTCTGACAAAACTCTAACAAACACTGTAACTCTAACATACTGTGACTCTAACATAACTTTAACTCTAACATTACTGTAACTCTAACATGCTTTATCTAACTACTTTTGTATACATACCTACACATGATCAGGGAGTAACGATACACTCAATGAAAAAGCAATTCAAAAACACAATCTGGGATGCTCTGTAAAACACATGACATATTATAAGACACAAATTATAACAATATAAAACACATCAATATAGGTGTGAAAACCACTTGAGGGGATGAGAACAATGATGGGGAGTACAGTAGGTATGATTTATTGTATCCTATGAGGAGGGATGGGGCTAGCGGGAACCCCCCTCTCATAGTTTTATTACAATCCCTTGTCTCATCTGAGCTTGTAGATCTGCTATTTTCGGATAATTTTTGCAAAAAGTGTGTCTGTACCACATTTTCATTAGAACCCTTATAACTAGGTTTCAAAGGCTATCAGAGCTTGTTAAAGGAATAAATGTGTTACATACATACAGATAATGATCAAACAAATACACTGTGTCCCCCCGAGGAAACACATGCTCTAACACCCACGTGCGAAAAAGCCCTTGTGTAAGGAGCACCAGACACTGTATCCCTATGAAAAACATGAAAAATAGTGTACCCATGTAAAAAAAATAAAAATTAAGACTATAAGACAAATGAAACATTCAAGGTATTTTGTATTTACACCCTTAGTGATTTAAATTCTGATAGGCCTATGTATGTCCGCAATACCACTGATGACCACTAGTCCCCCTCTCCCTTTCACCAATTTGCCCATACTCTGTTGTTACACCACACCCATAAACGAACAAACCGATGGTCGCAGCATACCTGCAGTACCACCGATGACCACTTGAGATGCATCTGACATTTGGTTACTTGGAAGAGACAGGCTATTTTTAGGGTTCCAGGTATGGGTAGCCCCCTCGAGAACCAGTATAACATATAGGTGTGAAGACAGCTGTTCCAGACGAGAACAAAGCACCCCTCCACATTTACAACCCTCACTGTTACGGCCCTATGTGGCCTCATATTTTGTTTTTAACCCTCTGAGTGATTGCAGTGCCTTATTTGGTAATGGAGGGTGGAGTGGAGATTGGAGGAGTGGCTTGGTGTCTGGAAACACACCTGGGCCTCATTCTTCAGCCCAGCCCAGCCAGCATAAAAGCCTGGGAGAAGCTCTTCAACAGCCCTTTTGCCATCCGCCACCATGTGCTGCTGAACCCTTTTCTGTTAGTTAGCTGTGTTTACTTTACTACTGTAGGTCTGTTGGCTGTGTGCCTAACCTTCTCATGCTTAGTGTGTAAAGGTTACTTTATTTACTGAGTGTTTAAAGTAGAGACCATTGTAATATCAGCAAATCTTAGACAGGAAATTATATTCCAAACCTTTCCCCTAAGTGCTTTTGAACTGGGAAGCTGGTAGGGGTGTGCCGCCATTTATTTTGCTCCCCCTTTTGTCCCTGTTTTTCTTAGGTAGGGAGTTTAGATTGTACTTTTTATTTTGGTGTAGATTAGGGTGTTTTATTTTCAGGTAGGGTGTGTTTTGGCTTTGGCCACCCTGAAGCTGTGTGCTTTCCCTGTTTATTCATCCCTTGTACATTTAAGTTTAATCCTAATAATAAATTGTACACTTTCTTGTTGACCCTGGTTTGGTTTGAAATGTGTTACTCCTTTATAACCTCTAGACCCTTATAAGGTCGTAACACTCACTCTCAACCATTGGATCATAAAGTAATAAAGTACAGCACCAGATCACCACTTGAGCTGAAGAGACACATTGGCACACAGAGAGACAGGGCATTAGAATGATAAATGGGTCTTATTGTGACATCACCGATTTTAATTAAATTGACTGACTAATTGATTGATTGATTGAAATTTTTATTAGGCAAAAGAATGTAAAACAACACAGTTACATTTATAATGCTTTTGTCTAAAAGGTCCGGCCAAAAAAGTCCTTGCGGACTTGTTTCCGTTGGGGTCCTTGAATTAATTTCAGAGACATATATAGTAGCAACCAAACAGTTCAAAAATCAACATGAAAATACAGATAATACAGAAAAAATACAACTATGTACCAAAAAAAGGAGCATGAAAAAAAAAAAAAAAAAAAAAGTACAAAAAAAGGGGGGTGGGTGAAGCATGGAAAAATAACGATTATATACAAAAAATGCATGAGGAAATACAAAATATGTACAAAAAAGAGGAGGGGGGGGGGGTCGTCTGTCTACAGGGAAACTGGTACTATCTCCTCTTTCGGCCTCCAGAAAGATGAGTTTTTAGGGCTGTTTTGAATGAGCCCAGCGAACTGCATTTTTTGAGGGATGGGGTTAGACTATTCCATTCCTTGGTGGCTGTGCTATAGAAGGAGAATTTGCCCATGTTTGTTTTATGGGTGGGTGGTACCAGATTGTTGTTTACGCTCCCTCTAGTTTCGTGGCTGTGGGTGTCACTAACTTTTTCGAGGTATTTATACAGATATGCGGGTATAGGGGGCATTTCGGGCAAATCTGCATTTACAATTTTGAAGACCAGACCCATTTTTAGTTGTTTAACCCTGTCTTCCACCCTGAGCCAGCCTAGGCTGGCAAAGTGAGTGGGAGAGAGGTGGGTCATGGGCCCCAGTCCGAGAAGTAGTCGGATCAGTTTGATTAATTGAATTAATGAAATCATTAATCTGAAATTATTAATAATGGCTGAATAAATGCTTTAATCATTTATGCAGGGGATGTCAAACATGTCAAGAATGTCAGGAATTTCAGAAATTTCAGGAATGTCAATAGGGGCAGGTTTTGGTACTGCACTGTGCCATGTGACGTCATGCTAACACTATTAGCATATTAGCATATTAGCATATTAGCATTTTAGCCCCATGGCCAGGTTTTGGTAATGTACTGTGCCCTGTGACGTCATGCTGGCTCAGGGTGGAAGACAGGGTTAAACAACAAAAAATGGGACTGGCCTTCAAAATTGTAAATGCAAATTTGCCCGGTATGCCCCCTATTCCCGCATATCTGAGTAAATACCTCCAAAAGGTTAGCGACACCCACAGTCACAATACCAGAGGGAGCGTTAACAACAATTTGGTACCACCCACCCATAAAACAAACATGGGCAAATTCTCCTTCTACAGCACTGCATAGTCTAACTCCATCCCTCAAAAAATGCAGTTCGCTGGGCTCATTTAACACTTGCATGACTAAGCTATCAATATGACCGATTTTGAGAATTTAAAGTGGATTATCTTCTCTCATGAAGCTCTGAGAAAGTTCCCCTTTCATGACTTTTCCTAAATATTTGTTTCAAATCATATCCGTTTTTTTTTTTTTTCTGAAACGTATTATAAATATGAAATATATACCATACCATCCCAACCGTTATATTTCGGCTAAATTGACCGCTCTCCCCCTCTCTCCCCCAGGCAAGAGCAGTTGACACCTCTAGACCCCCCGCAGAGCGGCCCGTAGACGAGCAGACTCAGAGTCTATGTTGCCATGTCTGCTTATTATAAGCGACTTTGGGCTTGTTTTTCGCGTATTTCTATTATTATTAATATTATAATTATATATATAATTACATTATAATGGTAATACTTTCTACTCCACTACAGCTCAGAGGCAAATCTTGTACTTTTACTTCACTACAATTATTTGAAAACTTTAGTTACTTTGCAGATATAAATATCTTTTCATACTTGTTTAGATTAGAGCTTCATGCATTTTTATTAGGTATATATTTATATAGAAAGGTCTAACCAGGGACTGGTGTTGCAAATTAGCCTCGGCTATTACCCCATTCATGCCTCACTGTTTTCTCAGGGCAAAACGACGCATGCAGTAACATTTTCATACACCTGACTGCTTATTTCTCTCGCAAAATTTGGCGACCCATTTTCCACTTTCCCTTTCACTGCAAAGCTGTGGAAAAAGATAGGATCTACAAGCATACAGCTTGTCACGCAGCAACTGTTTTATGCTTGAAGATCAGATATTTTGCGCAGGATTGAGCACATTTGTGGAACATAGCATTGTGTTCACTTGTTGTTGCACTGAGGGAGGAGGAGAGGAGACGCGTTTGTCAGCGACGTGGACAGCTGATAGAATGAGAGCTTTACGCTCAGACAATAATGTGAATATTATTATTATGAATAATAATAATTTAGGTTTGTCACTGGGTTGTTTACAAGTTACTATAGTTCGCTTGCTGCTACTAAAGCAGCATTACATGACGGTCATATTATGACAGTCATGACGAAACTTCAACCTGTTTTTTGCACTTTCTCCATTTACAGCCCGTACATCTACATAAACGTTCGGATTTCAAATATAAAGTTTTTATTCCGTGGCCACGGATGTTACAATTTACTTCGGGTGGGTATAAGTACCCGTAACTTCTGTATTGTTCAATAAAAAGCATTTTAATCCGATTGGCGGTAATTTTCTCATAGAGTTATAGTGTATCAGAGTGCAATTACACCTCCCAACTGATAGGGTCACGTAGTTGAAAGCATGGAGAAAATACGGAGAAAATGGCCACCGATCGGATTAAAATGTTTTTTATTGGACAATACGGAAAATATGGGTACTTATGGGTTACCCGAATAGAATTGTAACATCCCTGGCCATGAGGTAAGCACTTTATATTTGAAATCTGAACGTTTGTGTAGATGTACGGGCTGTAAATGGAGAAAGTGCAAACACCAAGTTTATCGCTACATGCTAAGAAGCTAACGTGAGTTCGTCAGCATTAGTTTGGGCACTTTGGGGTCGGATTAGTGTTTTTGTTGGAACATTAAGCCGACACGCAACACCACGTTTAATGTTATGTTGTAAACAACCACCACCAAACCTTTTGTTAACTTATAACTCGATCTCTTTGTGGTGAACGCTTGTGTCTCTTCAAGTTGTTGTGTTTTTCCCACATTGCTTGCCTTCGGATAAAATCAAGCATTGTGTTTTGTTATCCACATCGATGTAGCGAAAATGTGTCCATATCACCTCTTCTCTTTCTCCCGAGCCCCGTGCAAAGCATTTTACCGTTTTATTTTGTAAAGTTTTGCTCTGAAATCTGAATCCTCCTGGACACAACGCATGCAGTAACACTTTCATAGACCTACCTGCTTATTTCTCTCTAAAAATTTGGCAACCCATTTTCAACTCTCAGCTTTTTAGAAGACAATGGAACCCCCCACTGTTTGGGGGAGAAAGTGTGAACTAGTCTGGGCACAGAGGGGAGACAGTGGCCAATAGGATAGCCTGATTTGGGGATCAAAATGATCGTTTTTCAGGCTTGGTGGAGGAGAATGAAACCTCAGTCATGCGAGTGTTAAAAGAGCCTTAAAAAAATCACCTTTCAGGAGGCCAAAGGAGGAGGTAGTACCATTTTCCCGTTAGACAGCAGACCCTCCCCCCCCCTGTTCTTGTACATTTTTTTTCCCCCCTCTTTTTTTATTTTTTTGTTGTACATAGTGTTATTTTTTTTGCTGTTTATTTTGTAATGATATTTGAACTGTGGTGCCACTATATATGCCTATGAATTAAATACCAAGGCCCTCATTGGAAACAAGTCCGCAAGGACTTTTATGAACGGACCTGTTAGACAAAGTATTTTAAATGTAACTGTGCTGTTTTACATTTTTTTGCCTAATAAAATATTCAATCAATCAATCAATCAATGCTAACGCTATTAGCATATTAGCATAGCATGTTAGCCCCCTAGGGGTAGGTTTTGGTATTGTACTGTGCATTGTGACATCATGCTAATGCTGTTAGCATATTAGCATATTAGCTTAGCATGTTAGCCCCTATGGGTAGGTTTTGGTATTGCACTGTGCATTGTGACATCATGCTAACGCTATTAGCCTATTAGCATAGCATGTTAGCCCCTAGGGGTATGTTTTGGTATTGCACTATGCATTGTGACATCATGCTAACGCTATTAGCATATTAGCATATTAGCATATTAGCATATTAGCTTAGCATATTAGCCCCTATGGGTAGGTTTTGGTATTGCACTCTGCATTGTGACATCATGCTAACGCTATTAGCATATTAGCATATTAGCTTAGCATGTTAGCCCCTATGGGTAGGTTTTGGTATTGCACTGTAGATTGTGACATCATGCTAACGCTATTAGCCTATTAGCATAGCATGTTAGCCCCTAGGGGTATGTTTTGGTATTGCACTATGCATTGTGACATCATGCTAACGCTATTAGCATATTAGCATATTAGCATATTAGCTTAGCATATTAGCCCCTATGGGTAGGTTTTGGTATTGCACTCTGCATTGTGACATCATGCTAACACTATTAGCATATTAGCATATTAGCTTAGCATGTTAGCCCCTAGGGGTAGGTTTTGGTGCCGCACGGTGCCCTCTGGGGATCGGGGACCATGAAATCTATTTCTGTCTTCAGTCACCGCACCTGGGGACCATAAAAATCTATTTCTGCCTTCACAGCCCCCTAGCCCCCTAGGGGTAGGTTTTGGTGCCGCACGGTGCCCTCTGGGGAGTGGGGACCATGAAATCTATTTCTGTCTTCAGTCACCGCAGCTGGTGACCATAAAAATCTATTTCTGCCTTCACACCCCCCCATCACCACTCACAGAGTGTCACACACACACACACACACACACACACACACACACAGCACATCACAGAGAGAAAGAGGAAATTAGAATGATAAATAGGTCTTATTGTGACATCACCGATTTTAATTAAATTGACTGAGTAATGAAATAATCAATCTGAAATTATTAATTATGGATTAATAAAATGCTTTAATCAAGTATGCAGGGAATGTCAAACATGTCAGGAATGTGAGGAATTTCAGGAATCTGCTCAACAGCGCCACTATTTCCCCTAGCGGTAGGGTCTGGTATAGTGGTGTCCTATAGTACTACTTTTGTGCCCTAAATACCACTTATATTGGTTTATACCTACACCCTTGTTATATGCTTATTTCCACTAATTTGCTCACATGTGCAGATTATTTAATTATTATGCACACTCCAAAAATGTGCCAAGCAGAAATGGATTCTACAGGACAAATTACCTTGGGATCAACTGTGAAAAGTTTGGTATGAGAAATATGGTCTAGAAGTCATAATAATTGATATATAAAACCTATTTGTATGGCCATAATTAGCTTATTACATGAACAAAGAGCAGTTTATTGGGACATTTACTTCTTCAGTAGTGGTCAGATGTACAGGAATAATATTTGTAAAAAAATAAGTACTTAACATTGAACAAAAAATGACCATGCGTTTGCTTTGAGTCGTTACATATGCATAATTATGCTAATTAGCTACCATAAACATACCCAATGGTTACACTGTAAAGGTCCTTACACCTGAATGAGATAAAATGTTCATTATTTTACCAGAAAACCACCAAAACACAAGTTGACCTCTACTCGTTATTTCTGGTAGTTTAATCAAAAATGCGAATTTTCTCATTAACTATGCGCAATACAAAAATGTCCCAAGCAGGAATGGATTCTACGTCAAAAAATGACATAAGGATCAACTGAGAAAAGTTTGATACACCCTTTAATCAGGTTGTTATAGCTTTTGCCCTGTCTATTACAATACATTTGCAAACATACAGTAGGTAACAGTATACAGTAAGTAACAGTATGTTACATTGTAATCATTGCTATAGAGTGTTTGTTCAGTAACAGGAGTCTCAATGTCTCTCTAGTAAACAAAATCTGGTCAATGGACAAGTCATGTTAATAACAACAGTATGTTCCACGAGACACAACAACACACTGGCAATTAATTTGCAATGAATGAGCAACTGAACACCTGCATATTGACCTATTATAAATCAATACCAAAAAAATGCCCCAAAAAACCCTCATAATATGGGATTGTGGTATAAAAAAGTTTGAGAACCACTGCTATAGAGTGTACAGTAGCTTAATGTTTAAACTGTGAACTTTATCCTCCAAGACAACAGCTTATGCAGGAATGTAGGTTCTCCAGCGTAATTGTGATGGAGATAAAATAATTAATCTGCACCTGATCTCCTGCAAATTGGCCTATTTTAAATCAATGCCGGAGTTCTATTCTTTTATCTCCATCACAATTAAACTGGAGTATTATTGCATTCCTGCATAACCAGTAGTTAAGAATACAGTTCACAGTTTAAACATTGGGCTACTAATTCACATTTTAGAAAGTGTTTATGAAAGTGAATCTATACAAGCTAGTACCTAAATATTATTAGAAAGTTGACACTAAAGTTCTTATTCATATTAAAAAAGGAAATGATAAAAATGCTGCTATTAATTCACATTTAGCCTTTATAAAAGTGAAGCTCACAACTTGTCTTATATTTTCACTATTTGAAACAAGGCTTAAGTTGTTAATTCATAAATGTCTAACCGTTTTCCTTTTTCAATACTGGCTTATACCTGTACCAAACATGAAAAGAATACCCAAATGGGTCCATTTGGTTCCATTAATGTTGCTACAGTAACCTTAGTTGTTTTAGTGTTTATTCATTCATTTTTAAACAGGACAGTAATGCTACACTCTGCAGAAATCCCAAATAGACAATCTACAAGCTCACAACGCGTCGCAGTGCGACGTGTTGTGAGCTTGCAGATCTGCTATTTTCCTGAAACATGTTTTGTGTTTGTGTATGTCGGACTTTGGCATTGATTGTAGTGTCAGTTTTAATACTATCTTGGAATAGTTTGCATTATATTAATCACCATACCTTTAAAATGCTATATAGCTTGTCTAGGTAGGTGACACACACTTGTGTACACGTGTTTCTTTGTCTGAAAAAATGCAAAAACTGCTGGTGTGTCGCCGCTGGTGTGTTGCCATGCCACCTTGTTTTCTGTAAAGTTGCTTGTAAATATTGGTAGTTGCGGGTGCATTTTATTTGTTGTGAGCTTGTAGATTGGCTATTTTCAAATCGGGTATTTTCAAATAGCCGATGCATATAGGTTTAAAGTGCTCATGTGGCCTATAATAGTCACTTAATTATGTTGGGCTTGTTTTCATAGACCTGGCTGCTTATTTCTCTCTCTCTCTTGCAAAATCTGGCAACACGCTCATTGTTCACATCAACAAAGAAGAACTTTGTGAAAACAATTCCCCTTTTCCCAAACCAGTGAAGAAGATGTTGTTGTACATGTTGTACAAATGTATGTTGTTATAAAGTTAAGTCATTATAGCAACATAACGTGGTTAATAATTGTTTCTTTGGGATGTACAATAGACAAAAATTAAGGGAATAATAACGCGACTCGCGTCGATAACTAATGGAGCACGTACATTTCCGCGTTTGGCTGCAAACAGTGGGTAAGTGGTTAAGTAATGAAATTAGCTTAACTATTAGCCATATTTGGCTAACTCCAGGCTATCTCCTGGCGGACCGCAACACTATTTTCAATTCCACTTCACATTAATGTGTTTATGTCATATTTACATGCACAGTTAAGCTCTGACATTTAAGTGAAATGTAGCAGAAGACGAAATTGCTATAGTGGCTTTAGCACATTTTAGATGTTTAATGTTTTTCAAGTACAATGTTTTTTTCAGCCATGTTTACAAGTTTATAGCATACTGTAACAGAATGTTTATTGTTTATTTTCATGAAGTACAAGAATGTTTATTTAATTTATCAGCCATGTTTACACATGGCTGTGTGCTTTCAACATCTGGAGAGAACTGAGCTCCTGACCTCTGGGTAGTGAGTATAGCATTTTTCTTATTTAGCAAGTTGCTAGCAGTTGTACCTTAAGTGCTTTCCTACTAGTGCTGTATTATTAGCTTGTGTTAGTCTGTAGTTTATATTTGTATTATATTTGTGCTTTAAGCAGTAGGCCATTGATACTCTGTGTCTGTCTCACAGAGCACTTGAAGTAGTTTCAGGCAGACTAGGCCAATTGATTGCCCTGTTAAAGTGGCTGGGAGGGCCAGCACTCCCCGGCAGACAATTAGCAATCAGTTGAAGTGGTTTTAAAAACCAGCTCTGAAAGCGTCAGCTTTCAAAGCGGCTAGTAAACGAAGGCTAGGCGAACAAAGGTCAACGAACGATAAGCAGTATCATTGATTAGTGACATAGATAGTAGTGTGATAGATATAGTAGTGTATAGTGTGTATATGTTTAGTGATCTACAATGTGTTTTCTTCCTATTCCTGTCCTCTCCTCTTCCTGGTGGTCGCACAAACACTGGGTTACACCCAGATGTCGCGATACCACTAATCTAATCTATCCTACTCTTTCAACTCACGTTGAGCAAGTGGTAACGGGAGGGCTTTGGAATTGCCACTTGGCTGTGGTGGAAGGCAAAGCTGCTTTCATCTCAGCCTACGCATCCTTGCTCTCCCTCAACTTCCTTGCTCTGACTGAGACTTGGATCAGACCAGAAAACACTGCTACGCCCGCGGCTCTGTCAGGTGTGTACTCTTTTTCTCACACTCCCAGAGCCGTGCGGACAGGTGGTGGTGCTGGTCTGCTAATTTCCAGAAAATGGAAATACTCTCCTGTTTCACTGTCACAATTCTCTCCTACCTCCTTTGAATTTCATGTGGTCACTGTTTCTCATCCAGTCAAGCTCACCATTGCAGTTGTTTATCGCCCACCGGGCCCTGCTGGTGGCTTCCTGGAGGAGCTGGACCATCTAGTCTCTCACATCTCCTCCTACCCACGAGGCTGGCAACCAACTGGACCTGATCTTCACCAGAGGCTGCTCTACTGCTAACCTGTCCGTCACTCCTCTTTCCAGTGAAAAGGGTAAGCAACTCTCTGATCACTACTTCATGTCCTACTCTCTCTCTCTCTCCTCTCCCCCTCACAGCCCTTCCCTACCCACATGGTTTACTCACGTCGCAATCTTCGCTCACTTTCCCCCACTGATCTTTCCTCTTCTGCTCTCTCTGCTCTCCCTGCCCCTGAATCCTTCGCTCTTCTATCCCCTGATACCGCCACTGATCTTCTTTTCTCTACTCTATCCTCTTCCCTGGACCATCTCTGTCCCCTCACCACCAGGCCTGCACGCCAAACTCCACCTGCCCCCTGGTTGTCGGACTCAGTGCGTACTGAGAGACGGAGCCTGAGAGCGGCTGAGCGCAAATGGAGAAATGGCAACCTCCCGGAGGACCTTCTTACCTTCCAATCTCTCATTTCTACTTTTTCCTCCTCTCTATCTGCTGCTAAAGCTGCTTTCTTCTGCACTAAAATTCAGGCTTCTGCTTCCAACCCTAAAAAACTCTTTGAAACTTTCTCCTCTCTCCTGCAACCACCACCCCCTCCTCCCTCCTCGTCCCTCCTCCCTGACGACTTCGCCAACTTCTTCAAAGTGGGTCACTCGACCGAGACTGCCCTCCTGGCAGTGACGGAGTCGCTCCATGCCGCTCCATCCTCTCTGCCTGGCCTACTTGTTGTTAACTAGTTGTACGAACGCTTGTGTTATTGTTGTACTGTTTTATTGGATCTTGGTTAGTCGATACACTCATTTGTTTTAGCTCCTGCTCATTTGATTTTGCTATTGTTGTCTCATCTGTTTAAGGAAAATAGGTAGCTGATATATTGCACTTTTACCTTAGCGCTAGGTATACTCTTGGTTGCTTGTTTTTGCAGAAAATTCACTTAATACTTCTGGTGATTAGTAGTTTTCGTTCCCTACCTAAGTTGAATGCACTTATTGTAAGTCGCTTTGGATAAAAGCGTCTGCTAAATGACTGTAATGTAATGTAATGTAATGTACACATGTATAGCATTGCATATTGTTTATTGTTTATTTTAATACAGCGTAATCATGTTTATTTTATTTTTACACTGCAAGGGCCATGTTCTGTCTCAGGTGTCATTGTTTGTTGCAATCAGTGTTACTAACGTAACGCGTAACGCGTTACGTAACACAACTACTTTTTGCGGTAGTACAGTCTCAGTCTACAGTCTCAGCTGAGCGACAGCGCAGCGTTAGTTTGCACCTTGGAAATATAACCATTATTTAGAATTTGTGGGGATAAAGGGCGCTAAAAACATTGCAGTGACAGAAAACATTGTCCACATCGAGTAACAGCAATGCTAATCTCCTGAAGCACCTAACTAAAGTACATGGGGTTATAAAACTAGTCGCCAAAGAAGACTCCACCGGCAGTGATCTAAATGGAGCTACAGCTACTCCAACTCCATCCATCTAAACAGACAAAAAACGATTTTTTTAAAATCGCCACAGCATGTCACCCACACTCAACTAAACAGATTGATTGGCAGGTATGTTGTTGAGGAGGACATGCTTCCCATCGCAACGGTTGAGTTTGTTGCCTTCAGAGAACTAGTCAGCAAAATAGCAGTGAAAGCAGCAGGGCCACTACAGTGCAGAAAGACGTTTAATTGTTCCACTACATTTCATAATGACTACAATGGTCTTTTCTCTCACTGTGCCACAGAGCAACACTAAAACTGTGTGTGTGTGTGTGTGTGTGTGTGTGTGTGTGTGTGTGTGTGTGTGTGTGTGTGTGTGTGTGTGTATATGTATGTGTATGTGTGTGTGTGTGTGTGTAATACAGTACACTGGCATAAGTGTGAGAGTTTTTTTATTTTAAAATGAACACACTCACTAACCATGTACAAATGTACGCATAAATATACATACAAATGGTTTGTATATAATTTACTTAAGACTTTCTGAATGATCTGATGAACCATTAACAACTCCTAAATAACTGGTTTGTAAATTGATACTTATTTAGGCTATAAATGGTGAATCTAACATTTACAAAGTAAGAGAATAATCAAGTACATTAAAGATTAGGTTATCAATCGGCAATAAAACGCTTACAACTGTGTTTACTAATGCTTACTAGTATATGATTAATGCTACACAAATGATGAATTCATGATTACTTAAGTATTTAATAATGCTTAACTAATACCCAACTAATTATAAATAGTGTATAGTTGAAACCTTTATAACCGTATTTACTAATGCTTAGTCAGGTATGAATAACGCTATACTAATGTTGAATTCATGATTAATTAAGTATTTACTAATGCTTAACTAATGCTTAAAAGTGTATAGTTATTATAAAGTGTTACCCATTGGGGTCATCGAAAATCGGTGGTCTAGTATTCTCCAAAACTTGGATAATTGGCATATAACGGGATAAATAGCATAAAACCTATGCATCATCATAGGTTGGGCTCTACCATCCTCCTAGCAGATGGAGGTGGAGGAGGTAGCCAGCAAATTCTTAGTAGTCTCAGTAGCAGCAGGTAAGATTACTTCTGCTCTTCCCACTCCATTTACACCCTTTACAGCCTTCCCAGCCTCTCTCGAGACACCGAGGACATCCCAGGAAGGAGGCAGCATCTGGCGGGTGAACACCAGACGTGCCAGCAAGGAGGCTGAGGGAATGATGAGCAAGGTTAGCAACGTTATCAAAGACCTGAAGGGAAAATACTGGTGGATGTCCCCTGTTAACTCATCCTCCCTCCAACCCGGAAACATCAGGACAGGGGGGATGTGGAGTAGAGGCTCCCCGCTCAGAAATCTCAGAAAAGTCCCCAGGAAGTAGCCGGCGGCCGCACCGTATCCGTTAGCGAAGGGACAATGCACGACACAGATGATCTGCGGGAAGGTTATGCAGTACAGCATGTCTGAACTCATCAGCCAGAAAGCCAGGGCGCCTTTCCCAGTTAAGGCCAGACAGGTGCCAGCCAAGCCCACTAGCAGCACACTTAGGCGGATCACCCATGCATACTCCCTCTCTGATGCCTTGAGAGAGAGTGGAAAAGACTTGTTATTACAAAATGACAACATACTAGATGCAATATTAAATCTAAGTATTTGCTTTGACTGTGTCTTAACCCATTTAGACCTGAGGCCGATTCTAAAAACGGCTTCTAAATCCTGACCTAATAGTCCATGAGCCAGAGCCCCAAAATTGAGCAATGATTATCGAAAGTGTGGGCAAAACCAAACCTATATTAAATTGTTCATAGGGTCAATACGAGTAAATAAATATATGATAACCTCTCCACAGGAGCAGCTTTTTCATGGTTATCACACATTTTGTTATTTTCCCTATACGTACATGACAGGTGAAAAAATGACAAAATTTAAAAAAGAGTTATCATAATGAAACTTCCTGAGTTGATTACTTACATGAAGACAATGATTTATCGTATTACAAGTTTTCTGACATTGTATATTTAAATATGCAAATTAGGAAAATATGCCAACATTTGCATAACTTTCCAGAATCAACATTGGAACATTGGACAAAGCCAGAGTCAACATACTTATTTAATTTTGTTAAGATGTTGGAGTCAAAGGTTTTTAACGAGGGAATATTCAATATCTGGCTCAATTTTGGGGCTCTGGCTCATGGACTAAATGCCTAATTTGCATATTCAAATATACAATTTAAGAAAACTTGTAATACGATAAATCATTGTCTTCATGTAAGTAATCAACTCAGGAAGTTTCATTATGATAACTCTTTTTTAAATTTTGTAATTTTTTCACCTGTCATGTACGTATGGGGAAAATAACAAAAGGTGTGATAACCATGAAAAAGCTGCTCCTGTGGAGAGGTTATCATATATTTATTTACTCGTATTGACCCTATGAACAATTTATTATAGGTATGGTTTTGCCCACTCTTTCGATAATGAAATCTTGTCTGGCTCATGGACTATAAGTTTTCTGAAAAACTTCAAATATTTATTCAAAAATTACAAAAAAAATGATGTTGCTATATACTGTACATAGCAACAGGAACCCCAAAATGGGTTCCCGTCCTGGAACAGTATAGTTACAAAAAGGGGTTCCCGCCCTAAATGGGTTAATGACGATGCAGATCAGTGTTGGCCGTCTGATCTCCTTCTTGTGCCTAATACCGAATTTATGCCCCGTCGTATGGCGGTGTGGCATGCAGAAAATAGCAAATCTACAAGCTCATAATGCGTTGTGGATGAGCTTGTAGATCTGCTATTTTCAGTGTGTGATACCATCATATGACAAAGTATACATCACACTTATAACTCTGCCCTCAGAAAAACCATGAAGGCAGGTGATGGACTCAAAATGAACAAGGATCAAAAGCTCTGCACACTGTTGCTCCCTTAAAGGACGACTTCACCTATTTTCAACCTATTTTCATATGATTGGTCCTCACTAATTGTACAATTTGTGTCTACTCTGTGTCTCAGAGGAGGGCTGTGGACAGTTCAGAAGGCTTTCTAATCCTGAAAAGTTGCTATAATAGAAGCCATTGTTCTTGCGTAAAAACAAAACAATAACAAAGATGTCACTAGTAAGCAGGTTTGTGATGTGTCCTCAGCCCTCCTATGAGACACAGGCCGAGTAGATTATTCTTTTTACCATATTATCATTATTGTCTCCACCAGGCCGAAAGGCATGGCGAGAGTATGTTTTGCACCGTGTCCGTCCGTGTGTCAAAAATAAACACACCACCCTGGCGTTTTTACTAATATGGATATGAAGCATCGACTGTGGAAGGTGTAAATGTACACATTTACCCAAAGAGTAACACAATATGAACACTAGAAACGAGTCAAACAACCCAAAGACTACATTTCCCGTGAACGCGGCTGCTGTGGGGGCAGTGATTTCAGACCCGGAAGTAGTAGTTCTTAAGACTTTTAAGGCATAATTAATTCCATTTTTGCCAGAAACAGGCTGTATCAAATATGAATGAATATCATAAACGATGCAGAGCCACCCCCCTGACAAAAACGCCAGGGTGGTGTGTTTATGTTTGGAACACAGTTCTTATATGACGTGATCTAAGATTCCCAAATGGGGATTTCAACACAAGAAATAAAGCCACAAACCCGGGAAAAATCGCCCTCTAGTGGCAGTTACGTCAGACTTCGGTGCTCTATAGTCTTGTGAACAACACAGATCTGTCCGATTTTCCATATTCTATCCTGATTGGCTAAGATTGGCTTCTACAGTTTGCAGGATTGGTTCATTTTGAACAAAATGCCTCAAATCATCAACGCAGCATGCAATTTCCGTGAAATTTTGCGCACACCTTCCCACTGGCCGAGGAAGAAATGGCACCCTTTTCACATTGGCCTGTTGTAGTGCCACCAGCAGGTCTAATTTAGCAAAACACTTTTTTGGAACATAATCATGAATGTAGTGTCCGATTGAAAGGCCTAAGAAGAAATGGCACCCTTTTCACCCTGTCCGTCCGTCCGTGTGTGTGTGTGTGTGTGTGTCCGTGTGTGAACAGCTAATCTCCCGCACCGTTGGCTTGATCACAGTGACACTGTGCACACACACTCCCTAGATGCCAATTCAGAACCTCTGCCCCGGATTTTTCAAACGGGCCTGTTATAGCGCCACCAGCAGGCCGCTTTTTGCAAAACACATTTTTGACAGTACTCCTACAGATTTTCTCCAAACATCACATAAATCGGTACACAGTATCTCCATAAAAACTCATCTCCAAAAAATCAGATTTTTCATATTCCATCCTGATTTTTCTAAAAATGGCTTCCAAGGTGTGCAGGAGTGCTCCGTTTTCAACAAAATGCCTCAAATCATGAACACAGCATGCAATTTCAGTGAATCTTTTAACGTACATTCCCACTGGGCAGAGGAAAAAATGCTACTTCAAACTTCAAATTTAGTTAGTTAGTTAGTTATTTAGTTAGTTATTTTTATTTCAGTCATGATTTTTTTTTTTTCAACAAAAACAGTTGAACATACAGTACAACTTTTTAAACAAAACAGTTGAACATACAGTACAACTTAGTCAACAAGACTAATTGACCGAAAAGGTATGGGCTGAAGCCGAAGCTTATTTTGCCCACCTTTTTACCATTTAAAATAAATTATCAAAGTAGCATAAGAGCAAACAAAAGAAAATGAACAAACACAGAGCTTCAAATATTAAATTTCAGGCATTTATACCGTCACTATTTAGAATTTATTATTATTATTTTATTTATTTTTTCTATTTATTTATAAACTTTATCCTTCCTATTGTTAAATTACTTGACGCTACACTTTCCATATATATGAAGTGATTGCTTCATACATATAATAATATATGCACTCAAATACACACTCACAAACATATTTCTCCACATATGTATGCGTGCATATGAAAGTATGCCCACACACATATGGATACTCACTTTCATATTTATATCTATTCATTGCATGTATATATAACTATCAATTATCTTCGCTTTATATAATTTCTTGAACGTTTTTATTGAGTTGGACATTTTGATTTCGTTTCCCAATGAGTTCCACAGATCTACCCCTATGACCGATATGCATCTTTCTTTGGTGTTGGTCCTTGCTTTTGTTTTTTTGAATATGGCAGTACCCCTGAGTTCGTATCTGCTTTCTCTAGGCCTGAACAGCTCCTGCATGCAGCTTGGAAGTAGTTGGTTGTGTGCCTTGTACATTATTGCAGTGGAGTTTAGGTTGACTAGATCTTTCAATTTCAGTGTGTGGCTTTCTATGAATAGTGGGTTAGTTGGTGCATAGTAATCAGACATATTAACTATTCTTATTGCTTTTTTTTGTAATATAAAGATAGGTTGGATTATTGTTTTATAAGTATTTCCCCACACTTCCACACAGTATGTTAAGTATGGCAATAGTAAGGAGCAGTATAGTGTCTGGAGTGATTTTTTGTTTATGATTCCTTTCATTTTGTATAAAATTGCTATTGTTTTGGATAATTTTCTTTTTAAGATGTCTATATGTGGCTTCCAAGTAAGTTTGTTATCAATAATTATTCCTAGGAATTTTGTATGGTTTACTTGCTCTAATTCAATATCATTTATGGTTAAATGGATTGGAATATTATTTTTTTTATTGCCGAAGATAATGAAATTTGTTTTACTAATGTTTAATGATAATTTATTTATGTCAAACCACTTTTTTAAGATTTTTAAGTCATTTTCCACTGCATGCAAGAGCTGCCCAAGGTCTGCACCTGAAGAGTACAGACTGGTATCATCTGCAAACAGAACGCAGTGCATAACCTGCAGGGCTTCACATATATCGTTTATGTAGAGAATGAATAGTTTAGGGCCCAGGACCGAGCCCTGAGGTACTCCGAATGTTGTTTGTAGGGTTTCCGAGTCAACTCCATTTAAATTGACAAATTGTTTCCTATCTTTAAGGTAACTTTCGAGCCAAGACAGGGCAATACCCCTAATTCCATATCTATGCATTTTTTTTAGCAGTATCCCATGGTCAAGAGTGTCAAAAGCCTTCTTTAAATCTATAAAAACTCCTACCGTGTATTCTTTGTTATCTATTGCATTTTAAATGTTTTCAACCAGTTCTATTACTGCCATTGAAGTAGACCTGTTGGCTCTGAAACCATATTGGTGAGTGCTCAGTAAGTGATGTTTGTCAAGGAAACTATCAAGCCTTTCCACAAAAAGTTTTTCCAGAATTTTCGAAAATTGGGATAGGAGAGAGATCGGTCTGTAATTTGTAAGTTGGTGCTTGTCTCCACTTTTGAATATTGGTATTACTTTGGCTGTTTTCATTTTGTCAGGGAAAATGCCGGTTTGGAATGAGAGGTTGCAGATATGGGTAAACGGTGTTACAATGGTGTTGATTATATTTTTAACTATCATCATGTCAATGTTTGTGTAGTCAGTCGACTTTTTATTTTTGAAATTGTTGACAATTTTTAATATTTCATGTTCATCTACACTATTTATGAAGATGGAATGTGAATTCATCTTTATGAGACTTTCATCCAAACCTTTCTTTTCTCTCGGCTCCTCAATCTCTTTTGCCAGATTAGGTCCGACATTTACAAAAAAATCATTGAAATTATCTGCAATTTCCTTTGCGTTTTCCGTTATGTTATTATCCTTTTTAAAAAACTTAGGGTACTCCGCCTTTCCATTTCCTTTCTTAATTATGCTATTTAATATTTTCCAGGTTCCTTGAATGTTATTTTTCTGTTGTTCCAGTAGCTTATGGAAGTAATCCTTTTTACTTGTTCTTATAATATTAGTTAGTTTATTTTTATATTTCTTATATCTGATTTCTGCATCCTTGTTTCTATCTTTTAAGAATTTCTTGTAGAGTAGATTTTTCTTTTTACATGCATTATCTATACCTTTGGTTAGCCATGGCTTTTCCTGTTTATGCTTATTTTTGTGAATAGTCCTTTTCAAGGGACAATGTTTGTCATACAGCTCCATTATTATACACAGAAAGGCTTCATAGGACTCATTAGGCTCTGTTGCAGCATAGACCTCACTCCAAGTCTGCTTGTGGAGGTCAGCATTGAGGGCATTTATTGCTTCAGGTGTTCTTTGTCGTGTCATTGCATAGGAGTGACTTGTATGTTTGTTTTCCTTCCTGAGAAGTTGTGGAATAATGGCGAAGATAGGGAGATGGTCACTTATGTCATTTATTAGCAGTCCTGCTGTTATTTGACTTTCTAGTGTATTTGTATAAATGTTATCAATCAATGTCAGCCTCATGGTGGTGCTATAGCAGGCCGATTTGTGTTTTCACCTATAATTGCACCGATCTGTGTAAAACTTTGTATGTGCACTCCCTAGAGACTAAGGAAAAACCTTTGCCCTGCATTTTTCACATCTGCCGTTTATAGCGCCACCAGGAGGCAGACTTATATAAAACACATTTTTGGATATTACTCCTTCAGATTTTATCCAAATTTCACACAAATCGGTACACATTATCTCTATAGTCATGTGATTAAGACGGATGTGTTACATTTTTCATATTCCATCCTGATTGGCTAAGATTGATATCTAAAGTTTGCAGGAGTGGCCCCACGCAGCGTTGAATTGCGCTGAAACTTTGCACGCACATTTGCACTACATTTAGAAAGAAATGCCACCCTTTCCAGATTGCCCTGTTATAGTGCCACCAGCAGTTCTAATTTACCAAAACAATGTTTTGGAACAAAATGCCTCAAATCATGAATGCAGTGTCCGATTGCCATAAAAGGTCTAAGAAGAAATGGCACCCTTTTCACATTGGGCTACTATAGCGCCACCTGGAGGCCACGATAACCTACCAGACCTGCCGGAGACCTGTGCTCCGAGGAGCACTTTTTCTAGTTCACTATGAATCTTTGATTTGATGATTATTCTCCTTTTTGAGTGTGTGTGTTCAAACACTCACTACACGGCAAAAAGGGGGAGGAGTTAGGGCCTTATAAGGCATTAAAGGGGAGGAGTAAGGGGCGTGCACTTGCGTTTATTAATATACCCCACTCAGGAAAGGGGGCATGGCTGTGGAAAGGGGGGCGTGCACTCCCGTTTATTAATGTCCCAGCCAGGAAAGGGGGCGCGGCGGTGGAAATGGACTCAGGGAGCCAACCCAGCCCCTCTCAGCTCTGCTAATTTCTGCAGGGTAGCTATTGTTGTCAGTTGCTTCTCCACCAGAGGATCTCGGTTCTGAGACACCAAATCAGGTGAAATGGGATAAATATCTCTCTCTAGGTCGTCCTCAGACGAGCCCTCCATCGTTGCTTCCAGTCATCCCGACTCTCCATACATCTGGCCAGCTCATTGGTGCTATGGGCTCCTGCATCCTTCTTGAGCGTGTCCACATATGTTGGTGTGGGGCGTCCTCTTGACCGGTGCCCATGTGTTGGTTCCCACAGCACCAGTTTGCTGGCTGGCAGCTCTCGGTGCCTTTGGCAGTGTCCTGCTAGTCTCATTCTCCTTACAGCAATCTTCTCGCTCACCCTTGGTATTCCCTCATACAGGATTATGTTGGTAACATGCGCACTCTTGCTGATGTTAAGCACTGCACGCAGCATCCTGGTGTAGCACCCGTCCAGGGACTTCTCAAGGGCTGGTTTCAGGGTCCAGCATTCACTGCCATAGAGAAGAACGGACTCTACTGTCGCGTAGAAGAAGCTGAGTTTGATTTGGTGGGGGAGATTGGAGTTCCATACACTGGTCATGCCATTCAGGGCCCTCCATGCAATTGCCTTCCTCACTTTAAGATCTTGCTCAGTTGAGTTGACCCATGAGCCCAGGTATTTGAAGTCCTCGACTTCTTTCAGCACAGTGCCTCCTGCTGTAGTCAGAGGTTGATGTTCTGGTGGAACGTTGTAGGTGAGGACCTCAGTTTTCTTGGCGTTTAGCCTGAGGCCGACCTTGGCGCACTCTAGCTCTACCCTGTTCAGTAGTTCTTGTGCTTGTTCCACGTTGTCAGAGAGCAAACTGATGTCATCCGCATAGTCAAGGTCTGTGAGGACCACTGCGGGGTGTCGCCTTGACTTCCTTGGCGTTAGTGTGAAGCCAAGTTCCTGCTCTCGCCCACTGATTGCTTTCCTGAGCGCATAATCGAGGACTATAATGAAGAGAAAGGGGGCTAGTGTATCCCCTTGCATAACCCCAGCCAGGATGTCAAACTCCTCGCTGTTGCCGTCTGGGGTCACCACCTTGGCCCTTGTTCCTGCGTACATGGACTCTATTGCTCGGAGTAGGTTGGGAGGAATCCGGTATGCCTTCAGGATCTTCACCATCATGCCTCGGTGGATCGTGTCAAATGCCTTTTTGAAGTCTATAAAGCATAGGACTGCAGTCAGGTTGTCCCTCTTTACCTCCTCAATCATTAATATAAATAAATAAATAAATATCCGAGCAGCATTTATAGTGGGAAGAAACGCTCGTTTGTGACTTCAGGTTTCATGGTAGCCCTGAAATCATATCATGACAGTCATGACAAAACTTCAACCTGTTTTTTGCACTTTCTCCATTTACGGCGCACATACGGCGTACATCTATATAAACGTTTAGATTTCAAATCTGAATGGCTTACCCTATGGCCACGGACGTATTCCGTGCTGTTCAATAATAAGCATTGTTAAAAAGCACAATTAAGCCACTAGTTTATCTTGATAGGCCCTGTCAGTCATTCATTTGTGAAAGACAGACATAATTAATGGCATGAGCAAAATGTATTACACCTTTTTGTATATTTTTGGCTAATAATAATATACTGCTATATTATATGATTCATATCCATCAGTGGTGTAAAGTAGCGTAAAGTGGTGTAAGTACATGCACTCAAGTGGGCCTACTGTAGGCCTACTTGATTATAATTTTGAGGTATTTTGACTTTACTAGAGCATTTTAAATTTTCAGTACTTTTACTTTTACTCCACTACATCTCAGAGGCAAATACCAGTATTATACTTTTACTCCACTACAATTATTGGAAAACTTTAGTTACTAGTTACTTTGTAGATTGTGATTATTATTACATAACATACATAACCACTTCAGCCCTATATACTATCTGCTATCTGAAAATAGCCGATCTACAAGCTCACAATGTGTTGCGATGCGACACATTGTGAGCTTGTAGATCTGCCATTTTCAAAGGAGTTTTATAAATTGTATATATTTGAAAACTTGTGAAATGGGACATTCTGTACATTGAGTACTTTTACTTTTGGTACATTAAGTACAGTTTGATACCAATACTTTTGTACTTTGATTTGATTGACAAGCTACACAACCAATAGCATTCATTCCCCGCCCCCGCTTTTGATTGACAACCTACCACCAATAATGATCTGGTTTCATTCTGCAGGATATGACGTGATATGACACAATATTGAAACACTTATTATTATATAGGCCTACAATAATAAACAGGACTTTAAATATTACAATAATGTCTGCAAAAGGGGGTTCACAGAGTTGGAGTTCCTGTTTCTAAAACGTTGTTGATATTTAGTATGAGTTATTGGTTGTTATACTGATTCTTGTACCACACCTCCTCAAGTCCATCTGTGATTATTACCAAGATGTTTTACTGTACCAATTCCTAATAATTAAATATTGAAATATTACAGAATCACAGGGACTGACCTGTTTCACACATCGCCAGTCTATACTTGACATCTATGTCATACCTTCTTGTTTTTCCTCTTTTCTCCCGCCGTGGAGGTGGTGACATTACATTAAGACATTATAATGCTATAATTGTATTTGTTGTTGGTGCATAATTGTAGCCTATACTTGTAGCCTTTTTCAAAGCACTTTAACTGTGTTGTTGTTTATTGTATAGGTGAGCATTTGCTTGCTATATATCTAGGGGTGTTGAAAATGTTATTATTTACTAGTTACTTTGTAGATTTAGATTTTTATTACAAAACTTACATTAACCACTTCACCCTATACACATATATACACTTCGGCCATTCGAAAATAGCCGATCTACAAGCTCACATATCTTGTAGATCTGCTACTTTCAAAAGATTGTTATACATTGGAAAACTTGTGAAATGGGACATTCTACATAATGAGTAGCCTACTTTCTAGTTTTGGTACATTTAGATAACAATATTTTTGTAACTTTACTCAAATACGTTTTTAATTCCGGACTTTTACTTGCATATTTCTACATTGCAGTATTGATACTTTTACTTAAGTCAAAAACTGTGAATGCTTTTTCCAGTGAATGCTTTTTCCACTGACTGTATGTCCATGTCCAACAACAAGGTTAGTGCCAGGGTCCACTAGATCACCCAAGCTCCGTTCCAAGGCCAATGCTAATGCTAGCCCCCTGTCCATCTCCATGGCTAGTGCTAGCCGGGATAGCATATCAGCTGGGCCTCCTCCAAAGCTGTGCTGTTTTAACAGCAAGGAAAACAGCAACCCCGAGATTTTAATTCTTGGTGATTCTATAGTTAGGCAGCTGATTATCCCAGGGGCGGTCACATACTGTCTCCCTGGTGGAAAAATAGCTGATATAATACAGCTTCTTCCCTCTCTTGTTGACTTGCACCCGACTATCAGCATAGTCGTGTCGCGCGTGGGTGTGAATGACGTCACGGACAGAACATCAACAAAGATGCGTGCTGAGATGGAATCGCTATGCACCACAGTGGAAAGTCTTGGAAAACGCTGCGTTGTGTCTGGCCCAATTCCAACTCTTTCTAAGAAATCTGAATGCTTCAGTAGACTTTTTAATTTCCATGTGGGGCTCAAGAATTTCTGCGATGCCTTAGGTTATGATTTAATTTCCAACTTTGATGAATTCTGGCGTTTCCCCCTTCTGTATAAAAAAAGATGGTCTTCACCTTAATAACAGTGGAACTAAGAAAATGACGCTCAATTTCATTAGGTTCATATCCTTTAGTCTTTGATATGAACTGCGGCATGCCCCGATCCAGACTTTTGAGCTCCCCACTACAGTTTACAACTGTGTGGGCCCTGCCGCCGTGTGTCATGTTTTTAACGGCTCAGTGGACCTTCTTCCACTCTACCTGATACCTCCACCGGGTGTTCAAAGCATGCACCCCCGCCCACATCTATCATTGTGTGCTCGTGGCACACTATTGATGTTCTACAATATTTCTTTCTCTCCCAAAAGTATGGCACCTAACTACTCCAACATACTTTCACTTAGAAACTCCATTCAAACTGTAAAAAAATCAGCTTACTGTGTACATCTATGCTTGTACTTTTCTTTTTGAAATAATTTGTAGTTTTTGAAATGATTAACTTTAAGCACCCAATGCATTTCCAATGGGTTTTGAGTTGATGGCTTATCATGTGTGTGGCTAACTGGCTATTGTTCTTGAGGTGATAATTAATGGCTACTGGCGAAGGAATTCACTCATTTCAACGACCTGCCATTCACTTCATTGAACGTAGGTCACTGAATTGAGTACTTCATTAGTATTCAAATTGCACGTCATAGCACAGCAAAATCTTGAATCTTCAATACAGTTTGTGTCTTCAATGCCAAGTTAATACTATTCTGTAATAGATACATGAATGCTCGCTGTTAACACTGCTATAATTATATCTGATAAGCCTAACCGGCATTTGTTTATAAGTAACAATTCTTGCACTTCTATGGTAATAAAAAAAAAATGAAAATGCATATAAGGCTAAAAGCAGCTCCGAAGTGGTTGAGTTACAGGGTGATTAACATTAGAAACAGTAGAAAATCAGTACAAAGTATATTGTAAGTGTACTCAGTATTGCTGTGAAACTGGGCCTGAGTGGGCCTGGCTGAGTTTGTGCGGGGCAGAAATGCGTGCGGAGTGTGCGCAATTTTTTTACATTAATTAATTATATGTGTTTGTGGGAGGAACTAGGGGGGGATAGTTATAGTATACCCTCCAAAAAAATCTAGAACACTCCACTGCAAAAAAACTAGTCTACTTTGGATCTGATGGATAGGGTTCTGTGCAGACTGCAGTCCATTTGGAAACACTTGGACCCCCTACCTGGTCGTAGTGTTGTCTGTTTACTCCTGACATTATCAAAATGGCAGCAACTAAATCCTTTGATCTCTGATGTCCGAAACATTCTCTGTGTCCTCCTCTTCAATACCTTCGGTTTTGGTCAAACTCCCCCCCCCAACTTGGAAGCAACAAGAGGTTGTCTGTTTATAATTATTCACAACGAATCTTTGGATTTGATGATAACTCCCGTGATCGCACTAGTTTGAGTCGTCTAAACACTTTCTGTTTCTGTTTCCTCTGTTGCTTTCACTGTTTTAAAATACTTGCTTAAATCTGCACACTTTGCAGCTTTTGCACAGATAGCTTTTGTATCCTCTCATTATGTTTTTGAGCTCCTGATTATTGTGGTCTCCAGTCTAGGATGCGTTCGAAAATACAGCACTGAGTGCACTGGCCAATACAAACTAATAGGCGAGTGTGCTCCGGTGCGTGATTTTCGAACGCACCCAAAAGCAGTGCACGCAGCACGCAGCTGATTTTACGCTCTCAGCGTGAGGAACAGGGAGGGCGGGCCCTTCCTTCCATTCAGCCAATCAGACGCTGGTAGAGCGGTTGCTAGGCAGAATTCCTAGATTTTTTTTGGTAATGCGTGAGAAATTGGAGGTGTGGCGTGAGTGCGTGTGAGATACGTCAGATGCGTGACTCTCACGCTCATTGCGTGAGAGTTGGCAGCTCTGCCATTAATACAAACCCATGCACCTACACACTCTAGCAATCAGTCAGTCCTAATCTGTCAGTCATTGGCTGTCAGGCAGTGGTGCTGCAAATTAACTAAGTATATTTACTCAAGTACTATGCAATATTATCTTTTTTAAATGGTTGCCCGTGGAATTTAAGGTCTATTACACATAAGGCCTTTATAGTTAGCACTCTTATTGTTTCCCATGACTTAGATTTTATGTTTCTGGTTGAAACTTGGCAGGACAATTTCATCTCATTTGAGATTTTTTAATTTACCACCTCCCATACTTCTTTTTTTTTGCCTGCTCTATCGCCCTCCGAAATCAAAGGGTGACATCCTGTCAGAATTTGGTCAACTATTGTCCATCATCACTACCAATCATGATAAAGCAATATTTTTAGGGGACATAAATATTCACGCTGACATTCAGGACAACAGCTAGCTTCCGATTTTCTAGAGCTTATTCACATTTTTGACTGTACTCAACATGTATCCGACCCTACTCATGATCACGGTCACACCCTGGATTTAGTCATTTCCTACGGTTTTAATCCAGTAAATCTCCAGACCATGTTGACCACACCAATTCAAAATACAGCAGCTAGAGTCCTTACAAGAACCAGGAGATATGATCACATTACCCCTGTCCTTGCCTCATTGCACTGGCTACCAGTGGCGTTCAGAATTGATTTTAAAATGACATTGTTTGTTTTTAAAGCACTGACCGGTCTTGCACCTATTTATATTTCTGACCTCCTGTCTCCTCACATACTCACCCGTAATCATCTGACAAACTTTTACTTAACCCTAACCCTAACCCTAACCCTAAACCTAAAATCTAAAATGTTTGCAAAATCATTCCAAGTTTTTCACATTTTGTCAAAAGTTTTAGAAAATATAAGATTTTCAAATAGCTGATGTAGGCTATATAGGGTTAAAGTGTTTAAACTGCTGGGGACCCCCTGGAACACTCCCAAGGACCCCTGACAGTGATGCACGGGACAGATGCACGAATGTCCCTTATGTTGTAGTTTTTTATAAAGGACAGGAAAAATATGAATTGTCTATAGCAGCGAATGGTGCTGATTCTGCTGAATATATGGTTCTCTCTCTCTCAGTCCGAAAAAATAAGAGCCGCATTTTTGCGACGCAACATTTTTTTTTTTCGCATGAAAAAAAAATCGCCCCTGCTGTGAACCTGTATACCATTCGTCAGTAGAGTTGCAGCTTAATTCCATACATTGCATTTATTAGATACATACACAGCCACAGAAAACACAATGCGTGTTCATATGGCTGTGTATGGAAGACATGCAATAATTAAGTGTGCCATGTAATGGCAAAACACTTATCGAGATCCGCCATATTTAAGTGTGCCTGCCATGTAATGGCAAAACACTTATTGAGATCCGGCATACTTATTCATTAAGTGTGCCTGCCATGTAATGGCAAAACACTTATTGAGATCTTCCATACTTATTAATAATAATAATATTTAACGCCACAAAACTTCGTCGCTCCATAACTGCCGCACGGTTTACACTACCGCCGCAATATATACATCAAAACGTGCTGCCTGGCCGGGAATGGTGTGCTCGGAATTTTTTTGCCGTTACGCGTTACCATTGCGACGTTATTCGCAAAAAAACACGAAACTCCGACCCTTTTGGCCGCACGTGGCGCGCCAAATGCTACTCCTCCCACACGGTTTATACGTCAGTGTCAATGTATACATCAAAACGTGCGGAACGACCGAATTACTTATCTCGCCGTTTCGTGTTACCACGGCGACGTAATCGGCAAAACCATGTAGGTGGACTTTTTTTTTCCCTCAACTTTTCTTTTTCTTTTTTTTTTCACCCACACACTTTGAGGGGTGTGGAGCTCAATGGTGCAACCCGGAGTGGATCTGTTCACACCGGTTTTCAAAAGTGCCCAAAATGCTCCGAAACTTTGCGCACCCCCCCTAAGTGGGGGTCTGCGAACAAATTCATCAGACCCAAAAGTGGATTTATCACTTCCGGTCTTCTTACCGGAAAAAGAATATCCGAACTTTTCTTTTTCCGATTTCCTTTTTTTTCCTCATTTTTTTTCATTGTTTTTGTTTTCAAACTTTTTTTTCTCCGATTTTATTTTCCCCCAATTTTTTTTGTCTCCCCCCACACACTCTCTGAGGGGTGTGGAGCTCAATGGTGGAACCCGGAAGTGGATCTGTTCACACCGGTTTTCAAAAGTGCCCAAAATGCTCCGAAACTTTGCGCACCCCCCCTAAGTGGGGGTCTGCGAACAAATGCATCAGACCCAAAAGTGGATTTATCACTTCTGGTTTTGAAAAGTGCCCAAAATGCTCTGAAACGTTGCCTACCCCCCTAAATGGGGGTCTGCGAACAAATATAAAATGCTCAGTTTTTGCCTCAGACCACTAGAAGTGGGTGAAACAAGCACGTGAAACCATTTGAGTAATTGTTTATATATTTAAAAAATATATAGATTTTTTTTCAAACATTGTTAATTTAGATGCTCATTTTTCCCTTACATTTTTAGTTTTTTTATTTTCCTTTTTCAGGTTTCGGTTTATTTTTTATTCATTTTTTAATTCATTTTTTGCTGCTTTTTTTTAACTCCACCAAAATTGACCACCCAAAAACCAGTACGTTTTAGGCCATTTGGAGTCGATTGGTGGTACTTTGTAGTGACACTATTTTGAGTCTCCAGCCAGCTGCAGGCACACTTAAATTTTCTTAGGAAATGTGTTTCTAGTATCCTGCTGTATTGTAACCATATCAATCACTAGAAAAACGATCCGACGTTCATCTTGAGTACTGCTGGTGATTGTAGAGTGGGAAATTAGACTGGAGCAAGCGTCAGATAAATTATATAAGTTGTAGTTGTAACTACTAGAAACTATTCACTTCTAACATCCAAAGGTTTTTGCTAGGAAAAAATACACCTATTGCCATGCACTTATTGCCATGCATATAGGCTCACATGTACACTTTTTGTCATTCATATTTATTGATGTTATTTTAATGCTATTCATAACAAATGCAATGTAATGTTTTCATATTGGTCAAGGTGCGCTGTCACAATGTTTCCGCATTACATATGCATGTTTTTATAGTGTGTGTGTGTGTGTCCGCGGGTGTTGCGCACGAAAATGCGCGTGCATGTGAATGCGAGTGCATGTGCGCTCCCCCACTTCTAAAAGTAGCACTACAACACTGCACACAGTCCACACACACACTCACTGTTCTGTTCCGTTTCACTTTGCGTTCTCGTTTTGGGACAAGAACGCTCGTCCCAAAACACCCTCGCCCCGGGTCTAATCCGGTGGCCTCGGTCCGTGGAAAAAATGGCACAAGTGTGTTTTAGGGGCGTGCGTTCCGGTTATGGTGGGTTTCTCGTCAATGAGTCTTGCAGAAATAATATGAATACTATTATGGGGATATAATCCTATAGGCTACATAATATATTGGAAATTACCAAAAATAAATATAATAGCAGATGCCTTTACTGTGTAATATGGGCGGCTATTTTTATGTATTAAAAACATAAATGAAAAAACTTAAATCAATTATTGAATCCCCTCCTGGAGGGCCCCCTTGCGTGGAAGTCCCATGTATGGGTTCTCATAACCCAGCAACCCTAGGCAAATTATGCCACTGCTTGGAGATCAGATATTTTGGGCAGCAGTAGCAGGATTGAGCAAATGTGTGAAACATACCGATGCGTCCACTTGTTGAGATATAAGGGGGAGATGCTTAGGCAACTGAGAATGTAAATATTATTATTATTAATATAATAATATTGGTTTGTCAAGATACTATATCAATGTGTTTTGGACATTGGAAACTAATGTAACAAAACATAATTAGACAGAGGCTACAGTGGTTATGACTGTCATGTCTGCAGTTGGAGGTCAATGTGAGGTTTATTTCTCTTTTGCTCTCACCGCTTAACGCACGGATAATAGCACTGCGTCTTGGCTGATCTTAGAGGGAATGGCAGCGGGTACTCAAATTGGATTGATTAAAGTAACGCCCAAACACACCCATGACTAATTCAGGGCAGTTTTACCGCATAACACCTTAATAGCACTGTGCAATGCGCAGATTACCGCACCCATAATAGCAAAATGGCACTGGTCATGCCTCCATGTCTTAAATTAAGTAATACGACCAGGTCTTAACTAAGATGTCCTTAATAGTGCTCTTAGGATGGTAAGTTGTACCATGTACTACCCGGGATTCGGTTCGTTCCCCCTGCTAGTGCTGAAATTTCTACTGTTGAGATGATAACGGACAGCCAATTTTGGGAGGGCGAGACATTTCCCTTAGAATTTCACGTAATAGCTCTTGTCAACCAGTAGTGGTCCTACCCAACCACAATGTCTCAATAAAAGCGCAGATCCAACCACTGCAATTGCGTTAGTTATATTGTATTAACATACTCTACCATACGGAATTGTCAAAATAACGTTTCATACACAAAAAAGTTATGGATTGCAGCTTTAATAGAAAACCCATCTGTTATCACACCAAAACCTCTTTTGCGTAGCTGAAAGCCCTACAGGTCCTCTGTGCTTATCACAACAACGGTTTAGTATTTATTTGCAGGATGCAAAGTGATACAGTATAGTCACTGCTGAAGATACATAGACACAAGGAGGCACACACATGCAGAGACACATAGTTACATAACGATGGCCAAAACGCAAAACCTCGAAAATTTCATGATTTTCGGATTTCACTGTGGATGAGGACTTTAGGCTATGCTGCACATGCTCAATCTGTCTGCTAGATAGTAGGTACCGCCCCTCATTTTGTCAGAAAAGTCATTTGACTAAAACCTCCTATCTTGTTCAGTGCCAATTAGTGCTAAAATGTTGAAGCGCAAAACCTCTTATCTACACCAGAATTAGTTGAGCAGCAGACCGAGCTGAAACTCGGGAATTCTATGTTATGTAGACCGTCTAAATGTCTTTCAGTTTGTAGTAATCAATTATTTTCAAAATAAAAAAGTGTCTTCCACCCTTACTATTTAAGTATTTGTTAGTAACTGTCAAGTTAATTGCATTGCCTTGTTGATTGCTAATGATTAGTGTCAGGTGGTGAAACTTTTATCACACCAAGAGTGTGAGTTGATCAAAAATGTGAATGGTAATACTTGTTACAGTACTGTAGAATGTCTTGATCTCAAAATGAGCATAAAAAAAGCATTATTTAACAAAATAATGTTTGTTTGTAAGCCTAACTGTTTCTAGGTAAAAACCTCCTATGTGCATCTATGTAGATAGGAGGTCATTTTTAGGTATAGATAGGAGGTTTTGGCGTTGAACACTTTGAACTTGTGGTTAGAGGTTGTCATTGCTGCTTAGATGTGAACGTCCATGTCGTGATTTTTTATTAAATGCAGATCAAAATCACACGTGAACACCGTGGCAGCCAACAGCCCTGTGAGAATATTGTGTTGTGTCGGTTGGGGGGTATGAGGGTATGGGGGTGGGATGCGGTTTGGAGTTTGGAGTTATGGGGTGTGGGGTGGCGGTTGGGGGGTTATGGGGTGGGGGGTGCATGAGGGCTTGGGTGGGTGGAGTTTGGGGGTTGTGGTGTGCTGGTTGGGGGCATGGGACCGGGGGTTCTGGGAGTGGGGGTAATGGGTTGGGTGGGATTTGGGGGTATGAGGGTATGGGGTGGGATGGGGTTTTGAATTATCGGGGTTGAGAGGTGTGGGCTGGCAGTTGGGGGGTATGGGGTTTGTGGGAGTGGGGGAGTTTTGCATGTGGTGGAGTTGGGGGGTAGAGGGTATGGGGGGGATTATGTTGAGCGGGGCATAGGCCAGTTAGGCCGGATCATATAGGATAGGGTATTTGCGATGCGATGCGAGAGTGTGGTCTCGCCAACACAAACTCGGGACTCCTGAAGTGGGATGGGGGTTTGAGTTTTGGAGGTGGAGATGTGTGGGCTGGCAGTTGGGGGGGATGGGGTTTGTGGGAGTGAGAGAGTATTGCAGGTGGTGGAGTTGGGGGTAGAGGGTATGGGGGGGATTATGTTGAGGGGGGCATGGGCCAGTTAGGCCGGATCATATAGGATAGGGTCTTTGTGATGCGAGTGTGGTCTAGCCAACACCAACTCGGGACTCCTGAATCGCTGCCCTCCACACTCTCCAATCTAGCATCAGGGTCTTGAGCTCTACTGTGTTGTTAGCTAAGCTGTTACGCCGAAGTGCCTCTACGTAGATGGTGCACTTCTTGTCTTTCCTGGCTTTGCCCTGGGTTGGCTCCCACAGTGTCAGTTTGCTTGCCACTAGTTCTGGGTGCCTGACGCAGTGCCCTGCCTCATGTGCCCTGCCTCATTCTTCTCTCTCTGACTTTGTCTGTGACCCATGGTAGGTTCCCGTAGAGGACCACATTTCTGATGTGGTCCGTCCATGTGACTCCTAGTGCCATTCGTAGCATTCTTGTGTAGACTCCATCCAGGGCCCTTTCCTGTTGTGCTGTGATGGTCCATGTCTCAGCCCCATACAGCAGTACTGACTCCACTGTAGCTATATGAACAGCCGCCTCTTGAGGTTTTCTCCCATGTCTGATTTCCACACTCTCCTCATCCCATGCAAGGCATTCCAGTCAAGTGCCCCCCCGACCTTCAAGGTTCTATGAAATTCATTTTCACATTTTTTATTTTTTATGTTTTTTTGGGGGTTTTTATGACCTCAATAACACCCAAAAAATCTGAACTTTGAACATTCAGTGGATTTTCTGTGGTCTGGGGTTTTCTGAATAATTAGGCTGAAAAGTAATCTGAGCTTGGCCCTTCGACAGTGAGGTCACAGCCGAATCCCGCCCACTCTCCTCCTCGCCCCTCCCCTCCCCTATCCTTTCCTTTGGGGGGGGGGGGGGGGGCGGAGCAGAGGCGATGATTGACAGGCAAAATCCCTCACCAGCGACACCCGCAGGCAAAGATTTCTTGTTTCATTGCAGTTGAAAAGGCTTTAGAAATGTGAGAGAAAAACACCTGCCATGGATCAATCTGGGAACCCAAAGCCAAATGAGAATGAAAAACAGCGCCCTCTGCTGTTTGTACTATCTCATGTTGGCTCTGGGACAATGACGACGCAGCACACGTGCGCAAAGGAAACCGGGGTTTTAGTCTGCCTTCACGCTCCACTTCCGGGTGGTGCGACTATGTTTTCATTCCCACTAACAATATTTCTACACGGAACACTCACACCACTTCTCCCAGAGAACATGGATTATTTCTATGATGAAAGAGCAAGTCAAAATGTGAATATCTTTCCGTGGTTTTGTCTGCTCCGCGGACGCCATTGTTAAATTAGTTTCGGCTTGTTTTGAGTAGGGAAGGATCAGCGGACACGTAAATCCCGGCCACTACATTTGATTGGGTAAAGCGCGGCCTGCTTCCTGATCTGAAGGCACGCCCACGCCCACACAGTGCGTACACGTTATGACGAACCTTCACGACAGATTTCAACGCAGAGCAGAATCTGTTCTTGAGAGATTAGCCATGGATCAATGGAGTGGATTTTTTTGTTAAAACTTTTTATACACGTTTGAAGGACCATGACAAAGACTTTTAATGTGTTGTAAAACTGAACGTCATGAAACCTTTCAGGTCCTGTTCCATTGAAGCAGTCCAGGCACAGGTTATTTGAAGTCCTGGACTGCCTCGAGTAGCTTGTCTCCATCATCTGAACCATCTTCTCAGGAACTCCGTAGGCCCGGAGACTGTTCATCAGTTTCCCCCAGTGGATGGTGCCAAAAGCCTTTTGGAAGTCATGAAGGTGATCACCACTGAAAGATTCCACTCCCTTACTCCTTCCAGTATCCTCCTCAGCACCAGCATCTGCCCGCCTGCTGTTCGCTCCGGGCGTAAGCCGTTCTGCGAGTTTCTCAGTACAGGGTCTAAGATGGGTCTAAGACGGTTGAGGATCATCCTGTTAGCCGTCTTGGCGACTTGTGAGCTCAGGCTAATGCCTTGGAGGTGTCCGTCTTGGTGAGGTCGCCTGACTTTGGTACTGGATCGATCATCATTTTGCTCCACAGCTTCGGCAGCTCGCTAAACATGTGTGCTTGATAAAATCCAACACCACCTCGTCTATGGGCACATACATCAGAACCTCTGGTGTCACTCCATCCTCCTCCTCTTGCCTCACTTGATAGTAGCCTTGGCCCTCTGGTACTCATCCATGGTGAATGATCCGTCTGGTATGGTAAGGTCATGGAAGACAGGAGCATCGGATCATCCTCTTCTTCGGTTGAAGGAGGATTTCCTAGGAGTGTTTTGAAGTGCTGGTACCATGTTTCAACTCGTTCCTCTGCGCTTTCTCCCCAGAAGTCTGAGAAGAGCTTCTGCCATAAATGTCATTGATGAGCTTCCAGCTCATGCCATGCTTCTGGTTAACATGCACCTCTTTAATGTCCCTGATCTTTTGGGTCAGCTCCTGTTGTTCCAGCTGCATACACGTGGTATAGCTCCTCCTTCCTCTGCTTATATTCCTCCCTCAGACCCTCTCCTTTTTGGTCAGCAAAAAAGTCCCTGTGTGCTGCTCTCATCTCCTCCCTGGCTTTGGTGATTCTAGGGTCATGGCATCCGTCCTTCCTCCTTGCTTATAGGCTCTTTAATACATTCAATGATCTTACATACTAATCCACTATCCACACTGGACACAAGGTTGGTGATCCAGTTGTATGAGTTAGGGGAGTTGGAGGGCATGAGGGTTTGGGTGGGTGAGTTTTGGGGGTGTGGTGTGCTGGTTGGGGGGAATGGGGGCTGTGGGAGTGGGGGTGGTGGGGATTTCAGGTGGTGGAGTTGGGACCCCCAACTCCACCTGAAATACCCTCCTCAGGGGGTAGGGGGGATTATGTCGAGGGGTTCCTGGGCCTGTTGTTTTGTAGTCTTGTTGTTTTTTAGATTCTTGCTGTGGACTGTTCTTAGCAAAAAAAAATGTGAGCATTGCCCTGCAAACTTTGTTTTTGAATAAAATAAAAAAGCATTCAATGCAACTCAGTGGTGTGTTCTACTGTGTTACGCTGTATACGCCGTATACAGTGCAGGTTTTTGGGGGGGAAAAGCGTATACACTCTACTAACCATTTCATCCATTGAAAACGCGCTAGCGTATACCCACGACCACGCGCATCTCGTGCAGGGAATGATTATTGTATACCTCAGGAAAAAAAACCTAGACCACACCACTGATGCAACTGTTTGCAGCTGTACATGTATGTATTTACAGCCAGTATTATTTGTCATGATTTAGTTATGCAATCACTTAACATTGAAATGCAAAAGCTCCTATCTGCAGAATTATCCAGGAAAAGTGGGGAAAAACCTCCTATCTGCATTTGCAATATGAGATCAGTGTAATTAACATATAGTATTGTAATATAGTGCAGAAATCCAGAAACGGTGTATTATGTGATGGGTATCATAAAAAAATAGCATTGTGCTAAAACAAATACAACATTTTGTAGTTTTCTTTTTCATTTCCCCAACAATGTTAATTCTTTAGATAGGAGGTTTTGCGTTTTGGCCATCGATAATGGTTATAGTACACATAAATAAAGGTTTCCAACCTGTTTCCTGAGGTAGCTTTTGTAGATATTCTGAGTGAACATGGATGCAGAAGAAAGCATGGCAGAGTCTACGGAGGACATGACGGCTGCAGTCAATGCCCCAATGCCCAACACAGACACCCAGGACGGGGCAAGGTTGAGCAGGACCAGTGGAAGCACATTCCCTGCCTCCCCTCGCTCAAACGGAGTTGGGAGACCATACTCTGTCTGGTTCCAGTCTGAAAGGGGGAAACGGACATCCAAAGTGAAGAGAAAAATAACTTGAACATGTTTTTTGTCTTAAAGTCTTATAAATATTTCATAATTGATCAGCAAGATGGCAACAATAAGGAACAGAATCATTCAATCTTTAAAGTCATTGGGCCTCATTCAGCAACCGTTCTTAACAGGAAATTTCTTCTTAGACCCACTTAGGAAATTTTGAAGAAGATTTTGGTATACTTCAATGTTTTCTTAGCTGTGATCTGTTCTTAGGTAAGAACATAATCTACGCACACTGAAAAGCACTCTTAGGGTGGCCTTTCGCCTCGTGTTTTTCGAGGAGTGGACGGGAGTGTAATTTTTTGAGATGACATCACATCTGTCCATTCCTTCTTTCAGGGTCCTAGGATCATTCCTAAGTTGTGTTAGAGCGCCCTCTTGTGGAATTTTCAAAAAAAGAAATCTCTGTCAATGGCAGGGAATGTGTTAAAGGAGAATTTTGGACTAAGTTTTTCTTACCTTTTCTATGATGTTATGATATCTTAGGATGAATGGTACAGTAGAACATTTTCATAACTCCAACCCGGGTCCGCCACAGCTTAAAACTTACGTAAGCCTTGCGCTAGATCGCATATTTTAATAGCTTTTTTTTTTTTTTTTTTTTTTTTAGATCTGACGTTCATAGTGACAGAACACTATGCAACCAAAAAAAAATCTAAGTTTCACTAGACGAGATTTCAATCTCGAGATTTCAATCTCGAGATTTCAATCTCGAGATTTCAATCTCTTCTAGCGAGACTTTTTTTTTTTTTGGACAGTGTTCTGTCACTATGAACGTCAGATCTAAAAAAATAAAAATAAAAAGCTATTCCTAGAACGACTAAAACGACTTTTGTCCTTTAAGCCTCCACTGCCAAGAACGACTAAAACGACTTTTAATTTTTTTTTTTTTTTATTATTTATTTATTTAATTTTTAACCTAAAGACCAAGGAGATATGATTTGTTGAAGATCTAGACTCCAATCCACTTCCTTGTTAACTTAAAACTTAAACATTTTGTATCTTGGCTCCTGAGTACTTTTTTTTTCTATGAAAAATCTCTGGCAGTTTGTCAAACGCAAAAATAAAAATGTTCTGGCAGTGAATGAGTTAAAATATGTGATCTAACGCAAGGCCTGTCCGCGCACGTTTTAAGCTGTGGCGGACCCAGGATAGAGTTATGAAAATGTTCTACTACACCATTCATCCTAAGATATCATAACATCATAGAAAAGGTAAGAAAAACTTAGTCCAGAATTCTCCTTTAAGTGTGACATGTTTGTGCAAAACATACTTATTCTTGAAGTTTCTTCAATTCTGTTGTATAATATATGATTTAAATTGCAATAATATTTTTATCATATCTTCAGAGCAGTGGTTCTCAAAGTTTGGTCTGGGGACCCCCAGGGGTCCTTGAGGGAGTTCCAGGGGGTCCACAGCCAAACACAGTTTAACCACTTCAACTCTTTGTTTGGGATAGCTGATCTACAATATCACAACACATCAAATTACTGCCTGTTTTGAGCTTGTAAATCGGCTACTTTTGACACATTTAGATAAATCTTGAAACATTTTGAAAAATGCACAAATCTTCTCTTATGCGAGTCCCTGGCAAAACATATTTTCAGATGGGGTCTGCAGCCAAATGCATGCAATTTGGGGGTCCTTGACATGAAAATATTTGAGAACCACTGCTGGTTCTGAAAATTACAATCCAACGCAAACAGACCCGGTTGAGTTGAAGCCCAAGCCCCATACCCAAACCCCTTAACACTTGCGTGACTAGCCGGTCAATCTGACCGATTTTGAGAATTTAAAGTGGATTATCTTCTCTCATGAAGCTCTGTGGAAGTTCCCCTTCCATGACTTTTCCTAAATATTCGATTCAAATCATCTCAGTTTTTTTAATATCTGAAACTTTTCTAAATATGAAATTAGCAATAATTATACCATCTCTGACGTTATTTTTCAGCTATTTTGACCGGACTCACACCTCTCTTCCCCAGGCAAGAGCCGTTCACACATCTAGACCACCCGCAGACCGTCATTGTTCTAGTTAATGGGTGATTTGCATTGGCCAAGCGACTTCTCTCCTTTAGGCCAATACTAATAATGAAATAAAAAGTACAACTGTGTTGTTCCCATACATCTAACCTCTAAATGCTGTATTTCATTTAAGCATCGTGCGCAGCTGCTCCGTATTTGTTTGCGTATACGTTCTCTCTCTATGTTGCCATGTCTGCTTATTATAAGCGACTGTGGGCTTGTTTTTCACGTCTTTCTATGAAGACACGTTTTGAGCTATCTATCTGTAAGGAAAGACATCGGCTTTATTTCTCCAATTTCAAAAGTTTACAAATGTATAAAGATATTTTGAGAATAGCAGATCCTAGTTATACATAGTTAAATTAAGAGCCTATTATTATCACAGGCTATAATAATAAAATAAAATAAAACTAGAAAAAGTGCTCCTCGGAGCACAGGTCTCCGCCAGGTCAGGTAGGTTATTTTGGCCTCCTGGTGGCGCTATAATAGGCCAATGTGAAAAGGGTGCCATTTCTTCCTAGGCCGTGCACGGCAATCGGACACTGCATTCATGATTTCAGGCATTTTGTTCTAAAAATGTTTTTTTTTCTTAGACCTGGCTGCTTATTTCTCTCGCAAAATTTGGCAACCACAAGTACTTTCACTTTTTTAAATGCTGCACAAAGAGATGTGATCTACACACATTTTGTCCTACTGTATTGCTGCATAATTTCTTTTTTCTGTTTTTGCTTTTAATGTTTTCATGTTTTTCTGCTCTCCTACTGTATGATGTATTTTATATATGTGAAGCACTTTGTAACTTTGTTTCGAAAGGTGCTATATAAATAAAGCTTTATTATTATTATTATTATTATTATTATTATTATTATTATCACGCAGCGACTGTTTTATGCTTGTAGATCAGATAGTTTGCGCAGCAAAGCCTAGAGCAGGATAGAGTATGAAACATACCGATGTGTTCACTTGTTGCGCTGTGAGAAGGAGGAGAGGAGACTTACTTATATAATATAATATATAAGTTGTCAAGAGATGTGTTTTGGACAATGGAGAGTTGGAGACAGATTAGACAGGAGAGTTGGAGACAGATTAGACAGAAGTGATCTTTTAGTGATCAAATATGGTTTTGTTGAAAGGCAATCAGAGGTTAGCGCTCATGATTCAAGCCTTGGGTAGCTATAGTGTTTTTATTGGTTTTGAGCCAAATACGCGATGCAGGCTGGGGAGCAGCACACATTGCTCAGATGAAATACAACATTATAGAGGTTAGATATATGGGGACAACACAGTTGTCATTTTTTAGCGGTGTAGCCGCTCCTATTAGTGGGTTTGGGACCTATCCGTGGCGAAAGTTTTTCTTTCCGTCGCGAAAATGTGTCTTTCGCTGTACTGTGATTGGCTGATTGGCTGTGACGTACTGTGATTGGCTAGCGAGACGCATGATGAAATTAATAACTCATAAATAGCACCACTCACTTAAAAAAAAATACTTTTTTTTTTTTAAGTGAGCTTCCATCACTGTGATGACCACTGTTGTTTTTGAGCACCGAGCGGTGCAAATATACAAGTGTCACAGCAAAGGGTCTGAATACTTATCTTTGCAGGACGTGCTGTGATTGGCTAGCGAGACACATGATGAAATTAACTTAAAACTTCGCTCATAAATAGCACCGCTCACTTCACACTGGGTGTGATTTTTATTTCATTATTAGTATTAGGCCTAGAGGAGAGAAATCGCTTTGCCAGGTTCCTAGCTGACAGTGAAATGCAAATGATCCATTAACTAGAACAATGACAGTCTCCAGGTGGTCTGGAGGTGTGAAGAGCTATCTGGCTGCGGGAGAGAGGGGTGAGTGCGGTCAAAATAGCCGAAAGATCACGTCAGAGATGGTATAAGTATGGCTAATTGAAGATGAAAAAAAAAAAAAGATGATTTGAATCGAATATTTAGGAAAAGTCATGGAAGGGGAACTTTCTCAGAGCTTCATGAGCAAAGATAATCCACTTCAAAGTCTCAAACTGGGCCAGATTGGCCGCTTAGACATGCAAGTATTAATGTTTGGAGTCTGGTGTTCCACCATCTTTAGACTTAAGTTTAGGCATTCTTGACTTCATTCTCTCAACTTTGTTTCTGTGTGTTATTTCCTGTGATTTTTGTGAGCAGAAATCACACACAGGTGTGACTGCAGGCAGGGCCATGCAGTCATGCCTTATATGGGGATTGGTGGGGCGGCTCCCTATGGTAATTGGGATGCTACTGGGATATGTGGGGCGTCCACCTATGATAATTAGGATTAACTGGCACACCCCTTCAAGTTACGAGGATTGGGATTCATCATCATGAGAACATAGTTACGAACAATTCTGTCTTTTAAGAACGTTTCGTGAATCTGACTTGACTTCTCTTAGGGAATTCACTTAGGAAGAAATGTAAGAGGAAACATTAGGAACTTATTGTTGAATGAGGCCCATTGTGTGGGATTTTCTCTTTGGTATTTTGGCGACACCTTATGGTGACTAGTGGCCACATGAAATGTGATTTAATTTAATATAAATCCCAGTGTTGCATTCCAGTTAGCCACAGCTAGCATGCTTAGCAGTATACTTTTGATCTCATCTTCTTTCTCGCTAATGCAGGATTATGTTTGGAATAAAATTATCTGTTTAATTTATATAGATAGATAGCTCCTAAAGATATAATTCAAACCATATGGGTTTGTTTAGGCATGTTGCTGCATTTGCCTTCATTTGCCTTACTGCCTTCATGCACGTGCATGCATTTCCTGTGCAGGCATTACATTAAGAATAGGCTATTTGGTGGGAAGTTCCCTATCTGTATTGTAGAGTATGTTAATAAATATAACTAGTACATCTACAGTGGTTGGAGGAGGTCTGCCTATACTCTTCCATTGACAAATTTAGACCCAGGTGTCAGGTTGGACCCCTACTGGTTGACAATAGCCTGGGATCCAGACTGATTTGCTCTGTTCGGCAGGTTTTTTCTTCTCACTTTGCATCTGAGTCTGGTACTGATCCTATTTCCAAGGGGCAGGACGGGCACCGGTGGGCACCCATAGTTGCAGCGGCTTCTGGTTGGTCTGTGGGGGGGATCCGTGGCTTCCAATGTAAAATTCAGGTCACTTCCTGACTTGCCTACATAATTGGTGATGTTTGGAAATATGAGTCAAATAGGACCATGGACTGGGAAGCAAAGTGAGAAAAAAATAATCAGCCGAACGGAGCAAATCAGTCTGGATTCCAGGCTAGGTTGACAAGTGGAAGGCCTATTGCCTGAAGGTCATGAAGGGCAATATTCTCGCCTGGCCAAGCAGGCAATATGTCTTTGGTTAGCGGTAAAACATTTGGTCTCATGCAGGACATCAGGGTTCGAATCCTGGGTAGGACAAAAGTTACGGATTGCAGCCAGCTTTAACAGTGTGTGCAAGTTGTGTGTTTGTAAAGTACCTGCGGAAACAGCCACTGCTCCTATGATGACTGAGGGAATCCCCATGATGAAGCAGATGATCATTGATGCAAAACACGTGTTTCGGGCCTGAGCAGGTGATGCAGCAGAAAGGACCCTCTGATAGAATGCCTGCAAGGACAGTCCCCCCAGAGACTGTCCTTGCAGGCATTCACACACACACACACACACACACACACACACACACACACACACACACACACACACACACACACACACACACACACACACACACACACACACACTTGTATTACTATATTTGTGAGGAGATCAACATATTAGCCAATAGAGTAGTACTACCTGAATAACAGCCCCCCCACGCATCAAATACAGTAGTACTGCCTGAATACCAGAGCCCACACATCAAAGAGAGTAGGCTTACTTTTTTTTTTTTATCGCACGATTTTTGTAGCAATTTTTTTCCACCCAGTGCCAATTGCATATAAGCTGTAATCCTGGGCGCTACTCTCCCTCTGCCAGCCTGGGGAGAGCCCCGAACTGAGCTCATGCTTCCTTCAATGCATGAGGAGTGAGCAGGTTGCTGCTTTTCACCTGACAGGGGGGGGGGGTCTCGGTAGGACGTAGCACGTGGAAGGAACACGTTATTCCAACCAGTTCCTTTCCCCTCCATCAGGGGCCCCGGCAGTATAGAGACCAGGATTACTGCATGTTTTTTGTGAGGGTACCTAAACATGCAAACTCCACACAGAAAGGCCCTTTCGCCAACCCCACCTAGGGTATGGCCATTGGGCACTGATGACTCGGAGGAGAGAATAGCCCCCAGCGTCCCCGGCGGGAATCGAACCCAGGACCTTCTAGCTGTGAGGCGACAGCGCTTCCGACCACCGTGCCAACCCCTGAACTTGCACTAACGAGGAATGTGCCAGGGTGTGCGCATGAGGTTCCACACAGCTGAGTTAATACACCAGAGACTAGGGTCAAGCCAAATAAAATAAAATCCAAAATGGAAAAAATGTGTGAAGTGAGTGGTGCCTTTGATGAGTTAATTTCATCAAGCTATATGAACTAGAGGAAGAATGTTAAATCCCTGTCCATTCATTTCAAGGCTGTTCAACAGGAACACAGAGGGGGCGGGGCTTAAGCAATTATAATCTGTCCCTACTGGCCGTCTAAGAGTACCTACCAAGTTTGGGAAGTTTAGCATTCTGAGAACTGGAGTTATGGCTGTTTAAATCCCAGCCAATAGGAACACAGAGGGGGCGTGGCGTTTAGCATGCTGAGAACTGGATTTATGGCTGTTTAAAGCCCAGCCAATAGGAACACAGAGGGGGCAGGGCTTAAGCAATTACAGCATGTCCCCATTGGCCGTCTAAGAGCACCTAGTAAATTTGGGAAGTTTAGCATGCTGGAAGCTGGAGTTATGGCTGTTTAAAGCCCAGCAAATAGGAATACAGATGGGGGGGGGGGCCTAAGCAATTACAGCCTGGCCCTATTGGCCGTCTATGAGCACCTACTAAGTTTGGGAAGTTTAGCATGCTGGGAACTGGAGTTATGGCTGTTTAAAGCCCAGCCAATAGGAACGACAGAGGGGGCAGGGCTTAAGCAATTACAGCCTGTCCCTATTGGCCGCCTAAGAGCACCTACTAAGTTTGTGAAGTTTAGCATGCTGGGAACTAGAGTTAGGGCTGTTTAAAGCCCAGCCAATAGGAACACAGAGGGGGCGGAGCAATGGTGCACCTTAGTGTGTGTGTGTGTGTGTGTGTGTGTGTGTGTGTGTGTGTGCGTGCGTGTGCGTGTGCGTGTGCGTGTGCGTGTGCGTGTGCTGAGCCATCCTGTGTGTGTGGGTGCATGTGGTTCACTGTCTCCTGTTAGTGTTTAATTAGTATAACTAGTATTTTACTCATGTTAAGTACTTTTAAGTATTTTTACTCTATTTGTTTATTTTTAAAGTATTTTTACTGACTTTGATTACTTTTTACCCAATGTAGATAACTTTTTAGTCACTTTAGTTACTTTTAACACTTGCGTGACTAAGCAGTCAATCTGTAACCTGACACCGTCAAATGGAAGAAGCTTGCGACACACATTTGTTTCACAGCCTACTTCCCATCTGAGACTCCGGTCGCAGAATCGATGACAGACGGTTTTTCTTTTTTTCAAGCTACTAGGCAGGTGATTGGATGATCCCGCCCCTAGCAGCCGCTGATTGGTTCGAACACGCAGTGTTCGGGCAGCTTTACTCCCTGCGCAATCCCAGACCTCCTTCCTGAAATCAAATGCAAATGAGATTTCCGGAGGGAGGGGGGTTTACCAGGCTAGTCAATCTGACCAATTTTGAGAATTTGAAGTGGATTATCTTTTCTCATGAAGCTCTGAGAAAGTTCCCCTTCCATGACTTTTCCAAAATATTCGATTCAAATCATCTCTGTTTTTTTTTTTTTTTACTGAAATGTTTTTTAAAATGAAATTAACTATACTTATACCGTCTCTGACGTTATTTTGCGGCTATAAGACCACTCTTACCCTTTCTCCCCCAGGCTTAGAGCGCTTCACACCTCCTGACCACCCGGAGACTGCCATTGTTCTAGTTAATCAGACACGCCTTATCAGACACGCCCACTTCCTATACAAACCCATTGTAACTTCAAACTCCATTTTAACCATGTCATCGAAAACACCCGTCCTTGGTTCTGGTGACTCACCCTGCCCTCCTAATGCGTGAAGGGGCTGTGTTATTTTTTTTATTTTATTTTTTTATCTTATTTTATTTTTTTAATTTCCCCAAAAAATATTAAAAATAAATGAAGAAAGTAATTGAAAAACCACGGCCCCCTCGCACATTAGGGGGGCGGTATGAGTCACCAGAACCAAGGACGGGTGTTTTTGATGAATCTAACATGTTAAAAATGGAGTTAGAAGTTATAATGGGTTTGCATAGGAAGGGGGCGTGTCTGATAAAATTAATATCTAAATACTGAATCGAGCAACTTAAAAACTGTCTGGGGGCTCACAAAGGCCTGAGTAGAAGTTTTTTTGAAAGGAGCGCTGCTGCGTGCGTATTTGGTTCTCTCTCGCTCTCTCTCGGTTGCCATGTCTGCTTATTATAAGCGACTTTGGGGACAAAAAAGGATACGCCACAACATTGGGATCCCCCTGTATTTGTCAAAATACTTCCAAAACGTAAATGAAGTCCACGATCATAACACCAGAGGCAGCTCCACAGATCATGTTCAACCCAGATTTGGCTCAACAAAGGGAATTAACTCGTTCTGATGCTATTCAACAAAAATGTGGAATGCCCTACCAAAAGGAGTAAAGGAGTGTAAAACCCTACTCACTTTCAAAACTGCCCTAAAGAAACACCTTCAGGAGGCTGCAATTCAAAAATGGCCCCTGTCAACTTTTTCCTTTTTTTTCTTTCTCTTGTACATATTTTTTACTTTTCATACCAGTAACCTGGAAGCTGATTGTATGACGTTCTGTATAGTAGTGTACGGTATATCCGTCTCTTATATGTCATCATGATTTGGGTGCGTGGGGATTGTAACTGCAGCTACAGATTATTATTTTTGTGTTCTCAAAGTTATTTTATTTTGACAAGCTGTCCGGAAGCTCTGTTGTGACAGCTTCCGGCCGCTGCCCTTATATGGTCTTCCTGGTTGGAAGCGTCTCACAGCTCAGAGTGTCGGTGACACTCACCGTGAGAGCACAAAATGTTTGTTGGCAGTGTGGTCGCTGAACCAATGAGTTGTACTGTTTTATTATGAGTTTAATTGATTGTTTGTTTTATTTCAGTTTGTTTACTGTTTGGGTTTCCTGAAGGCTCATTCCCTTCTTTGTTTTCATGCAGCCAATGAGGTAATTTAATTTCTTAGAGCATTTTTCTTTCCTTATGTTTTATGCGCGTTACGTGTTTTATGTCATGCTTATCGTTGTTTATTTTTTTGTGTTTTGAACAGTTTGACGGTTGGTACATTAAGCTGACAAGTTGCTTAATAAAAACCCATCAGTAGCAAACCATATCTGCCTCGTTCATGAAGGGAGTGACAGGGATCTCATTTTAAACAAGCTTAGTGCTTTATGAGCCTTCCAGTTTAGTAGACCTTGTATTGTGAATTTGTACTTCCATGTACTGTTGTTCTCATGTCTTCCTAAATAAAGTACATCAATCAATCAATCAATCAATCACAAAGGTTTACAAATGTATAAACATCTTTTGAAAATAGCAGATCCTAGTTATATATAGTTATATTAAGACGCAGCAACTGTTTTATGCTTGTAGATCAGATATTTTGCACAGCAGCAGAGCTGGATTGAGCACATGTGTGAAACATACTGATGTGTGTTCACTTGTTGCGCTGAGAGATAGAAGGAGGAGAGGAGACGCTGGCCTTAGGCAACTAGTGTGAATATTATTATTATGAATATAATAATATTGGTTTGTCAAGAGATATCCAGAGGCAACAGTGTGTATAGGCTATCCAAGTTTCACTCAAGAGTTTAATGTACCGCTACAGATCACGCTGTTTTATACGTTTTTTTAGCCGATATTATAATATTTCTGCCTGCATGTAGTCTGACAACATATATGAGCTCACTGAGTTGAGTGGGATTGAAATGTTAATAGGTATTTAAAAGACAATGGTACCCCCCGCAGCGCAGGGGAAAAGGTGTGAAATCCTCTGGAGCGCAGAGGGGAGACACTGGCCAATTGAATAGCTGAAACGAACGGTCATTTTGATCTTAGCTTAGACTGCATAGGGGATGGGCTGGCTGCAGTCATGCGAGTGTTAAGTACTGAATGTACTTTCACTCAAATTGTAGATCGGTCTTTTTAGTAGAGTGTGTGTGTGTGTGTGTGTGTCTCCTCCATAGACTGTAAAAATGAATGGACAAAGTGGCGATGAATGGGACCATCATTTACCAAAACGCATATCATGGTGATTGAAAGAAGACTTTAAACTAGCAACTGGAGACATATAGTATTTATGACAATGTTTATTAAGGTAAGAAAATCTAGTCTAAAGTTGGTCAAAAACCCACCCACTTGAATGGAGAAAGATTCTTTCTGACACCAGCAGGGGTAAAACAGCAAACCTACAGGCCATTCATATGAATTTTTACTTCCTATATAGACTCAATTTCAAAGCAGGAAGCTGGGCCCTTGGTGTGCGCACACATACGCGCTTCGCACGCACGCATGCTGAGCCAGCCTATGTGTGTGTGTGTGTGTGTGTGTGTGTGTGTGTGTGTGTGTGTGTGTGTGTGTGTGTGTGTGTGTGTGTGTGTGTGTGTGTGTGTGTGTGCGCGCATGTCTTTAAGTGGCGCATGTGTTGCACTGCCTCCTGTTTGTGTTTAATTTGTGTAACTGGTTGCATCTTTGTGTTGCAATCAGCTGCAGCTGTTGTTGCCGTGCTCATACATACATAGGGACATACATACAAACAAGCACACTCTGTCAATTGATGGAGTGGTTGGCACCACTCAAAAAGAACTTGTGTTCCAATGGATCCAATGCAGTTAATACTTAGTGAGTATTAGTCACAAACTCGTGTTACCACATGAACCCTATAGCTATTCTGAGGCGAACATTCTGTGAAAATTGTTGATTTTTCAGCTTGTAGGCTGTCATACACTGTCATACACACTGTAATACCACAAAGTATAATTTATGGCGTTAATTTAAGAGAAAACATAAAAAGACATTGGACATCTCTGCCTGACAGTGTGGATATGTAAACACAGATGCACATTGCACATGAATAGGATTTGGAGGGGAAACAACAACTAACCAATAAAAGGAATTCATCGATCCATTTTCCAACATCCTCCGTCTTGAGCTCCCCCGTCCAGGGCGGTGAGTGTAAAGGTGTGAGTGTCATATTAGCTGATGATGGGTGGAGAATTACAAAGGGAACACACAGCCACTGGGAAAGGCAAGATAAAACAGAACAAGGAAATAGTTCAACAAAAACATAATTATGTTCACTGCCAGTGAAGAAGTGCACCTCCAATGCTATCGGGCATGGGGGATGGAGGTTGCCTTAACCACTTTACAAAATGTATCAAAATGTACCAAAACTTTACAAAAAAATAACTGGAGAAAATATCAGAGTGCAGTTATGAGTAAACTCAAGGATCTTGCTCATGCAGGGACACATCGACATATTGCCAGGGCCGGGAATTGAACCTGAGTCCTTCAACTTCTCAGCCAGGCTCTCTACCCATTCAGCTATGCCGCCCCTGACATTCATGTACTGTACCTGGGGAGATAGAACTTTTGCTTTTGATGCCCCAACCCTGTGGAATGCACTTCCCAATACTCTCAGAGAAGCCCCCACCCTCCAAACCTTCAAAACCGTTGTCAAAACTGGGTGCACCCCCCACATTCCTAAACCCCTCCCCTTCAAAACACCCCTATTCCGAAAGGTGTCACTCATAATAATTTTATATTTTGCGCATTGACACAGAGCGGTTGAGATTTCATTAAGCCAGATCTTTGTCAATGTTACTTGAATTCTTATCATTTTAATGTTTATATGATCTGTAAAGTTTATATTTTCATTTGGTATCAGTCATGAATTTATTGTAATTTATTATAATTTATTTTCTTATTTTCTGTAATTTATTAATTTATTTCCACGCGCGTAACATAATCTATCTATCTATCTATCTATCTATCTATCTATCTATCTATCTATCTATCTATCTATCTATCTATATGTCAATTAATCTATCATCTGTCACAAGGGTTTTCAGCCCAAGGACCCCCTAGCTGAGAGAGATATGAAGCAGGGACCCCCTCTATATTGTATATAAGCTCACAACGTCTCGCGCTGCGAGACGATGGAGCTAGTAGATCGGCTTGTAGATCGATCTGTCTGTCTGTCTGTCTGTCTGTCTGTCTGTCTGTCTGTCTGTCTGTCTGTCTGTCTGTCTGTCTGTCTGTCTGTCTGTCTGTCTGTCTGTCTGTCTATTTGTCAGAAGTCCGCGGCCGTAACACACACACACACAAACGCACACGCCCACAAACGCACGCAGGTGAGGGGGGGGGTGAACAGCTGCGCCAGAAGACTTTAATATTAATTTATATCTATTTTTCGGAATGGCAGGGTTTACTCCAAGTTTTCAAAACCACCCCACTCCTACACCCCCTCACTCCGAAAAAAAAATCGGAGTGGAGGGGGGGGGTTTCGGAATAGGGGTGTTTCGAAGGGGAGGGGTTTAGAAATGGGGGGGTGCACCCGTCAAAACCCACCTCTTCAATATGGCTTTCCCCAGCTAACTCTACCCCCCCCCTTCTTTTCATTCCACTGCTTTTATTGATTGTATCCTTAGTCTTAGCCTTTTCTTAGTGTTTTTCCCCCCTAAAAAAGTTTTCTCAAGCCCCCCATGTAAAGTGTCTTTGGGTACTCAGAAAAGTGTTATATCCATTTAAGATATTATTATTGTTACATTTATTACATTTATTATTATTATTCTCTCCGCCAGGCCGTAAGGCATGGCGAGAGAGTATGTTTTGCACCCTGTCCGTCCGTCCGTCCGTCCGTCCGTCTGTGGACAGCTTATCTCTGGCTCTGTTGGCTTGATCGCAGCGAAACTGTGCACACACACTCCCTGGATGCCAATTCAGAACCTCTGCCCCAATTTTTTCACATGGGCCTTTTATAGCGCCACCAGGAGGCCGCTTTTTGCAAAAGACATTTTTTGACAGTACACCTATAGATTTTGTCCAAACGTCACATGAATCAGTACATAGTATCTCTATTGTCATTAAACAAAACAATTTTTCTGATTTTTTATCTTCCGTCCTGATTGGCTAAAAATGGCTTCCAAAGTTTGCAGGAGGGCTCTGTTTTGAACAAAATGCCTTAAATTATGAACACAGCATACAATTTCTGTGACATTTTGCATGCACATTCTCACTAGGCAGACAAAGAAATGCCACTTGAAAATTTTCAAATCAGCCTCATGGTGGCGCTATAACAGGCCGATTCGTGTTTTTACCTATAACTGCATTGATCTGTGTAAAAATGTGTATGCGCACTCCCTAGAGGCCAAGCAAGAACATTTGCCCTGCATTTTTCACATCTGCCTTGTATAGCGCCACCAGGAGGCCGACTTATATAAAACACATTTTTGAATATTACTCCAGATTTTACGCAAATCGGTACACATGATCTTTATAGTCATGTGATCAAGACGGATCTGTTAGATTTTTCATATTCCATCTTCATTGGCTAAGATTGATCTAAAGTTTGCAGTAGTGGCCCGTTTTGAACAAAATGTTGCAAATCATGAACGCAGCGTCCGATTGCGGTGAAACTTTGCACAAACATTCGCACTAAAAAATGCCACCCTTTCAACATTGCCCTATTATAGCGCCACCAAGAGGCCGATTTTTATTATTGTTTTAATATTACTCCTACAAATGTTGTCCAAACATCACGCAAATCAGTACAAATGATCTCTTTAGTTAAGTGATCAAGATGGATTTGTCCGATTCGCCTGATTTTTCACATTCCAGCCTGATTGGCGAATTCCGAACATTGCTGACCCATACTAACCTATCTGACCTGGCGGAGACCTGTGCTCCGAGGAGCACAGGTTTTCTAATTATTATTATTATTATTATTATTATTATTACTATTATTATTATTATTATTATTATTATTATTATTATTATTATTATTATTACCCTTATTATTATTGTTATTATGTCTGCTCTCACCAGACTGATGAAGATGATCAACAGCTGCATGACATCGGTGTAGGCCACTGAGTAAAGGCCTCCCAGCATTGTGTAGGTGATAGCAACACCTGCAGACAGGATGATGGCGTAGGACGAATGAAGATCAAGAATCACACTGACTGTTCCACCTGTAAAAACACACAATACACAAGTGTCTATAAGCAAATTGAACCCTAGTGTCCAAACTCTGCACATGTCATAATACTGTAGGTGAACCAACCACGAAAATAGGCAAACTTTCAGTCAAGATAGCAGATTTACAACCTCACATGCCTTCCATGGATTGCACTTTTGTAGTTGTTAAATATTGTAGGAAAGAAAACATAACGTTATTTAACCAGTAATGGAGATTAATTTCTAACAATTAAAGATGATGACGTTTCTTTTTTGTTTCTGCTCCTGAAACCTGTTTGGAGCCCTAGGTAGTAAGTACTGACTGATAAGCAATAGTGAACAGAGAACAGCTAAACAGAGTTAAATAACATTGACATTTGCAATGAAATTACAAAGTAAGGTCTACATCCTGTTTGCCATGTGTACACACACTCTCAGAGTTACAGACCTGCAAGGGTCCATTTGGACCCCAGGTGGTCCCTAGCCGGTTGAGTGTCTAAACGGAAGTACCAGCATTTGGCGGAAGTACCACCCAAGGAAATTATGTTACGGCTTACAAGTCTGTTTACATTCTCCGTGAAGGAAACGAGTGTTGTGATTGGTCCCTATAGACACCTATAGACACTCTCTGCATTAGGTTGTGACTAGTTTTTTCTCCTCGGAAATGAGAAAAGGCTGGGAATGAGGCTATTACTGACCCAAGGCACCGAGGATGCCGGCCACCCACAGAATGTCACTGAGCAGACTGGGAAGCAGAAGGGCTGTGGTGATTGCGTTGCCATAGCGATGCTGAAATGGATCCATCATCGTCACGTAGCACTTAGACCTCATTTGTTTAGCAAAGAACAAGCCTCCTGTTGGGACACAACATGAAGGTGATGGATTAGACCAGTGGTTCTCGACCTGTGGGTCTGGACCCCAGATGATTGGGGGACAATGAAGTGACAATTTAATTTAAAAGAAAACAAGATATGACATATTGTCACATTATACCAGGTTGCTTATTCTCTCACTAAATATGGCAACGTTTTTAGATCCCATATTCTGAGAGGACATTGAGCAACAGCGCCACTTACCATAGAGTTACATACATTGGCCGAACACAGTATTGTGGGTCATCTTTAGATCCCATATTCTGAGAGGAGATTGAGCCCTCATTGGCTAAAGGACCAGCCAATGAGGAAAAAGTGACGCAAAAGTCAGGCCTAGCGAGTGTAGATATAGACCAGGTTTTGCAAGATGATTAAAAAAAAACATTTCTGCATCAAAAGTAACCAACAAACTATACTATAAAAACTGGTCAAACATTGGCCAAATGGTCAAATAATATAAGCGTGAAAATAGACAATTTACAAGCTGTGAGCTTGTAGAGCTGCTATTTTCACAATATTTATCTGTGGAACCGAGTCAAACTAAATTGAATGCCTCAACTCCTTCAATTCCAAGTGCTTGTCAGGGTGGGGTGTCTCCAGTTCCAATATGATTATTTTGGGGGTTTCCCAGTTCAAATATAATTATGTTGGGGGTCCCCAGTTCAAATATGATTATTTTGGGGGTCCCCAGTTCAAATATGATTATTTTGGGGGTCCCCAGTTCAAATCCTTCATATAATTAACCAAACCTCTGTGGACAGGAAACCTCTGTGGACAGGATCTGTCTATTCAGAATCTCTCTGTCCAGCCCGGTTCTCCTCAATGGCTGGAGCAATATTGATCTGAAGTTGCACACGGCCATTGACCATTAGCATATGCACCAAATAACGTCGCCCGTTTTTAACTTTCCCAAAATGTACGCTGTTCATTAGTGTTTTTGGGCGGTGAAACCGCCCCTATATGTGAGGTTTGGATATTTGCACACCAAATCCTGCGCTGTGATTGGCCACAAATGTACCCCCCTAACCCTGCACCGTGATTGGCCAATCACAGTCTATTCAGGACTGTGATTGGCTAGGGAAACATGACACATGTGCATAGCCCTATATAAGAAACCATAACATTAAAAAAAACATAAATGTGTTTTTTTTAAGTTATGGTTTCTTCCATCACTTCTTCCATCACTGTGATGACCACTGTGACCACACCGCCCACTTCACACTGGGTGTGATTTTTTTGTCAACACCGGAGATTCCGTCGCCATGGTTACAGCCCCACAAGTTATGGGATGACTCCTGCCCAACACTACCGTATTGCGCATGTGCTCAGTTTACTACTACTGTTTATGAGCGGCTGTTTGTGTGTGTTCTCTGTGGCTCCGCACCGCAGCGACGGGACGCGTGCACGTGCGTGTGTGAAGTGTTGCAGGTACCATTAGTACAAAGTCACTTTCCATCCCTGATATACTGTCTGTGCACAACGCTTAACCCAAACTGCACATACTTTGGGTGCTCATATCCCCGGACGGGTAAGGTCTAGTAGGCTATGATTAATTTGGGGGGTCGCAGCTTGAAAAGGTTGAGAACCAGTGGTTCTCAAACAGTGGTCCACGAGACACGTCCACATGTGCCTTGGGATTTTGTGACAACCATCACGTCATTATGAATTATTTATGTACTATATCAGTACTTTGTGCACACTCATATCCTAATACAGCAAATTGTATACCCTAAAAATATTTGAATGACTCCCAACCTGGTGCCTCTATATTAGAAGCAAAAAAAAACATTTATTTATTTTCACAAATGTTTTATTTTTAACGTGATTTCCAAGTCTGTTACATCACAGGCTTAAATCTCAGCTCTTCCCGGACTACAATGGACTACAGTTGAAAATGGAAAGAATATACATGCTGCTTCTTACCAATGAGGAAGGTCATCACAAATGAAGGGGGCCCTAGGGCCCAGATGAGACCACGAGAGGGAGTGTAGACAGCCTCAGCTGTACCCATGATGTAGCTTCCTCCAACCCAGGTGGCTGATGATGAAGAAAAAGCAGTTAACACAGTCACACATGCACATACACATGAGCACACACACACTAAGATTGACACTTGCACACAACACAAATTGTTGCTGTCGGGAAGAAACCTTGCACTGTATGTCCAAAACCGTTACTTTTTAGTAAAATAATAAAAATAAAAATGATCCAATGTAGTATTGGATGTAGAGCCACAAGCTCTTAATACTTTTCATTGGTTAAATATTTACTGCAGAAAGCCAACATGGAAGATTTAACCACGTTCAACCTGGTGTCCCTATTTTGGGCATGTCACTATAGGCAAAATGTTTCACACATTTTCAAAAGTAGCAAATCTACAAGCTCACAGTCACAATGCATTGCATCTTTTCAGTACTTTTGCACAACGCTGTCATACGACGATGTAGAAAGTAGGGAATTAATGTAATTTTAACCAAAAGGTGAAATGGAGATACAAGGGCCCTCATTTATCAATGGAACGTAAAAAATAAATTCAATAAATTCAAGCCCAGGAATGAGTTTACGCTCACGTCCATGTGGGATTTATCAAGCAATCCTATACAGCCAATCCTAGCGTACATTTGGTCTGAGCTTTGATATATTTGACTGCAGAAACTGACCGTCATTTAAATAACACGCCCTTAAATATTCTCGAAACGCCCCCGATTTTACGTCATGAACAACCGAAATACGTCCAAACAACGTATGGAAAGCCAATAACAAAGAGTTTCCCCTGCCCGCCTCGCTGCCTGTCATGTCCACGTCCGAGTACACACACACGTAAATTATTTCAAAAATCTGAAACGGTAGCCGATATGTCCTAAGTAGGCCGAACGTTGTAGAGTTGCAACGGAGTTTCTAGCTAAGAGAGGTCGTAGACGGGCCCCCCTTCCACTTTTTGATCCAGGCGTCTCGGCCGATGTCCTGCCTCTCACCAACTCCTTCGGGTCACTCACCGAGCTAGCTGAATTAGCGGATAGCATGCCATCAGCGCAACGCGTCGGGAAGCGTCCAAATCCTGACTCGGATACTTCAAGCAACTCCTTTTTAGCCTCGACGACCTCTATCCCCGCTTCACCCGAAAGCAAACGCCCCAGGTTCCATCCACCGGGTTACACCCTCCAAGTCAGCAACCAGCGAAACTGGAGTTTCACCTGTCCAGCATAGCGCGAGTCCTTCGCCTGCCTCTGCTCCAACTTTGTCTGTTATGACGGATGGTGCCACAGTCAACTCGGTCCGTCTCAGCGGTGCCCCGGCTAAACTGGCCGTGTACAACGGAGGCTGTAAGGAACCTCAGTTCCTACTGATAGGAGACTCATTGGTAAGGTTTTTAGAGCTTCCGAATGGAATAACATATTGTTTATCCGGTGCAAAAGTTCTGGACTTGCTTGAACTTATACCATCTCTCATCAACCACCACCCAACTGCTCACACCATCATCATTCACGCCGGAACCAACGATATTAGGCTCAGACAATCTACCAAGCTTCACCATGATATTGAATTATTATTAGCAACAATTGAGAGCTTGGGAAAAAACAGAATATTTTCTGGCCCAATTCCCACACTTAGAAAAAATAGTGAAAATTTCAGCCGCCTCTATGCTCTGCACTGTTGGCTCACTAGTTTTTGTCCAGCAACGGGTCATGGTTTCATAAGTAACTTCGACTCCTTCTGGACCAGAAGAGACCTGTACAAGCCAGACAACCTCCATCTTAATAACAAGGGGACCAGTTTACTTGCATTTAACATCAAAACCCAGCTACAAAGCTCTTGATGGGCCAGGAGGACAGGACCCAATAGTGACCCCTCCACCCCTACTTTTGTATTACATCCCCTGTCCCTCCTAGTCTCAGCCCCTGTCTGTCCCCCTGCCCCAGTGTCTCCTGTTCCCCTACCCCACGACACCTTAGCTTGTCCCTCCTTCATACCAGTGCTCATTAGAAATAGGCCTTGCCTGTTTACTCCACCAGCACGCTCAGTCAACAATAATACTTTAATCAGACCCCCTATTCATAATCACTCGGTGACCTGCTCCCCTGCCACTTCCCCTGTCTTAATGTGTCTCTTAAATGTTAGATCTCTGCATCTGAAATCTGCTATCTGTCAAGATTTTATCATGTCTAACAAAACAGTTTTTTTCATGATCACAGAGTCCTGGCTGGGTCCTCATGACATGGTTTCTCTCAAGGCAGCCACCCCCCCCTGACTTTTCCTGTCTTGATCTCCCTAGACTGACAAGCCGGGGCGGTGGTCTTGTGGTTATTTATAGAGATAATTTTAAGTGCTCCTTAGTTGAACTTGGTAGTTTTTTATCATTTGAGGTCCTGGCCTTTCTAATTAAAGGCAAGATTCCACTTTTATGCATATTAATTTATAGGCCTCCCAAACTTCCTGGTTTTATAGATGCATTTTCAGAGCTTTTATCAGTCATCATGGCCCAGCACGACAAGGTCCTCATCGTCGGTGATTTTAACATTCATATCTGTTGCCCGTCTTCCTCTGCTTTAGCCACTGATTTTATGAATCTTTTAACTTTGCACAATCAGTTAATGGTCCAACCCACATGGGGACATACACTGGATCTTGTGCTATCCACTGGTGTCTCTTTAAATAACCTAGAGCTAGAAATATTTCCGCCCCCAGACCATAAAGCAATACGTTTTCAGACCCTTATCCCTCTCCCGGACCCTAAGCCTCGCGCTTCATCCCGCTCCCGTGTTTTTAACTCTAGCTCTGGTCAGCGTTTTCGCCAGGCTTTTCTAGCCTCCCCCTCTAACACTTCAGTCCATCCCCAACACTCTGTGAACAGTCTAGTCTGCGACTTTAACAAGACTTGTATGAACATCCTAGATGCCATCGCACCCTATAAAATTAAATACCACAAACCGAATGTCCTTCATTGGCTTAATGATCACACTAGGGCAATCAAAAGACAGTGCAGAAGAGCCAAACGGAAGTGGAAAACAGACCAGCTCACTTCATCTTTAACCTACCTGAAAGACCTTATGTCCAGTTATGAATTAGCTGTGAGAGATGCCAGGAACCAGTATTTCTCAAAGCTCATTGGTACACAACCCCAGAGCGCTGTTCCAGGCAATTGAGTCAGCTAATGGGCCCCCCACCAAGTCAGCCTCTAGAGGCCACTATTGATATGTGCAACAAGTTTGTTTCCCATTTTGTGAACAAAATAGAGGGCATCAGGCAGAGGATCTCTCCTGCTCCCACTGACTGCCCCAACTGTCCCGTATTAACAGTCAAATTCCCCCAGTTCGAACAAATTTCCATGGCAACTCTAGAAGACACAGTCTCTCGTTTGAACTCCTGCATGCTTGACACCATCCCCACCAGATTTTTTAAAGAGATCCTCCTTACCGTAGGTCCAGATACATTAGCCATTATTAACTGTTCTCTGTCCACTGGTTATTTTCCATCAAGTTTTAAGACTGCCTTGGTCCGAGGCACGGTGGCGCAGTCGGTAGCGCTGTCGCCTCACAGCTAGAAGGTCCTGGGTTCGATTCCCGCCGGGGACGCTGTGGGCGCTGGGGGCGTGTCTTCTCCTCCGCGTCATCAGCGCCCATACCCTAGGTGGGGTTGGCGAAAGGGCCTACTCTGTGTGGAGTTTGCATGTTCTCCCCGTGTCTCCTAGGGTAGTTAATACCCTCACAAAAACATGTAGTAATCCTGGTCGCTATACTGCCTCCCCCATGACAGCCGGGGCGCCTGATGGAGGGGAAGGGAACTGGTTGGAATAACGTGTTCCTTCCACGCGCTACGTCCAACCAGGGAAACTCCCCCCTGTCAGGTGACAAGAAGGTCAGTTGGCTCTCATGCCTGAAGGAAGCATGAGCTCGGCCCTGGCCTCCCTACTGTGGGGGACTGGTGTAGTGCTGGTGTAGGGCTGGTGTAGCGCCCAGGATCACTTAGGAAATTGGCACCGGGTGAAAAAAATGGGTTACAAAAATCACGGGATAAAAATTTAAAAGGAAAAAAAAAAAGGGACAAAAAAAGACTGCCTTGGTCCAACCGCTGCTGAAAAAACCTTCACTGGACCCCATGATTTTAAACAATTTTAGACCAATTTCTAAACTCCAATTTTTATCAAAAAATTTTGAAAAGATTGTGTCCACTCAACTGCTTGATTTTATGAATTTTAACAGTATCTTTGAGGTTTTTCAGTCTGGTTTTCGCTCATTCCACAGCACAGAGACCGCTCTTTTAAAAGTTACAAATGATTTATTGCTTGCGGCGGACACTGGCAACTGTTCAATTTTAATCCTCCTTGACCTTAGCTCGGCTTTCGATACAGTCGACCATTCCATTTTAATCAACCGCCTAGAAACCTGGGTTGGCATTGAAGGAGCAACCTTAAACTGGTTTTGCTTCTACCTAAAAGATAGATCATTTTCAGTGGTGATCGGGGAAGCCTCTTCCCCTCCAGTCCCCCTCACCTGTGGGGTACCGCAAGGATCGATACTAGGCCCCCTCCTGTTCTCTATTTACATGCTACCCCTTGGTAATATTATCCGCAAACATAACATTCAGTTTCACTGCTATGCAGACGACACACAATTATATATCCCATTACAACCCGGCGTTACAGGAAATCTGTCCAGTCTCTTGCTTTGTCTCTCCGATATTAAGGACTGGATGGCAAATAATTTCCTAGAACTTAATGAGGCAAAATCAGAAATTTTTATCTTTGGTCCCCCAAATGCTACACAACATTTTGTTTCAGAGCTCGGTTTGGCTCTGGCCTCACTTTTAATCCCCAAGTGACACGAACTGTTCAAACCTGCTACTTCCAGCTAAGGAACATAGCTAGAGTAAAAAGCTTCCTGTCACCTGCAGACCTAGAAAAGGTGATTCATTCTTTTATTTTTTCTCGATTAGATTACTGTAATTCCATCTATTCAGGCCTCTCCAAAAAAGCAATATCGCGTCTCCAATTAGTGCAAAACTCAGCTGCTAGACTTTTAACCAACACCAAGAAACGTGACCATATCACCCCTATTTTAGCTGCTCTTCACTGGTTACCTGTTAATTTTAGAATTGATTTTAAGATTTTACTTGACCTTTAAAGCTGTGAATGGACAGGCCCCCCTTTATATTTCTGCCATGCTGGAACCTTATAGGCCTGTACACAGCCTCAGATCCTCGGATAAGGCCCTCCTGGAGACCCCCACACCCCAGCTCATCACAAAGGGTGGAAGAGCTTTTGCAGTCCGGGCCCCTAAGCTTTGGAACGCCCTACCTGTCACCCTAAGACGTGCAAAATCAGTATCATCTTTTAAAACTCTTCTGAAAACGTATCTCTATACTAAGGCCTTTTCTTAAATTTTACTGTCACTTTTGTTTTATTTGAGTATATATATGTATATACATATTATATACGGCTGCTGTCAGAATGCTGAATGGGGAATAAGCCTGAATGAGGCATAGGCCTTGTTCAGCAGCCTGACAACAGGCAGCGCAGACTTTTTTTTCTGGCTCTTCCTGAACACACCTGTGGATTATACCAGGGACAATGACTTGGACTTTAGCCCCCCCTCGGACACACCTGTGGACTACACCAGGTACAAATGACCTTTTGTTGCACTCTCTCAAGGAGCTACTTGCGGATTATACTAGGGTCAGTCCACTCTAGGTGGACACGCACTGACCTTTTGCACCTTAATCCCTTGTATAACGCACTGACTTTTTTTTTTTTTTTGGTCTTTTTTATTGTGCTCCTTTTCCTCTAAGCACCTTAACGTCCATTGTCTATCATGCACAGTATAAGTATAACATGCACAGTATACAATACATTGCTGCTATGCTCAGGCACCTTAGTTTAGTTTTGTTTAGTTTTTTTTTGTTTTTATCAGGTAATTTGTAAATATGTAGATAACTTGTCTGGCCTTCTGTTGCTCTCTTGTTTTGATCTCCTTCCCACTTGCCCCCCACCCTCTTCCTCTTCTTCTTCTCCCCCCCCCTCTTCTTTCTATGGAAACTAACGTTGCGATGGGAACGATGTACAAAAAAGAATTTCACCCACTTTTTTACCTTGTAAACCTGTGATGTGACAATAAAACTGATTCTGATTCTGTATGTATTTTGTGCCACTTGTTTTATTCTCTGATTCTGTCTGTAATAGCTTCTATCCAAAGTTTTATCATGATTGTTCTTTTTATTCTGCTCTGTAAAGCACTTTGTGACTGGAAATGTGCTATATAAATAAATTCATTATCATTATCATTATAGCTAAAAGTATGAATTTCCCCATTGAAATGAATAGGATTTTAGCAATTAAAAGTGAAATATCTCTAAAAGTACAAATTATTTCAAAAAATCAAATGGTAGCCGATACGTCCTAAGTAGGCCGAATGTTGTAGAGTTGGAACAGAGTTTGTAGCTAAAAGTATGAAGGACTAGTTAGGGTCCAAAAAACAGGCGGAATATTGTATATAACCAGAAAGTACTGTTCCTGAAGAAACAGTGTGGGGTCGCTAAGAATATTGCTGGTATTGAGTATTGATAGTGTTAGTAGTGTTAAATGTTTGAAAGGGTTGAAAGGGTTGAAATGGTTGAAATGGTTGAAAGGTTCGAAAGGTTCGAAAGGTTTGAAAGGTTTGAAAGGTTTGAAAGGTTCTAAAGGTTTGAAAGGTTCTAAAGGTTTGAAAGATGTGAAAGATGTAAAATTACTGTTCCTGAAGAAACAGTGTGGGGTCGCTAAGAATATTGCTGGTATTGAGTATTGATAGTGTTAGTAGTGTTAAAGGTTTGAAAGGGTTGAAATGGTTGAAAGGGTTAAAATGGTTGAAAGGTTTGAAAGATTTGAAAGATTTGAAAGGTTTTAAAGGTTCTAAAGGTTCTAAAGGTTTTAAAGGTTTTAAAGGTCTATGGTTCTAAAGGTTTTAAAAGTGTTAAAGGTTTGAAAGGTTTGTAGTGTTTTAGGGTAAAACAGTTATTGCTAGGGTCTAATAGGCGGTTGATAAGGTCTAATAGGCGGTTGTTAGGGTCTAATAGGCGATTGTTAGGGTATAATAGGCGGTTGCTAAGGTAAAACTGTGGTTGCTAGGGTCTGATAGCCGGTTGCAAGGGGTCTAATAGGCAGCTGCTAGGGTCTAATTGGTGGTTGCTAGGGTAAAACAGGTGGTTGTTAGGGTAGAAGAGGTGGTTGCTAGGGTAAAACAGGTGGTTGCTAGGGTAAAACAGGTGGTTGCTAGGGTCTACCAGTTTATATGGTCTAATATGCGGTTGCTAGGGTACAAAAGGTGGTTGCTAGGGTAAAATGGTGGTTGCTAGGGTCTAATAGGCTGTTTCTAGGGTATAATAGGTGGTTGCTAGGCTTTAATATGGTGTTGCTATGGTCTAATAAGCAGCTGCTAGGCTCCACTGTAGCTAAATGACATTTCCCCATTGAAATTAATGGGATTTTTTAAGCAATTAAAAGTGAAATATCTCTAAAAGTACAATTGTTTTAAAAAATTCAAATGGTAGCCGATATGTTCTAAGTAGGCCGAACGTTGTAGAGTTGGAACAGAGTTTGTAGCTAAAATAATGAAGGACTAGTTTGCCGTAAAAAAAACGGGTGGAATGGGTGAAAAATCCCATTCATTTCAATGGGGAAATTCAAAGTGAAATATCTCTAAAAATTGAATTCAGATCAAAAATTCAAATGGTAGCCGAAAATAATGGATTTTTAGGCAATTAAAAGTGAAATATCTCTAAAAGTACAAATTATTTCAAAAATTCAAAAGGTAGCCAACATTTCCTAAGTAGGCCGGACGTTGTAGAGTTGGAACGGAGTTTCTAGCCAAAAGTATAACATTTCCTCTTAAACCTTTCAAACCTTTAGAACCTTTCAAACCTTTAGAACCTCTTAAACCTTTAGAACATTTAGAACCTTTAGAACCTTTCAAACCTTTCAAACCTTTCAAACTTTTAGAACCTTTCAAACCTTTAGAACCTTTCAAACCTTTAGAACCTTTCAAACCTTTCAAACCCTTCAAACCTTTCAAACCCAAGGGTATTGAGTATTGATAGTGTTAGTAGTGTTGAAGGTTTGAAAGGTTCTAAAGGTTTGAAAGGTTTGAAAGGTTTGAAAGGTTTGAAAGGTTTGAAAGGTTGTAAAGGTTTGAAAGGTTCTAAAGGGTTGAAAGGTTCTAAAGGTTTGAAGGGTTTGAAGGGTTTGAAAGGTTTGAAAGGTTCTAAAGGTTTGAAAGGTTCTAAAGGTTTGAAAGGTTCTAAAGGTTTGAAAGGTTCTAAAGGTTTGAAAGGTTCTAAAAGTTTGAAAGGTTTGAAAGGTTTGAAAGGTTCTAAAGGTTCTAAATGTTCTAAAGGTTTAAGAGGTTCTAAAGGTTTGAAAGGTTCTAAAGGTTTGAAAGGTTTAAGAGGTTCTAAAGGTTTAAGAGGTTCTAAAGGTTGAAAGGTTCTAAAGGGTATTTACTTTAAATTATTTTTAGTCACTTTATTTACTTTAAAGTATTTTTTTCAATTTTTTACAACTTTTAAGTATTTTTACTCTTTTTATCAACTTTTAAGTATTTTTACTATTTTTTTCAACTTTTAAGTATTTTTTACTAATTTTGAGTACTTTTAAGTGTTTTTACTCAATATAAGTACTCTTAAGTATTTTTACTCAAGGTATTTACTTTAAAGTATTTTTAGTCACTTTATTTACTTTAAAGTAGCTTTTACTAATTTTTACAACTTATAAGTATTTTTACTCTTTTTATCAACTTTTAAGTATTTTTACTATTTTTTTCAACTTTTAAGTATTTAGGATTTGTGATCGCTTTAACGATCCCACAAATAGTGGCAATAACATTAGTGTGATCGCTTTAGCGATCCCACAATAACTAGAAAGTACTGTTCCTGAAGAAACAGTGTGGGATCACTAAGAATGTTGATGGTATTGAGTATTGATATTGTTAGTAGTGTTAAAGGTTTGAAAGGTTTAAAGTTCTAAAGGTTTGAAAGGTTTCAAAGGTTCTAAAGGTTCTAAAGGTTCTAAAGGTTCTAAAGGTTTGAAAGGTTTGAAAGGTTTGAAAGGTTTGAAAGGTTCTAAAGGTTCTAAATGTTCTAAAGGTTTGAAAGGTTCTAAAGGTTTGAAAGGTTTGAAAGGTTCTAAAGGTTTGAAAGGTTTGAAAGGTCTGAAAGGTCTGAAAGGTTCGAAAGGTTCAAAAGGTTCAAAAGGTTTGAAAGGTTCTAAAGGTTTTAAAGGTATACGGTTCTAAAGGTTTGTCGGTGTTGAATAGTGTAAAATGTAGTTTTCTAGGGTAAAACTGTGGTTGCTAGGGTCTGATAGCCGGTTGCTAGGTTCTAATAGGTGGTTGCTAGGGTCTAATTGGTGGTTGCTAGGGTAAAACAGGTGGTTGCTAGGGTCTAATAAGCGGTTGCTAGGGTCCAATAGGGGGTTGCTAAGGTCTAATATGCAGTCTATATGGTCTAATATGCGGTTACTATGGTAAAACAGGCGGTTGCTAGGGTAGAACGGTGGTTGCTAGGGTCTAATCGTGGTTGCTAGGGTATGATAGGTGGTTGCTATGATCTAATATGGTGTTGCTAGGGTCTAATAAGCAGTTGCTAGGCTCCACTGTAGCTAAATAGGATTTCCCCATTGAAATGAATGGGATTTTTTAGCAGTAAAAAGTGAAATATCTCTAAAAGTACAAATTATTTCAAAAAATCAAATGGTAGCCAATATGTCCTAAGTAGGCTGAACGTTATAGAGTTGGAACGGAGTTTCTAGCTAAAAGTATGAATTTCCCCATTGAAATGAATGGGATTTTTTTTAGCAGTAAAAAGTGAAATATCTCTAAAAGTACAAATGATTTCAAAAATTCAAATGGTAGCTTATATGTCCTAAGTAGTCGAATGTTGTAGAGTTGGAACAGAGTTTCTAGCTAAAAGTATGAATTTCCCCATTGAAATGAATGGGATTTTTTTTAGCAATTAAAAATGAAATATCTCTAAAAGTACAAATTATTTCAAAAATTCAAATGGTAGCCGACATGTCCTAAGTAGGCCAAACGTTGTAGAGTTGGAACGGAGTTTGTAGCTAAAATAATGAAGGACTAGTTTGCCGTCAAAAAACGGGTGGAACGGGTGGAAAATCCCATTCATTTCAATGGGGAAATTCAAAGTGAAATATAGCTGCACGCAGCGATAATACGGGGCCAGTGAATGCAGAAAGAAAAAAGAAAGAAGCAATGATAAGTAATATGCACAATAAGCCATAGAAACATAGAAGACTGAACTTGAGAGAAAGAAGACCATGCAATTAACAAATGAGCATTTTAAACCCTCACTAACCCTAACCTTAGTAAAACTATGCCTACCCTAACCTCAAGAAATACTATGCGTTAGCCTACGAATGCCAAAGCATGATCACCTCAACACATTGCCAGGGACAGGAATCGAACCAGTGACCTCCGGACTCGTAGGCTGCCTTTCTTCTCATTGAGCTAGAGATATGATAGCCCTGTTAGTGTCGGTTGATATATATAAGTCTTTCCGTCCCTGATGGACCAAGCCTCTGTTTTGCTAACTACTCTAGATCACTGGTTCCCTAACCATCTACCGATAGAGAAATTGTACGTCTCCCTGGAACCCAAACTAGTGAAAGTAGCCGATCTACAAGCTCAGAAACACGTTGCTATCTGAAAAGTTGTGAGATTGTAGATCGGCTATTTTCAGAATGAAGTATGTCATACATTGAAAAAACATACTCTCAAATAAGCGTTTCAGGTTATCTTTAATAATTGCACATGTATTAATTGACACAATCATGTTGCGTGCAATGCAACTTAAATGAAGTCTGCATCAAGTGAGGCTTAAACTGGCGATTTTGAGGTTGTAAGACACACGCTTAAGCGAGAAGCCATTGGACCAACAGACAAGATCCTGTGAAAAAGGAGATCACACAGATGATACAGTTTCACGCAAATAGCTGAAAAATCCTGGGATTAAGTGTTTTTCAAACTGCTCAAGATTGCGGACAATCTAAGCAGTGGTGTGTTCTACCATGGTACGCTGTATACGCCGTATGGCCTGCAGATTTTTTTCGTTGCCACCGTATACATTCAAAAACAGTTCGAAACGGCGTATCTGATATGTTGCTACGCATCTGATAAGCTGCACCCAGGAGTGGCTGGGCTGGGGGCGCAACAATACAAACAGCAAGAATGTGGTCTGACCGTCTGACTAGTCTAACTCTGAGGTGAAGGCTTATCATGTGCGTGGCTTTGTTCTTGGGGTGATAATTAATGGCTACTGGCGAAGGAATTCACACATTTCAACGACCTGCCAATCACTTCATTGAACGTAGGTCACTGAATTGAGTACTTCATTAGTATTCAAATTGCGCGTCATAGCACAGCAAAATCTTGAATCTTCAATACAGTTTGTGTCTTCAATGCCAAGTTAATACTATTCTGTAATAGATACAGGAAGGCTCGCTGTTTACACTGCTATTATATCTGATAAGCCTAACCAAAATGTTATGGCTGTAGGTCAAATAGGGCATGAGTTGTACCTGTTCAAAGTTGGCATTTTCAATTGAGTGCTATAGCGCCACCTTTTGACGAAAGATTGTGAGATTTATTTCTTGATAGTTTTTCATGACCATCTATCATATGGCCGAGTTTCGTAAAAAGCGTATGCACGGTTCAGCCAGAACTGCGAAAAGTGGCAGAAACAGAAGAAACGAAATAAAGGCAATATTAAAACAGGGCCAGGAGCCATGCTGGCAGCCTGGCCCCGTAAATATCTCTAAAAATGTAATTCAGATAAAAAATTCAAGTGGTAGCCGACATGTCCTAAGTAGGCCGAACTTTGTAGAGTTGGAACGGAGTTTGTAGCTAAACGTATGAAGGACTAGTTAGGGGCCAACAGATGGCCCCTAACTGGCAGATTTCGCCCCAGAGGTAAAATAAAAGTGCGGTGGGAGCGCGCCCTAAAGCTGACAATGGGATATTGGTTACAAAAATCCAGAAAATGGTTTCACAAACTGACAAAGTCTGGTGGAGAGTCATGAATAACTGTATATATAGACCCAGCCGTACTGATGTAAAGATGACGCCACCAGTCTTCGTGAAACCATTTTTTCAGAAGGCTTTATCAATGTGTGGCCCCCTCAAGAGAGTGTGACCCCATTTATATGTATTTTAAAGTCTGATAATTATGTTCTACAATTTCGTTTGTACTACTGTTTACATTTCATGTTAAACATCCGTGAAGCAGTGAGGACGGAACGTTTGTTCTTAGACGGAACGTTTGTTTTTAGCCCAGTTTCTCTGGGGACCCAATATAAGGGAGCACCCCTTCCGGTTTTCTTCAGTTACATTCTGGAAAGAGAAACATCAAGTCAAGTCTTTTCATTGTTCCGTGTCTTTTCCTGTTTAATTCAGGTCAGTACAATGCAAACAAACCAACGTTTTATCTCATAAGAGCAGACTTTAGTAGTTAGGTATTTTCGCTAAATGTTATTGGGTAAATCAGTGTTTAAAGTGACGTCTTTTACCGGAGGAAAAGTTTGAATGAAACTGAAACTGTCTATGGGTGACGCCATTTTGTGCCTACGTGCCGTTGTTCAGAGCGGGGTGTTTGTAAGTGCTCCTGTACACAGTGAATATTTTGATTTGGGGTTTGATTGTTTTGTTTATACTTTGATTCATGAAAACCTGCACTGTCATGATGATTTTGAGTAACACCTCGAGTTAATTTCTATATATTATAGTTTGTCAATGTTGTGGAACACAAGCATTCCAAACCTGCATTTCAGTGTCCTGTGAGCAGCACAGAAGTATCGTCGCTTTTGGTAGCCAGTAGTTAAAGGGACAGTGTGCCTTAAAAATACACTTTTGATAATGCACTTTTAAACAGTGTACAAGCCAGTCATATGCTGTGGAAATTATACTTTAGTGTTAAAGAGTATTATTGAACATTAAGGGTCAATTAAAATATTGAAAGAGTGAATATATGATAAAGTGAATTAATGTGATCTGAACATGTATTTTGGTGAACTGGAATGGTGATTAATGTGAAAATGAAGAACACTACTGAACCAAAGACTGAAACACAGATGAATGAAAGTGAAATGTATTGTGATGCCATGATTTTGATAGTTGGGTCAATAAAACCAACAGATTGTGAGTTACATTCTGGAAAGAGAAACATCAAGTCAAGTCTTTTCATTGTTCCGTGTCTTTTCCTGTTTAATTCAGGAGCAGTTTTGTCACTGTGGTACCCAGCAGCCCTGGGACCCGTAACAAATCTTGGGGGCTCGTCCGGGATCGGCGCCACCTACTGGTCTGTCGCTGATCTCCCAAATGACACCTGGAACCGACTGATGCCAGCAGAGAGTCGTCAGCTAGAGCAGAGAGCTGTCGACTGAAGCAGAGCGCTGTCAGCTAAAGGCACAGAGCTGTCGGTTAAAGCAGAGCGTTGTCGGTAAAGGCAGAACGTCGTCAGCTAGAGCAGAGAGCTGGCGACTGAAGCAAAGTCACCGTCAGCTGGAGCAGAGCCGTCAGCTAGAGCAGAGCTGTCAGCGGAAGCGGAGCCGTTAGCTGGAATCGTCGTCGCCAGCTGGAGTCGTCACTGTCAGCTGAAGTTGTCATCGCCAGCTGGAGTCGTTGTCGTCAGCTGGAGTTATTGTCCTCAGCTGGGGCAGAGCATCGGCTGCTGGAGCAGAGCCGTTGTCAGAGAGTCAGGCAATAAGACGCTGTTGAACTGTATAACACCCAGTGTGAAGAACAGGAACTGAGTTGTTAAACTGTGTCACACCCAGGGTGAAGGACATATCAAGACGCTGTTGAACTGTATAACTAGGCGTGAAGCATAAAGAGGAGCTACTGCCATGGCTGACAGTGAGAGAAAGCGTCTTGTGTGGGACATTCGAAAAAAACTACTCTCCTTGTCAGCAGAAGACCTCTTCCAACTCGCCCAGAACTTAGGTCCAGGGCTTGACCCGAAACTATCTGAGCAGATCGAAGGAGACCACGAGGCCTGTTTCGACTATGTAAGTGCATTTCTGAATAGTAAGCACTTGCTTGAATTAGAAGATAATGGTATGACTGAACTGTTGATTTTGAATGATGCTATTGCTAAAATTATTCATAACCGTGATGACTGTTCATCAGATGACACAGGTGGTTTAAAATCACACAACACAGAGACCGGTACTCACACAGTAAATATTGCTCACAGTTCAGATGGCAGTGTCACTACACCACACCAAACTGTCCCTGCCGCCACCACAGGCGATGCCATGAACCAAATGTCCCAAGCCGAAGGCACTGGTAACCCTACTGGTGCCACAAATATGGATTTAATGGATATGCTCACTAGCTATGAAGAGCTTGGCAAGAGGCTTAGACAAAGCATTATGCTACCTACAGTGCAGCCTCCATACTCCCCGCCCTTACCCCCACAGACTAGTCCGTTTCATAGTCCAAGTCCGTATGTTGTCCAGCCTGTCCGTGAGGGGATGATCTCCTTAAGAGAACTGGCTTACCTCCAGAGGAGGGAGTTCAAAGTACAAGGGGGTCAGATTGGAGACCAATCATCCGACATCAGTTACAATAATGTCTGTAAGCAGATAGAGGAAGGGGACAGAGAAGGCTTCTCTGACACAGAAATTGTCCGTGGTGTGCTCCGAATGATAAAACCTGGAACGTTTAAAGATATGCTAATTAATAAAGATGACCTCACTGTAATTGAACTCAAGGGGTTCCTCCAGGCCCACCTAAGAGAGAAAAACAGCACAGAGTTATTCCAAGAACTAATGTGTGCCAAACAAGATGAGAACGAGACACCACAACAGTTCCTCTACCGTGTGATAGGGTTGAAACAGCGCATCCTATTCACATCCAAACTGTCAGATGCAGGCATACAGTACAGTGCAGCTACTGTTCAAGATGTCTTCCTACACACAGTCTACCAGGGGATAGGTTACAAACACGGTGACATACGCAGAGAACTAAAACCTCTCCTGTCAAAGAGTGATGTAGGTGATGACACAATACTCCGTCATGTAATGAAGATCACTAGTGAGGAAAGTGAGAGACAGAAGAGGATAGGCTCTTCTTCCCGTCGGCCGACCACAAATGCGCATAGTGCACAGCTTGAGCTCAATACCGCCCAAGAACCTAGCACCAAGCAAGAGAGCACATCAGTCAAAACAAAGCCAGACCAAATTAAGGAGCTTGCAGCCAAAGTAGATGAGCTCACAAACATGATTGAGTCAATGCAACGGCAAAGACAGCCACAAGCCTCAGACCAGGGGAATCAGTATTCTCAAAATAAGGAGAGAAGCAAGAGAGAGAGGCCTTACGGTTGTTCAAAATGTGTAGAGAAAAACCGGTCAGACTGTAATCATTGTTTCTCTTGTGGGGAGGAAGGCCACAGGGCTGTGGGCTGTTTAAAGAAACAAAAGAACCAGGGAAACTTGAACCGGTCACTGCAGCGGGGCAGCGAGTGATCGGATCTGAGAAAGAGCCCCAAACTGGGCACTCTGGAAGGGTGAGAGTGAAGGCCAAACATGAGGGCAGAAAACCCGACCCTCCCTCCCACACTGTCCTCGGAGTGGCTAGTCTTGAGCCGCCATGCACTAGGCGTGGAGCTGTTGCCAACTTGATAGGAAGGAAAGCCCTAATACAATGCAAACTAAATGGCTTGGCAGTGACCGCGTTACTCGACACAGGGGCACAGGTCAGTTTGATGAGCCGTGCCTGGAAAGACAGCCATTTGCCCGATGTTCACATGCGACCCATCTCTGAGATTGTTGAGGAGATGGAAGAGCTAAAGGTGTATGCAGTTACTGGAGATCTTATCCCTTTCGAGGGCTGGGTAGCCATCAAGATCAATCTACCAGGGAATGAGGACCCCAATCTGTCCATCAGTGTCCCATTCCTTATCAGTAGGCTGGCCATGGAGAAACCACTGATTGGCTTTAATGTCTTAGAGCAGCTCATTGAAGAACAACCAGAAAGATTGATGCCTACTCTGACGAAATTGCTTCATAATGCCATCTCTGTTCCTAGTGAGGAAGCAGAAGCGATTGTGAACTTTATTCAGACAGCAAGGAAGAGTGTGCAACAAGGTCGCCTAAGAACAGGTGTAAATGACATGGTCGTTCCCGCTGGTCAAGTAGCCTGGGTGAGGTGCCGGGTTCCGCAAACCATAGACTCTTCTGACCGTTGGGTGTTGTTTGAGGCAGAGGAGGGCAGCCAGCCACTAGAGCAGCTGGATGTAGGGGCAGGCCTGTTGGAGATACGCAACCCTGAAAAACCGTATGTCGTGATTGCTGTCGGCAACAACACTAAGCATAATGTCACCCTACCACGAAAGACAGCCTTGGGCACCTTGCAGCAGATTGAAAGAGTGTTGGATGCTAATCCTCCCAGCGAATTGACAGCCACAGTAACCGTCAATGAGGTCACCGCTGCACCTGTGGAACCAGCTCCATCCCTGTGGCATCCACCCGTGAGCCTCAGTCATCTAAAGGAAGAACACCAAGAGATGGCTGAGAGAATGTTGTATGAGGAGTCAAAGGCTTTTGCAAGGAATGTGGATGACATCGGATGTAACCCTAGTCTGCAAATGGTGATTAACTTAAAAGATGACATTCCAGTGCAGAGGACGTACACGTCCATTCCAAAACCGCTGTTTAAAGAGGTTAAAGAGTATATCCAGGACCTCCTGGTGAAGGGATGGATAGTTAGATCTAAGTCCTCCTACTCTGCCCCTGTTGTGTGTGTGCGGAAGAAGGACGGCACGCTACGTCTCTGCATAGACTACCGTCTCCTAAATCAGAAAACAATCCCAGACAGACACCCGCTGCCTCGCATACGGGACCTGCTAGACACCTTGGGGGGGTACTCTTGGTTTAGCATCCTTGACCAGGGTAAAGCGTACCACCAGGGTTTTGTGGCTGAAGGTTCACGCCATCTTACTGCCTTCATCACACCCTGGGGGCTCTATGAGTGGATAAGGATTCCGTTTGGTCTGTCTAATGCACCGGCAGCCTTTCAGAGAAGCATGGAGGAGATGCTGTGTTCTCTGAGGGATGAGTGTTGCATACCATATCTCGATGACATACTGTGCTACTCAGGATCTTTTGAAGACCATCTGGAGGTGGTTCGCAAGGTCCTCCAAGCTTTACAGTGTCGGGGAGTGAAACTCCGGCCGGAGAAGTGCGAACTGTTCAAGGGAGAAGTTCGTTATGTAGGGCGTCTGGTGTCTGCTGAGGGTGTTCGAGTCGACCCCAAAGACCTAGAGGCCGTAATGGCCTTGAAAACCAAGACCCCACACACTGTAGGTGACCTGAGAAGGATTCTTGGTTTCTTAAGTTACTACCGTTCGTACATACAAAACTTCTCAAAGATAGCGAAGCCACTGTATGAGTTACTCCAGAGTAGATTCCTAACAACGCAAGCCCAACCCCGTCAGAGTAAAACAAAGGGACCACAGCTGTCATCGAGAGCGCCTATAGAGTGGACTGCTATGCACCAAAGTGTACTTGAGGAACTTGTGGACATGTTAACTCACCCCCCCATCCTGGCGTATCCAGATTTCGAACTGCCTTTCGTCCTTCATACTGATGCCTCAGAACAAGGTCTCGGAGCCGTTCTCTACCAGCAGCAGAACGGAAAGCTGCGTGTAATTGGATACGGGTCACGAACCCTAACGGCTGCAGAGAGGAACTATCATTTACACAGCGGCAAGTTAGAGTTTCTTGCGCTAAAGTGGGCAGTGTGTGAGAAGTTTAGGGACTATCTCTTTTACGCTCCACACTTCACCATATTCACTGACAACAACCCACTCACGTATGTCATGAACACATGCAAACTTAATGCAGTTGGTCACCGCTGGGTGGGAGAATTGTCAGACTTCTGCTTTAACATCAGATACAGGCCTGGGAAAGCTAACATTGATGCGGATACCCTGTCCCGAATCCCTCTTGATATTGATGGCTACATGTCAGGGTGTACAGAGGAGTTGTCACAGGAGGTGGTGAACGCATCTTGGGAGGGAAGTCAAGTAGCTCAGAGAAAAGATGTTGCCTGGGTGGCTGCTCTCCTTGTCTCCTCCGGTGATGTGATCCCACAGCCTCGTACACCCCTAAATGAAATCAGCCATGATGAGTTGAGTCAAGCCCAGAGAGAAGACCCCACAATTGGAGAGATCTTAAGGCTCAAAGAGTTGAATGATAGAGTCTCAGAGGAGGCTAGAAGGGCAGTGAAGGGATCTGCTCGCAAGCTTCTCCACGAGTGGAACCGGCTGCACCTAGATAACGGAGTCCTGTACCGACGGACACCAGGGAGAAAACAGTTAGTCCTTCCTTCCAAATACCAGTCCCTGGTATTGAGTCACCTTCACGATAACATGGGGCATGTGGGTACGGAGAGAGTACTACACCTAGCCAGAGAAAGGTTCTACTGGCCCTATATGAAAAGATGTATAGAGGATTATGTGACCAAGAAATGTTGTTGTATTGCACAGAAAAAGCCCACAATCCATGTGCGCGCCCCCATGAGCAGCCTGAAATCCAACTCACCTCTAGAACTGGTCTGCATCGATTACCTGCATCTCGAAAAGAGCAAAGGGGGCTATGAGTACATTTTGGTCGTGATCGACCATTTCACAAGGTTCGCACAGGCCTACCCAACCAAAAATAAATCAGGCCGGACGGCCGCAGAACGGATTTACAGTGACTTTGTGCCAAGGTTCGGTTTTCCGAACAAACTGCACCATGACCAAGGACGAGAGTTCGAGAATGAACTATTCAGAACACTTGGACAACTCTCAGGGGTAGGTCATTCCCGAACATCCCCTTACCACCCCCAGGGAAATCCAGCTGAGCGGTTCAACCGCACCTTGTTACAGATGCTACGCACATTGACAGACAAAGAAAAAGAAAGATGGAAAGAACATCTCCCACAGGTTGTCCATGCCTAGAATTGCACCCGACATGAATCTACCGGTTATTCCCCTCACTTCCTGCTCTATGGTCGACACCCTCGTCTCCCTGTTGACCTTGTGTTCGGTCTGTCAGAAGAGATGGATCCGGTGAGACACAAAGAGTATGCTGAGAAATGGCGTAAAAGAATGACTGAAGCATACCGTATTGCTAATAGTAACAGCCTGTCTTCTAGTGCAAAGGGCAAGTCTTATTATGACCGGAAGGCTAGAGGAGTGGTCTTACAACCAGGGGACAGAGTGTTGGTAAGGAATTTGGGTGAGCGCGGTGGGCCTGGCAAATTGCGTAACTACTGGGAGAACAGAATCTATGTGGTGAAAGAACAGATTTCAGATAATCCAGTATATGTCCTCCACCCAGAAAGCGGTAACAAAGAGAAAACCAGAACCCTGCACAGAAACCTGCTCTTGCTTGTCAATGACCTACCAGTAGAATTCCCACCACAGCCAACCAAGCAAACCTCTAGGCCACCACAAAGCCAAAGACCCCATCAGACAAAAATAAATGATGTGAGAGACCAAGCTATAAGTGCTGAAACATCTGACTCGGAAGATGAGTCAGAAGAAAGTTACTGGTTGAGGATACCAGAAAGATGGTCTGAGCCAAACGTGTCCCAGAGAGAACAAACGCCAGCACTGGAAACACGGTCCTCATCCAAAAGAAAGACTATTCAGACCTCTAGGAAAGAGGTCAGAGTCCAACATGAACCAGTGTTGCCCAAACCAGTCCGAGAAAATGATAACGGTCAGAGACAAGTGGAGATCAGAACCTTGCCTGAAACAGTCTCAGAGTCAATGGAGACGGAAATACAGTTTGAAGAGGAACAGGTCAGGCCTCATCAAACTGAATCAGAGGAGGATGATGTTCAGACAGTCTGCAATGTACCTCAGTCTGACGAGGAGCAGGAGCTGCTTCAAGATGCCCAAGACTCTGATACAAACTCCCCTACCCCACTGAGACGGTCTGAAAGGGAAAGACGTCCAGGCCGTATGCTCACCTATTCATCCCTTGGCCACCCCACATACCAGTCCCACCCCTCAGTCAATGTTGTTGATACTTACCTCATGCCGTACACCCACCTGTTCTACCCGCAACCATACTTACCCTCAGTCCAATACGCCCCTCTTCTCCAGCCCCCTCTCATCCAACCCTCTCTCCCCCAATTCCCATATACCTACCCAGTACATGATACTTACCCAATACGTGATTATTGAAAGATCACGACATACACAGTCAGTTCTCAGGAACATACACTCTATGGTGTGAAGGTTTTGTACTTTGTATTTTGATTTCCTTAAAAGGATGTTGAAAGTTTTCTTTGAAAGAAATTGTTTATTTTAAGAAAGTGTCAGGAGCCACTTTTGTTGTTGGGAAGAGTGTGGCCCCCTCAAGAGAGTGTGACCCCATTTATATGTATTTTAAAGTCTGATAATTATGTTCTACAATTTCGTTTGTACTACTGTTTACATTTCATGTTAAACATCCGTGAAGCAGTGAGGACGGAACGTTTGTTCTTAGACGGAACGTTTGTTTTTAGCCCAGTTTCTCTGGGGACCCAATATAAGGGAGCACCCCTTCCGGTTTTCTTCAGTTACATTCTGGAAAGAGAAACATCAAGTCAAGTCTTTTCATTGTTCCGTGTCTTTTCCTGTTTAATTCAGGTCAGTACAATGCAAACAAACCAACGTTTTATCTCATAAGAGCAGACTTTAGTAGTTAGGTATTTTCGCTAAATGTTATTGGGTAAATCAGTGTTTAAAGTGACGTCTTTTACCGGAGGAAAAGTTTGAATGAAACTGAAACTGTCTATGGGTGACGCCATTTTGTGCCTACGTGCCGTTGTTCAGAGCGGGGTGTTTGTAAGGGCTCCTGTACACAGTGAATATTTTGATTTGGGGTTTGATTGTTTTGTTTATACTTTGATTCATGAAAACCTGCACTGTCATGATGATTTTGAGTAACACCTCGAGTTAATTTCTATATATTATAGTTTGTCAATGTTGTGGAACACAAGCATTCCAAACCTGCATTTCAGTGTCCTGTGAGCAGCACAGAAGTATCGTCGCTTTTGGTAGCCAGTAGTTAAAGGGACAGTGTGCCTTAAAAATACACTTTTGATAATGCACTTTTAAACAGTGTACAAGCCAGTCATATGCTGTGGAAATTATACTTTAGTGTTAAAGAGTATTATTGAACATTAAGGGTCAATTAAAATATTGAAAGAGTGAATATATGATAAAGTGAATTAATGTGATCTGAACATGTATTTTGGTGAACTGGAATGGTGATTAATGTGAAAATGAAGAACACTACTGAACCAAAGACTGAAACACAGATGAATGAAAGTGAAATGTATTGTGATGCCATGATTTTGATAGTTGGGTCAATAAAACCAACAGATTGTGAGTTACATTCTGGAAAGAGAAACATCAAGTCAAGTCTTTTCATTGTTCCGTGTCTTTTCCTGTTTAATTCAGGAGCAGTTTTGTCACTGTGGTACCCAGCAGCCCTGGGACCCGTAACAAATGCATGTTTTTCAGATAATTATGTTTCTTCAGATATTTTTGGCCTTGTAGATCTGTTGTTTTTGAAACATTTGGAAATCTTGAACAATTGTGAAAAGTTTCAATAATTGTGTCTATGACATATGCATCGTCGTACAAATCGTATTTTCTCACCTGTCATTGTGAAGATGCCAATATAAATGTTGATTTTGCGTCCCCCTATCATGGTGATTTCACTTCTGGATCCCACACATTTCTTCTCCTCCCTCATGGATTTCCTAGAAGCCCAGACCCCCATTGCCAGGATCAAGGCATAGAAGACCAACACTGCTACCAACCCAGCTATGTTTAGAGCCATCGTGAAACTGTAACAACAAATGCAAGCAGACAGGATGTGTTAGGCTACAGTTAACATATTGAAATGTCCTTGAGCAATATATTGAATCCCTAACTGCTCCTGTTGCTGCCATGCATGGCTGCCGCTGCCATCGGGTGAGTGTAATGATAAAATGTAAGGAAAAGGATTATTCTTTTTAACAGGTCGTTCATGAAAGTCCTTGCGGTCTTGTTTCCAATGAGAACCTGTGAGCAATTAGGGGTGAAGAGTCTTGCTCAGGGACAAATTTCATTTCATCGACACATATTATGCTGGCCTGGCCTGGAATTGAACCTGGGGCAACCAGGGCCTCTGGCTCCCTAGGCGGGCTGACTAACCACTCAGCTATGGCCGCCCCATGATAAAATGTATTATTTATCACAGAAATGTTTTATTCAATGCTGAAAAATGCAGTTAATTCCATGCCGATTCACTGTTTCTTTTCCCCTCAGGGGCAAAAGGACCATACTGTATCTGAAGAAAACTGCAATAAAAAGTAAATAACTGTTATTTTTACATAAACTTCTCATATCTGTTACACCCCCTTTTTGTGTCCAACATGGGTACAACTTTTATTTTTAATTCCTTACATAATGTAAGCTATTAGTAGCATAATCTGAGTCGTAGCCTACAGTAGCTGACGTTTTTCTATTATTATGGTTAATTATTATTGTGGTGAAAAAACTAAGTGGACGTGACTATACAGACCCGTTTTGAAGCCTGTAGTTCAGTGATTTCAAATCCACCATCAGGCCTGAGCTACTCTTCACTGACACCATGCCTGGGTATTGTTAAACTTATAAAACTAATTGTGTGTGCTTATTTTCGCTCTGCAGTGAAACTAACCTACTAAATGAGTTAATGCTCTCTTTTGGTGAGGTGTGTTACTTTTATTTATTTATTTTTTATTATGTTTAGCTACACAGTTACTTCATTCTCTAATGTTTAACTTTTACTATTATATCTTATTTGTGTGATAATTTGGTTGACTATTTTGAGGTTCTTTTTTGTCTTGCTTTGTCTCAGTTTGTGTTTAATTTGTTTTAGTTTAAAAATATTTTTAATAACCAATGCAATGTAACTATTGTTCATGTATGTGATGCTATAATATAATACTGCAACACAACTGACGATAAGAAAGAGTACAAACTAGAAAAAGTGCTCCTCGGAGCACAGGTCTCCGCCAGGTCAGGTAGGTTATTGTGGCCTCCTGGTGGCGCTATAATAAGCCAATGTGAAAAGGGGCGGCATTTCTTCTTAGGCCTTGCACGGTAATCGGACACTGCATTCATGATTTGAGGCATTTTGTTCCAAAAATGTGTTTTGCTAAATTAGACCTGCTGGTGGCGCTCTAACAGGCCAATGTGAAAAGAGTGGCATTTTTTCCTCTGCCTAGCGGGAATATGTGTGCAAGATTTCACAGAAATCGCACGTTGCGTTCATGATTTGAGGCGTTTTGTTCAAACAGACCTATCCAGCAAACTTTGGAAGCCAATGTTAACCAATTAGGATGGAATATGAAATATCGCACACTTCCATCTTGATCACATGACTATAGAGATACTGTGTACCGATTTGCGTGATTTTTGGACAGATTCTGAAGGAGTAATAGCAAAACATTTGTTTTACAAAAGTCAGCCTCCTGGTGGCGCTCTAAAAGGCAGATGTGAAAAATGCATGGCAAAGGTTTTTCCTTGGCCTCTAGGGAGACTGCGTGCAAAGTTTCACGAAGATCGGTGCAGTTATAGGTAAAAACGCAAATCGGCCTGTTATAGCGCCACCATGAGGCTGATTTGAACATTTTCAAGTGGCATATCTTCCTCAGCCTAGTGGAAATGTGCGTGCACAATTTCACGGAAATCGCATGCTGCGTAGATGATTTGAGGCATTTTGTTCAAAACAAACCAATCCTGCAAACTTTGGAAGCCAATCTTAGCCAATCAGGATGGAATATGGAAAATCGGACATATCTATGTTGATCACATGACTATAGAGATACTGTGTACCGATTTGCGTGATGTTTGGATACAATCTGTAGGAGTAATATTAAAAAAATGTTTTGCACAAATCGGCCTCCTGGTGGCGCTATAACAGGCCCATGTGAAAAATACATGGCAGAGGTTCTGAATTGGCATCCAGGGAGTGTGTGTGCCTTTCGGCCTGGCGGAGACAATTAAAATAATGCACTGGTGCTACCAGCTCTCTGTGGAACACTTTTTTAAATGCTGCCATTTTGGGCAAGGTCTTGTTCGATAAAGATATCTTTGATCTCAAGTGACTAATTGGTAAAATGAATAAAGAGAAGTCATTATGCTGACGAAAGAAGATTACAAAGCAATACACTTCCCACAAGTTCAAGAGCACTTATCACCATACAACCAAGCAGCTGGAACTTTTGTCTTCCATGCCAGTGGTTCTCAAACATTTTCATGCCAAGGACCCCCAAATTATGGTATTTGGCCGCGGACCCCCATCTGAAAAGATGTTGTGCTAAGGACCCCGATAACAGAAGGATACAATTGTGTTAAAGTGGTTAAACTGATAGTGATGCTATATTAACTCATTTTGCTGTAGGAACCCCCTCACGGACCCCTGAGGGTCCCCGGACCTTCAAAACATTGGCATACAAAACATAACTATCATTGTGAGCACTTTAGCTTTTTTCTCTCTCTTTAGCTTCCTGTCCTTATGCCTACAAACATATAATGTATACTTGTCTATAAACAAGCAAATTATGTATAATATCAGTATCATAAAAATAGATGAAGATCAGATAACCTTATTTAGTCTGAAATCCAGAAGATTTGTTGATCAAGCTGGGAGATGGAGCCTCGTTGTCAAAAAGTCCAGGTGTGATCAAAGACACACTTGCCTCTGTAGTTATAGTCCCAGTCTACTTAATGTTTCACAGGCAGATGAAATGACAAACTGTTTGATGAGCTTCATTAAACAGGTTTGTTTAAACCACCCGTGTGTAATGACATCAATCAATAATGGTGTGTGCTACTGACAGACAGGGAACGTTCCACACCAGAAAGTTTTAATCACATCATGTTCTTTTTTTTTTAACCTTACAGGGAACCTTCCGCGCCATCAAGTTTAATACATAATACAAAACAATGTTTTTACACGTTTTAACCTTACATGAAATCAATGATTTATTCATATTATGAAATTATTAATTAGCCATTTTAATATGTTTATAGTTAGCACGTACACTCATAAAATCACTCATTATTTGAAATGTGGGGTTTTCTATCAACCAAATTAAGAAAAGAACAAATTAAATGTTTGAATGTGACTTTCTTATGTACATGTACGTGACTTAGTTGGCCTTGTGTGTGGTGTGCCTAAAGGCAGGTACACACTGCAGGACCTTAAAGTGGTCGGGGGGGTCATCTGATCGTTAAGCATTACACACTGCAGGAGTTTATTTCTTGAAATCGGCTGTCATATATCGTTGTGGTTTTCACACTATAGATTGATCCCCGACCAGGGATTACACACTGTAGGATAGTTCACTAGGATGCTATCTCCAGAGTCAGACCCAATACATACATTTGTGTTTATTCCAATTCATTTTAATCGACGTATTCCGTGATATGCCTCTCCCCCCCCCTCTCTCTCTCTCTCTCTCTCTCTCTCTCTCTCTCTCTCTCTCTCTCTCTCTCTCTCTCTCTCGCACGTCAAGTGCGCTGAAGCAGTCAGTGACAGAGTTGCCATGTCCGCTTATTATAAGCGACTTTGGGATTGTTTTTCTGTAAAGTTGCTTGAAAGTGTAGTTGCTTTTTTGGCCTTGTTTCCTAATGTTGTTTGAACCAGTTGTTCTCAAACATTTTCATGGCAAGGACCCCCAAATGAATATGTGTCCGCAGAGGCGCAGACCTCCCCCTTCTGAAAATATGTTGTGCCATAGACCCCCATACAAGATCTGTGTGGATTTGGAAAATATCCCACAATCCCCCCCCCCCCCGCCCCCCCCAAATGTCTTCTTTAAAAATAGCCTATCTACAACGTGAGCTTGTAGATCGTCTATTTTGAAGTATCCAATGTATTTGTATATAGGCTTAAAGTGCTCATAGTCGCTTTTGTTGGGCTTGTTTTCACAAACCTGGTTGCTTATTTCTCTCGCAAAATCTGGCAAACCTCACAGACAACGACACACACACACACACACACACACACACACACACACACACACACACACACACACAAACAGATCGCTCACTCTCTGTGTGTGTCTCTCTCTCTCTCTCTCTCTCTCTCTCTCTCTCTCTCTCTCTCTCTCTCTCTCTCTCTCTCTCTGCAATAGTCTCAAATAAACAGCCCCCCTTCAAGCACGCTTGCCAGTGGCGCCGGCGCCTGTTTAATTAAAGGACACTGTGTCCCCCCACTGAATTATCCCCCCCAAAAATCAACAAACCCACCCGAAATAACACGAATATTTTCACGCGGTTTCGCGCGGACACATGTGTCCCCGATGTGTCCCCCCAGGTCATATTCCATTCCGGCGCCCCTGACGCTCGCTCACTCTTATTCTGTTTTATAATAATGTTTAACTTAATACAGGACTGGACGGTAACTATGCGGGGGATCTGTTTGTTGTGGTCAGGTCCACCGACCTTCCATAGCCGCGGTGGCTGTAATGTGCTCTCATTGGCTTTAGCGTTCATCTCCTCGCAAGGTGGTCGCAGCTCCTTTCATACTGTATGATATTGTCTGCTGTCCTGTCTGGGACAGAGCTGAATATCTAACAGGGTAGTTATCTGAAAACGGTCGGAAAGCCATCGCAGAGCGGATGATCGTGGCCAGATTGTCTCGCGGAGCCTTTCACACACAGCGAGCATTAGCTCGCCGATCAAAGGCCGATCTGCGTCAGATCGGGAGGTTTTGTCGGCGAGCGCCAAAAAAAGTCGGTGACAGCAAAATCGGACCTAATGTCCTGCAGTGTGTACCTGCCCTTATTCTACGTGTAGTGACACTGACTGAGATGGAGATCCTTCAATTAACATGGTTACAAAACAGTGTACTGGAAGATGCCATCAAGACTAGTTTATTTTGTTTGTATATTTATACTTGGTCATCATTTCTTTGTGCACATTTTATGTGCACTATGCAGTTTATTGCTATTACATTTATGTAATCTTGGTAGTCATTTTGTATATTCATTATTTTATATGATAATCTTTTTTTTTCATAATGTATGCAAATAATACCAATAAGGAAAGGTTGCATGATTTAGTTATTGGAAGAGATTAATTTATGAACATCCAAACAGACTCTCAGATCACCTATCTCAATTATTAGCTAAAATAGATCTACTGTATGTCCTGGTTTCCGCCAAATTATTACATTGTTTATGAAAATCATACTAATTACAAATGGATGCATGATTTAGATGGCAAGATGACACATTTCTGGATATGAAAATAATAAACAGACTTTATGTCTATACTGTAGCTATTTCCTGATTTCAGCTTATTTATTACATCATTTATGCCAATTATGCTGATGACAAAGGGCTGTATGATTTAGTTATTGTAAGGTAATAATATAACATGTAAACATTGACTTAAGTCTATGCCTACTGCCTCTGTAGTTACAGTTACAGTCTGCTTAATGTTTCACAGACAGATGAAATGACAAACTGTTTGATGAGCTTCATAAAACAGGTTTGTTTGCACCACCCGTGTGTAATGACATGCAATCATGCATCAGTCAATACGGGTCCGGTGTGTGCTACTGGCAGACAGGGAACGTTCCGCGCCATAAAGTTTAATACATATACAATACAATGTTTTTACATTTTTTAACCTTACATGAAATAAATTATTTATTTATATTATGAAATTATGAATTAGCAATTTTAATATTGTTATAGTTAGCACTTACACTCCCACCAAAATCCCACCCAATTAAAATCATTTCAAATTTCATTATTTGAAATGTGGGGCTTTCTTGCAACCAAATTATGAAAAGAACACATTCAATGTTTGAATGTGACTTTCTTATGTACATGTGCGCGACTTAGTTGGCCTTGTGTTTTGGTGTGCCTTATTCGAAGTGTAGTGTCACTGAGTGGCTTCATTTTTTGCACAATGCCATCTGCACTAGGGTATTCACCTTTCCATCTAGGCCAGAATTCACTGGCTAGGAAGTGCACTCTTCTCCACCTCTTGTTCAGATGGAAGTCTTCTTTGTGGAACTGCCTAGGTGAGGGTAGAATTGTCATCTTGTAGTATACGGTTGATCCGGACCGCCGTCCTCCCACCCTGAGGCTATTGTTCTTGTCCAGGGTGCTTCCTTTCTGAAGCTTGATTTTCTGAGTGTCTTCAGTGAAGGCTTCTTGCATCTGTTTCCTTTCTTTAAGGCTAGATGTTTCGTATGTTTTTTACTTAAAGGGATATTTCACTTTCAAAAAAACTTTGGGTCATTTTATCATCTACTCAGGCCTTTGTGAGCCCCCCAGACCGTTTTTAAGTTGCTTGATTCAGTATTTATATATTTGATATTCATTTTATCAGACACGCCCCCTTCCTATACAAACCCATTGTAACTTCAAACTCCATTTTTAACATGTTAGATTCATCAAAAACACCCGTCCTTGGTTTTGGTGACTCACCCTGCCCTCCTAATACGCGAGGGGGCCGTGTTTTTTCGATAACCTTTTTCATTTATTTTTAATATTATTTTTGGAAAATGAAAAAAATTAAATACAATAAAAAAATAAAATAAAATAAGTGAAAAAAGTTATCGAAAAAACACGGCCCCCTCGCGTATTAGGAGGGCAGGGTGAGTCACCAGAACCAAGGACGGGTGTTTTTGATAAATCTAACATGGTTAAAATGGAGTTTGAAGTTATAATGGGTTTGTATAGGAAGGGGGCGTGTCTGATAAAATGAATATCATATATCTAAATACTGAATCAAGCAACTTAAAAATGGTCTGGGGGGCTCACAAAAGCCTGAGTAGATGTTAAAATGACCCAAAGTTTTTTTTAAAGTGAAATATCACTTGAAGTCCCTTGAAGTCTCTGACAAATCTCTTCAGCCTGGCGACAGGCCTCACTGCTCTGGACCAGTTAGAAGACATTGTGAAGTGGTTCTTCACTGAATTCACTTCCTTTGTCTTGACTTCGTTGACAAAGCTCAGTGTTCGTTTCTAGTTCTCCCACCATTTTCTTTCCATGTGGAAGATTGTGCTGCACAGGACAGTCAGGTCCCTCCAGCTGGTTAGACTCTTTTGACTGAACTGTGTACTGTTTATTGTCTGAAGGGTTGATCCTTGTAACTTAAACTTTGCACACGTTGTGCACTTCTCTCTGTAACTCACCCGATGGCAGCACAGCAGATGTCACTTGTTGCACTATGATTCTGTGGCTGGTTCCCACTACATCACTGCAGTCGTCCACTGGATGTGAGCAGCCAACGATGCTCCAGCCGAGATCGGTCCGCTGTGCATTTGGATGACCATCTTCACCTGACAGGATCTCTCTTGGTAGGAGGGCTTGTTGACAGTTGTAGCCGATCAGTAGGCCTATTTTGTTCCAGATGAGGCCACCTTAAAGCCGTTTCCGAAGTTGGAATGTGCAACCTGTCTGCTGGAATTAACTCTTGTGTGAAAACTGTAGTCATTGTAATCCTTTTCTCCAAGTTGTATCCTCTCACTGTTGTCAACTTCTGACAGGGTATGACCGTTGACCTTGTAGATATTGTGGATAGTCGCCCTTGAGCATTATTTTTGTTTGCGTTTAAATCTTGGGCCACTTCGGATGAACGTCGTATCGCTCTGTGTGTCTAAGAGAGCATAGACAAGAACTTATGGTAGCACTTTACTATACACTATAAAGCATTACTTAAGCATTAGTAAATGCTTAATTCCTCATGAACTCATAATTAGTAAAGCATTATTCATACATTACTAAGCATTAGTAAACACAGTTATAAATGTTTTAACTATACACTATTAAGTATTAGTTAAGCACTAGTAAAACACTTAATTCATCATTTGTATAGCATTATTCATACATTACTAAGCATTAGTAAACACAGTTATAAACCTTTCAACTAAACATGATTTACAATTAGTTAAGCATTAGTAAGTACTTAATTCATCATGAATCCATCATTTATATAGCATTAATAATACATTAATAATCGTTTGTAAACACAGTTATAAGCGTTTTATTGCCCATTGATAACCTAATCTTTAATGTGCTTAATGATTGTATTCTCATACTTTGTAAATGATAGATTCAACATTTATAAATAGGTATTATATCAATTTACTAACCAGTTATTTATGAGTTGTTAATGGTTCATACGGTCATTTAGAAAGTCTAAGTAAACACCATAAACAAACCACTTGGTTGTATATTTATGCAGACATTTGTACATGGTTAGTGAGTGTGTTAATAAATGTCTTATAAACGCTTATTCATACTCAATGAATGATTTATTAAGGTAGTTACTACTTGTTAGTTAAGTATTCTGCGTGAGCCCATCTAAAGTGAGGACTATCTATGCCTTATAAAGCATTTATAAATGAGATAGCGTGAGCCCATCTAAAGTGAGGACTATCTATGCCTTATAAAGCATTTATAAATGAGATACAAGCTCTCTCTAGGTCGTCCTCAGACGAGCCCTCCATCGTTGCTTCCAGTCATCCCGACTCTCCATACATCTGGCCAGCTCATTGGTGCTATGGGCTCCTGCATCCTTCTTGAACGTGTCCACATATGTTGGTGTGGGGCGTCCTCTTGACCGGTGCCCATGTGTTGGTTCCCACAGCACCAGTTTGCTGGCTGGCAGCTCTCGGTGCCTTTGGCAGTGTCCTGCTAGTCTCATTCTCCTTACAGCAATCTTCTCGCTCACCCTTGGTATTCCCTCATACAGGATTATGTTGGTAACATGCGCACTCTTGCTGATGTTAAGCACTGCACGCAGCATCCTGGTGTAGCACCCGTCCAGGGACTTCTCAAGGGCTGGTTTCAGGGTCCAGCATTCACTGCCATAGAGAAGAACGGACTCTACTGTCGCGTAGAAGAAGCTGAGTTTGATTTGGCGGGGGAGATTGGAGTTCCATACACTGGTCATGCCATTCAGGGCCCTCCATGCAAGTGCCTTCCTCACTTTAAGATCTTGCTCAGTTGAGTTGACCCATGAGCCCAGGTATTTGAAGTCCTCGACTTCTTTCAGCACAGTGCCTCCTGCTGTAGTCAGAGGTTGATGTTCTGGTGGAACGTTGTAGGTGAGTACCTCAGTTTTCTTGTCGTTTAGCCTGAGGCCGACCTTGGCGCACTCTAGCTCTACCCTGTTCAGTAGTTCTTGTGCTTGTTCCACGTTGTCAGAGAGCAAACTGATGTCATCCGCATAGTCAAGGTCTGTGAGGACCACTGCAGGGTGTCGCCTCGACTTCCTTGGCGTTAGTGTGAAGCCAAGTTCCTGCTCTCGCCCACTGATTGCTTTCCTGAGCGCATAATCGAGGACTATAATGAATAGAAAGGGGGCTAGTGTATCCCCTTGCATAACCCCAGCCAGGATGTCAAACTCCTCGCTGTTGCCGTCTGGGGTCACCACCTTGGCCCTTGTTCCTGCGTACATGGACTCTATTGCTCGGAGTAGGTTGGGAGGAATCCGGTATGCCTTCAGGATCTTCACCATCATGCCTCGGTGGATCGTGTCAAATGCCTTTTTGAAGTCTATAAAGCATAGGACTGCAGTCAGGTTGTCCCTCTTTACCTCCTCAATCATTCTCCTAAGTGCCAAGATCTGAGCTGTTGTAGTTCGTCCCTCTCGGAAGCCGTTCTGATTCTCCCTCAGGTGAGGGTCAATTGCTTGCCGGCCCCTGTTTAGGATCATGCGGTTGTAAGCTTTAGCAATGATGCATGTCAGACTGATGCCTCGGTAGTTGTCCGGATTTGAGAGGTCCCCGGATTTGGGCACTGGGATGATGTTTGACAGAGACCACATGTCAGGCAGCCGATGCAACAGGGCAAGGTTACAGAACTCTAGAATGATGTCATCGAGATCACAGTTCTTCAGGACCTCTGGGGGAATGCCATCTGGACCGGGACTTTTTCCCACTTTCACTGTGGTTTTCGCCCTGGCGAGCTCCCCAGGCGTGAAGGGACCATCATCGATTTCCAGGTCCGGGAGGACTGGCGGCACATCTTCCGCAACTGCTTCTGCCGACTCTCCCAGCAGCCTCTGGAAGTGGCTGAACCAGGTCTTTACCCTCTCCTCAGGGCTGTGTCCCTTGACCTGTCCCTCCTTGGTCCTCTTCCTCCCAGTCATCTCGTTGATGACCCTCCAGGCCTCTCCATATTTCTGGTCACCCTGCGCTTCCTGCACTCTCTGCACTTTCTCCATCAGCTCCTCCCCTTTGATGGTGTCGTATGTGTTGAACAGAAGATGCTTGGCTTCATTCAGCTCCATACGTCTCTCCACAGTTGGCTCCTTCTCAAATATGAGACAGGCTTCCTCCATCTTCCGCCGTGCCGCTACCACCCCTGGGTGCTTGGATCGCAGGGAGGTACGGACTCTCTCCATCATGGGTACACACAGTTTGGTCGCCTCCTCGTTGGCAGCAACGAAACGCATGTATTCGCTGCTGGGATCCGCTCCCATATCCAGCTGCTGGAATCGCTTCCTCACCTCCTCTGTGTACCTGGTTTGGAGGCCAGGGTCGCTGGAGAGCGCTTTCCAGTTATACCGGATCCTGGGGCTTGGTTTGGGGGCCCTGAGGCTCAGACGCACCTTCATTGAGACCACTCGGTGGTCTGAGCCCACAGTACTGAATGTGGAGTATGGTTCTGCATTCATAATGGAGTTCCTCCACTTCTTCCTCACAAGGATGTAATCCAACTGTCTCAGCGTACCAGTGGCTCTATCTCGGAAGGTCCACCTCTTTCCTATCCTCTTCCGGAAGATGGTATTTGCCGCCAGTAGCTCGTGTTCTGTGAGGAAGGCAGTGAGGTAGGCGCCATTGCGGTTAGTAGAGTCGTGGTAAGGGAAGGGTGTGTCCTCTGGTCCAAGCCTTGCGTTGAAGTCCCCAAGGATTGCCAGGAAGTTGTGGGCTGGGACGTCTCTGACCGCTGTTACCAGGTCCTCAAATAACTCCTCCACGTCCTTAGGTGGTGCCACGTTGGTGGGCGAGTACACGACTATCACTGTTGTTACTGGATTGCCCGAAAACTCTGCGATCAGGATCCTGTTGGTGTGGTAGTGAACCCAACGGAGAGCCTTACGCGCCCGAGAACCCAGCATTAACCCTACACCGCCTGTTGCGGCCTGGGCCTCGTTTCGCCACGCTGATGCAGAGATGAACATGCTTCTCTCCACTCTGCGGTACACGATCCGGTCGTCAGTGTGCACTCTCCTGTGTTCCTGGATCCCCAGGATCTCCACTCCCCATTCCTCAGCACAGTGTGCTAGTTCTATCAACCTCGCTTCTTCTCTTGCTGTGCATGCATTGAAGGTTCCCATTACGAATGGTCTCCGACAACGCATGAGTGCATTGGACGGGGTGCTGTGATCGGACAGGACCCTCCCTGGGGCAATCCCAGGGTTTGAGGTCCTGTCGTCATGGTGTCCTCCAGAAGGAGGACCAGCACCACCGACCGCCGCGATGCTCCTGCGGACTCCCGCCGCTGGAAGTATAGGATTTGGGATGACTTTGTACTCCATGGTTGGCTTTACTATGCTGATAGCGGACTGTGGGGCGCAACTCCTCGCAATCCCGGTTTTAATTCAGAGTTACCTTCTCCTAGACAGGTTGCCATCCAAGGCTATGAGCCCCATCTGCCCATGCATTTTGACCCTTAGCTGGGACAGTGGTTGGCAGACGCCAGGGCGTGTCCACACACCGGTGGGCCTGCACGTCGTGCCTCTGGGGTCCACTGCTACTCCGAGATCCCCTACAGATTAGCCTGGGACCTCGCGGAACCCAGTATCCGTGTGTGGCCACGTGGAGGCACTGCAGGAGTCTTGGTACAAGCAGTGATATAGAAAATGCCAATATCTATTGCAACAATTGAGACAGAACATGGCCCTTGCAGTGTAAAAATAAATGTAACATTATTGTGCTGTATGAAAATAAACAAACAATATGCAATGCTATAACATCAACATCGTTGTTTCGCCACTCATTGCGCTGATGGAGGACCAGATAAAAGAGGCATCAAAGCTAGGAATCACTGCTATGCAGCTTGGTGTTAACAGTGTCAGCGATACGGACATAGAAGAGGGACGCTACCAGCTAGTTTTCGGCAGTCCAGAGTCCTGGTTGCTGAATGAGAAGTGGCTAAATATGCTGGAAAATCCTGTGTATCGTGAAAACCTCAAGGGGATAGTCGTCGACGAGGTACATGTCGCGTACAAATGGTAAATATAAACAAATTGTATTTGTAGATCTCCTGTTACTGTGTAAAGTTATGATTATTTGTGTTGTAGTAGACTGCCAGGGAGTGGTTGCGAACGCAGCGGAAGGAAGGCGCGCCTCCGCGCAAGTGGAGCTTACTATGAAACCGTGCTCGGCTTGTGTGTGTGCGTCTCCGTGTGTCTGTGTGCGTGCACTTATGTATGGTACGTCTATATTGGACATTTACTTGGCTGCACACAGGGCTGAGGCAGTGCACGCACACAGACACACGGAGACGCACACACACAAGCCGAGCACGGTTTCATAGTAAGCTCCACTTGCGCCTTCGGCGCGCCTTCGGCGCGCCTTCCCGCTGCGTTCGCAATCAAATGAAAGGCCTTTGAAAACTGAACACACCTGTCAAGGTTGCGTTTAAGCCCGCCCCTTCCCCCGGAAGCCACGCCCCGGAGAAGGTTCCTAAAAACTCCCCATTGAAACCCCATGTTAAATGAAAAGTGCCCGAATCGCTCCGAAACTTTTTCTACCCCCCCTAAGTGGGGGTCTACGAACAAATACTTCGGATTTTGGCTCCGCCCCCCGGAAGTGGGTGAAACAGCCACTTCAAACACTTTGTTGAATTGTTCAAAAACATTCAAAGTTTTTTTTTTGTGAATTTGTATTTTTCTAAGATGCTCCTTTTAACGCAGATCTTTTATTTATTTTTTATATATTTCTTTATTGGTTACTTTTTTTTAGATGATTTCTTTTCATTATCATTTCTTTTTGTTGGCGTTCGCTTCCCGCGTTCGCGCGTCTTACTTGTTGAAAGTAACCAAGTACATTTACTTTAGTACAAGTTTGAGTTACATTTACATTTGAGTTACATTTACTAGTATTCCCAATTGTCTGTACTTCTACTTCTACTCCACTAAATCTCAAGGCAAATATGATACTTTTTACTCCACTTCAATTATTTAAAAACGGGTCTTCTACTTAAAGAGGTGGTGCCATGTTTTTGCACTTTTTCTGTTTTTCATGTGTCTATGAGGATGATAGAACTTCATTAAGCCCCCCGGTGGTGTTTTTATGGTGTTTTATGTCTTCTCTGACTATTTGGAGTTTTTTCCTGGAGGCTGAAACCTTGAGGGTCAAATGTGCCAATAGAGAAACAGCGCTTTAGTGACATCACAAAGCCCACACCCTCCCCCTCATTATCATAACACCAGGTGTGGGCATGAGGAGGAGGAGGGACTAGGACAGGTGGGTGGTGCTAAGGTGGTGGAGGAGGTGCTAAGGTGAGAACCAGGTATACTTAATGCACTGGTGGGTGTGTCTACATAAAAACAACATTTTAACACTTACTGTACACTTTTTTTTGTTGAAAAAAATCCTTACATAATAATAATACCTTATGATCAGGTTTTAGGGTTGAAAAATATCATGGCACTCCATCTTTAACAAAGTATATCAACATTGCAGTATTGATACTTTTACTTATGTAGAACATGTGAGTACTTTTACCACCACTGCTACCAGGGCTAGTCATAATGTAGGCCTAATGTTATCTGTGAACACAAGTGGAACGTTAGGCTATCAGCTTCAATGTGCACATGCTAATTAAAACACTGTCTGCCTTATTATTATCATCAGGGGACAGGGTGCAAAAGGAAAGCCTGCCTTCAGAAAGTGCTTTGCAAAGCTTGGAGAACTTCGATCCATTGCAAAACCAGGTGAGTAAAATTGGCCCTGTAACTGTAGTGAGGTAAATAATGCAAGTACAGGAGCTAGGTCAGTGGTTCTCAACCTTGTCAGGCCACCCCCCCCCCCCCCCCCCCCAAATAATCATATTTGAACTGAGGACCCCTCACAATCACTTGAGTTGAGGCATTATATTTTGTATGCGAGGCGTTGTGAGCTTGTAGATATTTGACAATTTGGCATTTTTTTTATTACAGCTTTATATTACAGTTGATTATTTTGGATGCAGTAATGTATTTTTATTTTATTAAAAAGGTCTTAAAAGCCCCCCCCCCCAAAAAAAAAATGTGGAGACCCCCAGGGTTGAGAACCACTGGACTAGAGTAGATATTATCTCATAGCCCGGAGGAACTAGTTTTTGCCATGAATACATTTTATTTTACACTTAAAAATGTTCAGTGCTAATTACCCTATATATGTAAACCTAGAGTTTAATTTCAGTAGAGTGACTAGAGTCAACTTTGATTTGTAAGTCGGGGCATGATCTTTCACAAAACAGTCTTTGCTTCGGTGAGTAGCGAAATGGTTTTGTTTATTTTCACTACTCTTGAGCCCTCGCAGGGCAGTGGAATTCCTTGTACAAGCGCAGAGCCCTGGGTCTTCCAGGGCGTTAGAGGGAACTCACTAACGCTCTGAACCAGGGCTAGGCTGCAGGCTGCTGTGTGTCATGTTAGCTTATAGGCTATTCTGCTCTGAGCTAATGCTAATGCCATTATAGGCAGCAATGTTGTGTTTTTATTTTCACTCAAGTGATTTATTTGTGCATATTGGGAGAGATTTGCATATTATTATTTCCAGCACAATCAGGATCTTAGTATAATCTCAAATTCAATTCCAATTCACTTTTGAAACAATGATTTTACTGATTTTCCTTTCAGAACCCAAATTAAACATTGCTCCATTTTTCAAATAGTCACTTCCAAATTGAAGCTCAGATTATACTAAGATCCCCCGGCCTTTTGGAGTCAGGGCATCTTATGTATTATTTGTTTTTCAATTGGAATAGGCGTCTGAAAAGTATATTTTACTGATTTTCGTTTCAGAACCTAAATAAAACATTGCTTCATTTTTAAACTTTTCTTGTCTCCCCTAAAATGGCCCATTTTTCTGATATTCTCATTAGTATTTTGGCTTTTTTTTATTTGGGACTGACACTGAAAAAAAGCTCTTAAAAAAGCATTTTTTCATCCCAGACTAAAAATCAAATAATGGCTTTATTTTTCCAATTTTCTAGCCCACCAAAAAATCATGAAAATGCTCCAATTTTTTATATTTTGATTAGTATTTTGGCATGTTTTGATTTGGGACTGACACTGAAAAAAAGCTCTTAAAAACGTTTTTTGACATTTTTTTCATCCCAGACCAAAAATCTAATAATGGCTTCATTTTTCCAATTTTCTAGCCTACCAAAAAATCAGGAAAATGCTCAATTTTTCTGATATTGTGCTTAGTATTTTGGCGTCTTTTGATTTGGGACTGACACTGAGAAAAGCTCAAAATGGTTTTTCTTTTCCATATTTTCATCCCAGAATAAAAATCAAATAATGGCTTCATTTTTCCAATTTTCTAGCCCACCAAAAAAATCAGGAAAAAGTCTTAATTTTTCTGATATTCTGATTAGTATTTTGGCATTTTTTGATTTGGGACTGACAAAAGAAAAAGCTCTTTATTTGTCTTTGTTTTTCGATATTCAAAACGAATAAGGAGATAACAATTTCCATTCACTTCAATGTTAAAATTCTAACGGACAAACAATTCACATTGTTTTTTGGTTTAAAACTACTGGTTTTGAGCTATTTTCAAACATCAGACAACACATGCCAACGAGGTCACAATGACCTCGTTGACATTTGTGAAACCACACCTGAATCTCCTCAGTGATTAGCAACCATCAGGGAATCAGTCATACTGGAGGAAAAAAAATTGTGGCTACTTGAAAAGGTAACAAAATCGTTCAAAACCCTGGAAGAGGCTACAGACTGCTCTAAAAAAAACTCTGGCAGGGTAAGAGTTAACACCACATGTAATGACTGTATGATGTGTTTTTTAATGCATTTTCTGTCATTTTTTTAGATCAAAGCTACGTCTCACAAAAGTATGTTGCAAGACTACTAAAACCTTCCTGGGACATAAAACCGTAAACTCCTTACAACTATATACTTGTGGTGTGGAAGCTCCACCAGCAGGGGTCATTCACTTTCTAGGACCTGGCTAAGATATGTATGCACTTCATTTAGGAGAGAATATCTCAACTGTTCTTGGCTAATATGACCCCAGGGAACAACTTAGGAACTGTGACTAATTCTCTATCCGGGACGAAATACCCGAAAATGACCAAGGAGAAAAAATGAGTCTTTAGTAAAGATTTAAAAATAGCTAATGACTGGGCTGCTTTGATGTGTAAAGGTAAGTCATTCCAGAGGGGGCAGCCACGGCAAAGGCCCGGTCACCCCTGGTAACTTTAGTGGGTGCAGCAGCTGGTCAGCCAACCATAACCATAACCGGTGCACTACTTCCATTATGGCTCTATCCGCTAAACCGTTGGAGCTACAGATTTACTGAGGCGCTCAAAATGTTCAGAATACTTATGTTTAGGAAAACATAGTAAAGTGTAATATTTCTAATTTGATATTTTATGACAGAACAGCTAAAGAACGCAAAAGAAACTGCCAACATATTACAGTCCAGGGCTATAGGAATAATTTTGTGTGAATCAGTCTATAAGCACCTAAATTGATGTAACCCAGGGCATGCTCCAAGGATTGAGCAAGGGTACCTGAGCCAGCAATGTTCTGGGTCATCATTGTTGTCAAATCGAAAATGGCCACCATCTGAAAAAGGTTTTGGCTAAAGCTTTGGAACCAGATAAGCTATACATGAGAAAACTTGGTGTCTAAATCATGTTTTTTGACAATTAGAAACATGTTGGAATGCTTATCTTTATGACTGGGTGTGGCTGGACCTCTATTTTGCATATTTCAAAGAAATATTAGTTTTGCTAATGTGTTTCACTTACCTTGGTGTCTACTTTATGCTTTTTGAGCATTAGAAACACATCGGAAAGCTCATATTTATGATTGAATCCATCTAGAGCACTCTGACTTGCTTATTACAAATATGGCCACTATACCAAACATGTTATGTAACATAAAGTTTCATCCAGATTGAGTGTATACAGTAGTTGTAGGAATGAGTTAAGATCAAACCGGAGAAAACAATGTAATTTTTATCAAAACAACATAATATGACTATAGAATCCAAAGGATACAGCAACAACCAGTACAGTATGCACATCAATGCTCAGCATAAAGTGAATACTATCATAATTGTCAAAGGTGTATGGAATTTGAACAATATGTTCAAATTAGAATCTGAAAAGTGAATTGCTAAACAACAAATCGTTGCTAGGAATGTGTCTTGGTGTTACTACAACAACAGAACAGCTCTGCGATAACTGATACATACTGCACCACACACACACACACACACACACACACACACACACACACACACACACACACACACACACACACACAGTTGCATGTGCTCAGTCCTTTTGATTCCTCGGGTGATGATTGTTTTTAATGTCCTAATCACACAACATCTATATATCGAGATGCAGCAGACTCCAGTTTTGCAGCATTTGCTGTGTCCACTACATGACTTTTGCAGCCACAGTGGAGGAGGATGGCGCAAGCTTTACTGGCATCTGCAAGATGGGTCCAGTAAGGTTCCCAGATTCGGACATGCTGAATCAGTGCAGCTTGGGTGGGAAGAAGTTCTCAAGGGACCTGGTACCATTTGACCAACATCAGCCTTCCCTGACTATGGGAAAAGGAGTGCAGGTATCTCAAAGAAACTCTGGTCACCCTTACTTTGGAGCCTGAAAAGATCAACTTTCCATGTCCAAAGATTGGAGTAAATGGTCATCATCATATACTGTACGCCGGCAAGAGCCGTGGTGGCCACAGCAGAGTAGATGAATCCTGACAGTGGCTAGTGACTAGTACCGTATGATATCATACTAGTCAATGGTGTATAGAATAGTAATACTATATAGTATTACACTTTATGCTGAGCATTGTTGAACATACTGTATTAGCTGTAGCTGTAGGCCTATCATCATAGGAATTAGTTCTACTGTTAAATCATTCTTGTTTCAATAAAATTACATTGTAAGATACATTGGTTGTTTCATGACATAGTAGCCATATTTGTGATAATCAAATTAGTGTCCTCTAGATAGATTAAATCATAAAGATAAGCAGTCAAACATGTTTCTAATTGTCAAAAAACATGATTTAGACACCAAGTTTGCATTCATAGCTCAAAATGTTGTTCAAACGTTATAGCCAAAAACTTTGTCAGGTGGCGGCCATATTGGATTTGGCCACTATGATGACCCTGAAGGTCGCTGGCTCGGGCGCCCTTGCTAAATCATTAGAGCATGCCCTGGGTTACATCTGGGACAAATGTGGTGCTCTTAGATTGATTCGCGCAAAAATATCCCTATGGCCCTGGACTGTAATATGTTTCTTTTAGCTGTTATGTCAAATATCAAATTAGAAATTTTACACTCTACTATGTTTCCCTAATCATGTTTTATCCTAATCAATACTAATCAAGTATTCTGAACATTTTGAGCACCTCAGTAAATCTGTAGCTCCAACGGTTTAGCAGATAGAGCCATGTTGGAAGTCGTGCACCGGTTATGGTCATTTAAAAAAAGGGCGTGGTCATTTTCGGGTATTTCATCCCGGATAGAGAATTAGTCACAGTTCCTAAGTTGTTCCCTGGGGTCATATTAGCCAAGAACAGTTGATATATTCTCTCCTAAATTAAGTGCATACAATAAAGAATACATCACATGGATGCACCTGGGATGTATCATCAGTGTTGTAGCCTGGGGTCATAGGGTGTTTCGGGTCTCGCAACATACACCCTCGCCCAGGTGACCCAGCCGGGGTTGATCAAGCCCCAACTTACATCCCAGGTAGCTACCCACGGCCACTCCTATAGGGAAAGACAGGGCCACTCAGTCCGCTTCTCCGGAACTACTCTGCCTGAACACGGGGAGGCTCTGGCACGTGGAGGGACTAGGCTCTGTGGGTGGCCTCCTGGCCGGGCTCCTCCTTCGTCTCACCAGGTCCATGACATGACATCCTGCACATAATTCTACATTCAATAAAACTATGAACTCTGACTGGGGAGGGAGTTTGGGATATAGGTGGGTTACTTATTGCTAATGGGTAATGGGTTATTAGTCTAATGATCATTAAAGAACGACTTCACCCATTTTTAACCTATCTTCATAGATCCTCACTAATGCTCCTGCTAAAATGGTGTGATTGTTTTCTTCTCAGTCTGTGTCTCATAGGATGGCTATGGACACTTCAGAAACGCATCTACCTGTGAAAGTATAAAGAACGTTCAGGGCATACTTGCCAGCATTAGCCATAGATGGATAACACCGCAAGGTGGATCATGGCAAGGTGCCTCTCATCACTCCAACGGCCGGGCCATCTGACACAACTGTCAGATGGCCCGGCCGTTGGAGTGATGAGAGGTCATCTGTCTGTACATGTGTATGCATTTGTGGTTTCTGTTCCTTTCTGTCCTTCCCTAATCTTAGAAAGATGCAGGTTGGAGAGAAATGCCCCCCCCCCCCCCCCCATTGTTTGAAGAGAAATGCTGAGTCAGGTGGCGAACCAACCTGAAGACCATCCCACATTTCAGTATATAGGGGCTCTAGGGACAGATAGGAGGGCTCAGACTTAGTGAGGTGACCTCGATGCAATTTGTTGCTGATAAGGAAAGCTAGTGTGAACCCAGAGATCTCTGTTAAGTACATTTCTCTAACTTTTAACTTACTGCTTGATTAATAAATACACTTAATTTTAACAGTCTTGTCTGCTCTTAATTTCACCAATACAATGGACGGACGCACGACAAATTATGTCATTGCACAATTTGTCTGTTGTTTAAATAGCTGAAATCTCCAACACATCATAGAATCTCTCCTAGACGATTATCATGGAGATACCTAACATACCTAGCTCTGACATCAGAGAACCCCTACTGGAACTCCATATATGGAGATAACCAAAACGTCCAGGACAAACATCAAAGTCCTAAGGGAGTTCATCAGGACTGACATCATGGCTAAGGGAGTTCATCAGTGAGCCCGAGCGACATTAACTCTTAGATAAGCATCAGACAACTCATCAGCCTAGTTGGTTTTCACAGCCTAAGCCTTACATATCGATTTTACTTACTTCTCATAGCGGCTCTCGGATCTGGTCAAAGAATCAGCCGATTATCAGTTCAACAGAAATGATTTTTTTCCCTTCAATATTTAAAATTGTATATATTTGTTTTTATTAACGCGAGAACAATGTTTTCCATTATAGCGTGCTAACAGGAATAGAAAGCCTGTAGTTTCTATTATCTTGGATTCCCCATCGATGATGTCACTGGTAGACAGGTTTCTGAACTGTCCACAGCCCTCCTCTGAGACACAGATTGAGTAGACAAAAATTGTGCCATATTATCATGAGCATTATTGAGGAACAATTATATGAAAACAGGTTGAAAATGGGTGAACTCGTCCTTTAAATCCTGATGTGAAAGAAAATATTTGTATAGAAGAACAAAAAGGTTGTTAGGTTGACAGCACATCAGTAAAACTACTAATAGTCCATGAGCCAGAGCCCCAAAATTGAGCAATGATTATCGAAAGAGTGGGCAAAACCAAACCTATATTAAATTGTTCATAGGGTCAATACGAGTAAATAAATATATGATAACCTTTCCACAGGAGCAGCTTTTTCATGGTTATCACACATTTTGTTATTTTCCCCATACGTACATGACAGGTGAAAAAATGACAAAATTTAAAAAAGAGTTATCATAATGAAACTTCCTGAGTTGATTACTTACATGAAGACAATGATTTATCGTATTACGTTAGTAAGTTAAGTTTTCTGAAATTGTATATTTAAATATGCAAATTAGGCATTTAGTCCATGAGCCGGAGCCCCAAAATTGAGCCAGATATCGAATATTCCCTTGTTAAAAACCTTTGACTCCAACATCTTAACAAAATGAAATAAGTATGTTGACTCTGGCTTTGTCCAATGTTCCAATGTTGATTCTGGAAAGTTATGCAAATGTGGGCATATTTTCCTAATGCCTAATTTGCATATTTAAATATACAATTTCAGAAAACTTGTAATACGATAAATCATTGTCTTCATGTAAGTAATCAACTCAGGAAGTTTCATTATGATAACTCTTTTTTAAATTTTGTCATTTTTTCACCTGTCATGTACGTATGGGGAAAATAACAAAATGTGTGATAACCATGAAAAAGCTGCTCCTGTGGAAAGGTTATCATATATTTATTTACTCGTATTGACCCTATGAACAATTTAATATAGGTATGGTTTTGCCCACTCTTTCGATAATGAAATCTTGTCTGGCTCATGGACTATAAGGTGCTGTGAAGTTGGGAGGCACAAGGGGAAAGTGAATGACCCCTGCTGGTGGAGCTTCCACACCACAAGTATATAGTTGTAAGGGATTTACGGTTTTATGTCCCAGAAAGGTTTGGTAGTCTTGCAATATACTTTTGTGAGCCGTAGCTTTGATCTAAAAAAAAAAAAGACAGAAAAGGCATTAAAAACAACATCATACAGTCATTAGATGTGGTGTTAATGACTGTCTGTAGATCCTATTGCTTACATGTTAGACTACAACTTTTACTTTGAAGGACAAAGACCATGTGATGTAACACGTGACATCTTTGTTTTGATGAAAAATGTAGATTAAAAGATGACTGATATTTGGAAAAACAAAGATAAATAAAGATGTTTTCCTTTGTCAGTCCCAAATCAAAAGATGCCAAAATACTAATCAGAATATCAGAAAAATTGAGCCTTTTCCTGATTTTTGGGTAGGCTAGAAATTTTGAAAAATGAAGCCATTCTTTGATTTTCGTTCTGGGATAAAAAAAATGGCAAAAGCCGTTTTTAAGAGTTTTTTTTCAGTGTCAGTCCCAAATCAAAAGATGCCAAAATACTAAGCACAATATCAGAAAAATTGAGCATTTTCCTGATTTTTGGGTAGGCTAGAAATGTGGAAAATTGAAGCCATTCTTTGATTTTTGTTCTGGGATGAAAAAATGGCAAAAGCCGTTTTTAAGAGCTTTTTTCTGTGTCAGTCCCAAATCAAAAGATGCCAAAATACTAAGCACAATATCAGAAAAATTGAGCATTTTCCTGATTTTTGGGTGGGCTAGAAAATTGGAAAAATGAAGACATTCTTAGATTTTTATTCTGGGATGAAAAAATTTAAAAAACCCTATTTTGAGCTTTTCTCAGTGTCAGTCCCAAATCAAAAGACGCCAAAATACTAAGCACAATATCAGAAAAATGGAGCATTTTCCTGATTTTTTGGTGGGCTAGAAAATTGGAAAAATGAAGCAATGTTTTATTTAGGTTCTGAAACGAAAATCAGTAAAATAGACTTTTCAGATGTGAATTTGAATTGAATCTCAGATTATACTAAAATACCCCCACACCCCAAAGTGCCTATGGGATCTTAGTATAATCTCAGCTTCAATTTGGAAGTGACTATTTGAAAAATGGAGCAATGTTTAATTTGGGTTCTGAAAGGAAAATCAGTAAAATAATTGTTTCAAAAGTGAATTGGAATTGAATGTGAGATTATACTAAGATCCCCCGACCAGGGAGTTGGTGAATATTTGATTTAACTTTGCCCAAATCAGGTCACAACACCTGCTAAATGTGATGCATGGCGAAAACTTAAATTTTATATTTTGTTCCAAACTGTTTTAAACTTTGTTTCATACTGCAGTCAACTGTAGGCCTACTACCTTGCCGAACAGTAAATTTGATTTCCATTATTTTACGGATTTCTACTTATGTCCTGGCTACTGTAAGAGTCCCCGTGACTATCTACAATAAGGAAGTATTTCTTGATTTTAGGACTCATATCACGTAAGTTTTCCCAGTATAAAGTGTAAATTTATGTATATTATGTTCAGACGTGTATCGTTCCATTTAAAAAAACCTTGGACCTTTGTAGGTCTGCTTGATAAAGTTCACAGGATCGCAGCTTCACATGAGGTCATGAGAGCATCCACACCCAACGGGCACGTGACCCGGGCTTCGGCCGAACTGAAATGCACAGAATCCTCATTGACCCGAAATGAAGGGTAATGTATTCTGGTCAATTATCGCTCTGTAAAACTGGTACACTGTTCAGTTTTCTTTCCTGAGACTCCGGTCCTCGGTGTGATGTCACACGGCTCACACCGCTGCCAGGTCACTGTGAGGTAATTTGGACCCAGACAAGATTTTGAAAGTAAGGTTGTAAGATGGAACGAAACAACTCTGATATTTTTGATAATTATAATTAAGTTATTGCAAGATGCAGGGTACCCATTCTGTTTCTTTTCAATACATTTTGGGAACTTGGTGAGGTGTGTCCATACTGTCATTAAATATAATAACCATTTTATTCTTTCAATAAAAACAGCACTGTCTCAGTGCAGAAGTGAACTTTTATATCTTATCTGAATAACTACACATTTATTTACTTAATATTATTGTTTTTTCTCCTCTTAATAATACATTCCTTTACAAATCCAGAGAAATTCAGTCTACATATCTGGACATGTCTGCCTTCTTATATAAACATTATTACATTTTAATTTTAATTTTAATTTTAATTTTAATTTTTTATTTTGGTGTCATACCGTTCAAAAATCATATAACCAACACCACCTCTGCAGGCACACTTTGCCCCACCCACACGCCCCGCACTGGCTACGTGCCAGACAATTCTTATACAGGTCACACGTACAGACCCTAAAGGTTATATAATGTAATGGACACCTATAGAATGTCCATTCCAAGGAGGGAATATAAATACATACATATATAATAAATACTCTAAATGCCAATTTCTTTCGCCAATTATTAATTGTTACAAAATAATTATTTTCTCCTCCCTCAGACACCATGCATTACCACACTACTATAGTCCTTCACCTTACCCTGCAAGCAAATCCACCCTCATCCTCCACTTACTGTTTGCCACACACCACCCACACACCACGCACACCCCACCCCTTGACACGATCCTTGCTGAAAACAAACGCACCACTCTAGTAATGAATATGAGCATCCTTACAACCCTACTACTCGCATATCTGGCCTGGCACACATACCTACTGATCCAAAAGCTAACCCTTATCACCAACTGCCGCCAAGACCCCCACAAGAGATGAAACAATACTCCCAGTGTAGCATCTCGAGGCAGGGTTACGAGAAAGGAGGGACGGCTTTGAACTGGGCACCATGGGAAAGGGCCTCTGTGGCAATCAGGTACGGATCTATCCCACCAGAGAGATACCTCCTCCCTATCCAAACCCCTGACCAAAGAGGCTCCCACACGCCTGTCCTGGAACTCCATGATGCATCTTTAGACTAGGCACACTCCTTTAGACTGTACGAGTCCCCTCCTCTGGAACCGCCCCAGGGAGGCCTCAGGTTTTAGTATAATGCATCTTTCTATTAGGCCCTAGGCCAAGGAGGGTGCATATGTTTAGTATGATCAATTTTTCTGTTAGGCCATAGGCCGGGAAGAGTGCATAGATATTTGTTTAGAATGTGCACTTTCTGTTTGGCCTCATGCCAGGAAAAGTGCATTAAAACAATCTCTATCCTACTGCTTAAAGGTGTTTTCTTTAAAAGTATTAAAGGTACTCTTCTACTGTGAACTTACACCTCTTCGAACATATATATTTATATATATATATTTGCTTCGCACCCAATCCCACTTGTTTGAAATCATTGAATGTGTTAATGATTTAGGAGGGGTTGATGGGAAAATATGGTACATATTTTATCAGCATCCATTTTAAAGACTGAACATCACTTTACATTTTCTGGGCCTCCACATTTTTAAGTGTCACGACAAGTGGAAATTTCCATTTCACCTTATGAACATAACATTGACTAAAACTACCTAAAATTGGTTAAAAACAGGATACGAGGCGTAGGCTGAAAAGTAAATGTCAAACTGTCTGAACTTTAACTGAACTTTCCCACCTGTCCACATCCTGTCTGCACCGTATGCATAGTGGTGGTTTTTGCTAGAAAGTGACATGCACCTCTTAACCCTTGTTGTCTTGGCTGTGTGTGCCCTAACAGACTTGAGAACACCACGGCAACCACTTAGCACACCTTATGACACTGACGTGCATTTCTAAACTATCCAATCCAAACTCCCTTTTGGGGATGGCCCCTCACTGGTTTCCTGTAGTATATAGTAGCATTACACATCCTGTTACATTAGAATTCTCCGCGATCTTACAGACTTTGGTTTTACTGACTCTGTTGTTCGTGCATGCGAGGCGCCTCCCGATCCTTTCCCTGTGTGGACTAATCGCTCTAGAGCCTTTACGAAGCAAAACTCACTGATACGTTAAGTATTTGATTTCTACCTGTCTTGCATTATTGGTTCACATATCACGCAGTGTTGTTCCTGTGTATTGCTGTAATGAAGATAATAAATATGCTGAGTTTGAGCTGATTTGATCCCTGTTTAATGTCGTGCATGTACCCTCTGGACAATAGGATAATTGAACAAAGGGCACACTCCCCTCTTGGAGTGTGGCCCCTGGCGCATCAAAGCAATGCAGATGTTTAACAATAATTATACTCTTGAGAGCGTAAAATGAAACCAAATGGACCCTTAATTTTACACTCTCAAGAGTTAAACATCTATAAGGGTCCATTTGGTTACCAACTCTTCCATAATTTAGCTGGGGACCACCTGGAACCTCCTCAGGGACCACTGGTGGTCCCTGGACCACTGGTTGAAGACCTCTGCCATAGGAGACGAAGAGGAGGAAGGAAGGACAGAAGGAACAAACCGCCTTCCTTAGCTGATATGCTTTCCTTCCAGGACAGCGAAGATGTCCTCTAAGGATTTGTGGACACACTGCAGGAACTCGTGCACATTGCGAGCTGGGTAGCTGGAGACATTGCAGCCGATCCATTCATCGTGGACAACGTAACCCACACCAAAGCCATCAGGGACCACCGGGGCAAAGCCTCCTATGCTGAGGGCGGGGCTTGTGAGGGTGCTAGTGGAGAGGATGTTGTGGTTGATAGCAGCATAGGCTGGGTCTTTGTATAGGCTGTGTAGAGGCTGGCCCTGGGAGTTCGCCAGGTAACGCAGGGCAAACAAATGCCGGTCAAAGCCCTGGCCCATAGCTGCTTCTTTGGTAAGTTGCCCGTGATATTTAGAGCATGCAGTGAGCATTGCCAGCAGCTTTTCAGCGCTATGTTGTCCTGGCTGGCAAACAAAGGCATGTGCACAGGATGTTGTGTGTATGGTGGCTGGACGGATGGTCTCTGTGCGGCCGTGTTTAAATGCTGCTGTGCTGCATGACTCGTACGTAGCCACCGTCTTTCCATACTGCCTCAGGAAGCCCATCTGAAAGGCCAGCTGGGCTACAGCATCTGGGCTTAAGTTCTTCTCCTTAAGGTGTTTCTTGCCACCCTTCTGAAACTCCACGGTGTCGATGGTGAGCCTTGACACGGCCGCATCAAAGTTCTCTTTGGCTTTCTTGATTGCATTCTCCAGCTCGACGCCCAGGTTGAACTGGAGTCTGCGCACGGCAGCATCCGAGTCCACAGCAGCAGGGGCAGAGTTAGGGTTTACCAGCGGCTTCTCTGTGGTGTCTTTGAAGATCTCGTTCAGGAATCGGAGCACGGCCACGCCGTCGCCCCAGGAATGTTCAAAATTGATCGCTGCCTGTCCGTCTTTGGCTAGAATAAGGCTGAAGGATTTGTCGTACCAACGGTTGCAGCCGTCCCCGTGCAGCATTTTGTGGGACATGTGGATTTTGTCCTGCATCCTCTCATCATCCAGACAGAGACAGAAGATGGCACTGTCGACAATCTGAAGCAGCTCGCCATTTCCAGCAGCAAGCAGCTTGTCCCTCACTCCGGCCCACACATCCCTGTTCTCACTGGTCAGGATCCCAAGAGGAAAGGCGGGTGCAGGGGTTGGGTCAGCCAAAATATACTTTAAGTGGGACTGGATCTCTGCAGGTTTCACCAAGTTCCCATCCAAGTCTACTACATCAAAGACATACATATTGCCCATCCTCATCACCAAGAGATGGCGTGCTTTCTCATCAGTGAAGAACTCATCTCTTCCACGCTTGGGAATGCGAGTGGAATTGAAGAGGCGAAAGTGCTGAGACATGTCCAGCGGGTATGCATTTACCATGTAGGCTCCAAACCAGGACAGAGACGGGGGTACCCAGCGGATGAACTTCTTGAAGGTGTCTGTGTCACTCTTAGCTGGGTTGAGGTGGAAAACCTCTGGCTCCAGCAATCCAGCACGTAGGGTCTTCATAAAGCGCACGGCAGAACACACCATATTTGTGCCTCGTACTAGCTGGTCATTGTATTCTGTCTTTGAGTCAGGATGGAAGGCCATGAAGGGGTTGTAGTTCAATACGACAGATTCCCGTGCAGACAGATACATGTCAAACCACGGAGCTGAAATATAGCTGGTATGCTTATTATTATTGTCCTGAGCTACCAGTTCTTCATGCAACTGTTTCCCCACGTGGCTCATGAAATCCTTTGCCAGTTTTGCTGTTTCTCTGAATTGGTCATCATCCAACAGTGGCCTCTGTGCAGACAAATATCTCTTAATTGTATCTTTCAGTATAGGGATAGGTAGTCTCGGCAAACTCTTCTGATAGTGCATAGAGGGTACAATACTTTGATGCAAGTACTCCAATGAAGGCCCATTTTGGCCCAGTATTTCTGGAGCTGTAATTGTACTTACTGATGACCAGTGCTTGACCAGTGCTTTAGTCCTTAAGGATTTTAGACTGTGGAAAAAGAGCGGTAATGTCTTTACCATTCTCTCTCCTCTCGTGTCTTTCTTGACCTCAAAGACGACTTCCCCAGCCTTCTATTAAGTAATCTCTATCTGTATTGCTGTCCCTGTCTTTATGCCTAAATATGGAGATCACTGACATCCTAATACTGACGTCAAAGATGACTGACATCATAGACTTCCCTCCAAGTAATAAACAAGGGTACTGCACCAGTATCTCTCTTATCCATATTGACGACTGCACTATCCTCTTATCCCTCTTATCCTCATTGACGACTGCACTATCCTCTTATCCTTAAACTAGAGGTTCGGGCCGCTGTGCTGCACTCTCACCTACGTCACACCACTGATCTGACTGATATGCCCATATATGAAGATCTCTGTATATGTCAGTCCTTTGATTGATTGATTGATTGAAATTTTTATTAGGCAAAAGAATGTAAAACAACACAGTTACATTTATAATGCTTTTGTCTAAAAGGTCCGGCCAAAAAAGTCCTTGCGGACTTGTTTCCGTTGGGGTCCTTGAGTTAATTTCATAGACATATATAGTAGCAACCAAACAGTTCAAAAATCAACATGAAAATACAGATAATACAGAAAAAATACCACTATGTACAAAAAAAGCATTTAAAAAATATATGTACAAAAAAAAGGGGGGGGGGGAAGCATGGAAAAATAAAAATTATATACAAAAAAAGCATGAGGAAATATATATATATATGTACAAAAAGAGGAGGGGGGGGGTCGTCTGTCTACAGGGAAACTGGTACTAGCTCCTCTTTCGGCCTCCAGAAAGATGGGTTTTTAGGGCTGTTTTGAATGAGCCCAGCGAACTGCATTTTTTGAGGGATGGGGTTAGACTATTCCATTCCTTGGTGGCTGTGCTATAGAAGGAGAATTTGCCCATGTTTGTTTTATGGGTGGGTGGTACCAGATTGTTACCAGATTGTTATCTGTCCTTGTCCCTTTTATGCCCATATATGGAAATCCCTGATGTCATCGCTCATCTGTATGTGCACATATATGGAACTGACTGATTTGCCTCCAAGATTCCACCCAGCAACCACAATCCCCTTCAATTTATGAATTATATCCATGAAAATATACATTTCTCAGAGGATGAAAAGTTATTCTCCAGGTTATGACAATATTAACTGTAAACTAGAAAGTACTGTTCCTGAAGAAACAGTGTGGGATCGCTAGTGTTAGTAGTGTTATAGTAGGGTCATAATACAATGACATCAGTATTATGACGTCACTAGAATGGCATTACCATTCACTAGAATGGCATTATGCATTATGACGTCACTAAATGGCATTTCTCCATTGAAATGACCCAAAAAACTGAGGGAGCGATCCCACAATCGATCCCACAATTACTGAAAGCCATTCACAAGTACATTGCACTTTCATTGGGGTAGTGAATCGTTCCTTCTGAACTATGTTTTGCCAAGATTACCCCTATTCATAAAGATGTTGACCCAGCGATTTTCAACCATTAGAGAGACCCATTTCCATTATGCCTGCTATATCCAAAATAATTGAAAAACTTGTGAAAGAGTACTTGTGTAGTTCATGGAGACTTTTGATATACTTGTGTGGGTTAAGGATATTTATGTACGTATTGTATGTTTAGCACCAGGTCCGTCCTATTGTTGTGGATATGACAGAAGAAATGTTCTATCTTCTAGTACTGTATATATGTTCTTATGTTCTATATTTTCTCAAGTCATCTAGTTGACTTAGGCAATCATGAGGGGAAGTCATGTCTTAAGAAATCAATAAAGGCAGATGCCTTTATTGATTTCTGCCCAAGTTTAAAAGAACCAAGAACTAACAGGCCGCCGTGCCAATGTTAATTATAGCTTAAGATATTGATAGAGATATTGCTCTTTATCTTTATTGCGTGCAGAAGCGCTGCGCTACGGTGGTGTTGTGGCTGACATTTGTCATACAGCCTGTAGTGTTGTCGTTTTAACTAATCAATAACATTGTAGCACTGCCACTTATGTTTAAAAAGATTTTTTTTATTATGGCATTTCCCTCCGACAGCGGCCTGGCTTTCATCCTCCTCGTTCAAGTCTGATTCCAGCAGAAGGGGGATGCCTTTTTTAGGTGATCCAACCCGACGTCATCGGCGCGGGAGGGGTCGAGGACGCGGTCGCGGCGGCAGGACCACCCACCGCGGTTCAGACAAGTCCTAAGAGGGCTACGCAAGAGACCGTGTTCATTACACCCGGTCCAGCAGGAAGAAGACACGGTAATGAACTTCTCCTCCAAGCCCCTAACTGAGGTGGCCGCATTTGCCCTTAACAATGGACTTTCCTTTGCCCCCACTACTACTACCAATGACTTTGAGACATTTATAGATTTCCAGAAATATTTTCGCACATTGAGGCTTAGAGAATTGTTTCACCCCATGGCAATCACTCTACTGTGTCTCCTGGAAGCACACACTCCAATATGAACTCATACGCACCAGACTGAATCGGTCGTTCATTCCGACACTGTGACTGAATTGGCTCTTTCCGACACTGTTACTGCATCACCTGTTCATGGTAACACTCCACTTTTCGTAAAAAAATTTACTTTTTTGCCTCCTAGAAACAGAAATGCTTCTTTGGAAACTTATTGTCGGCTGGTTGAACATGATGTACAAGTTGCTCTGAAAAAGAAACGGGAAAACAAAGTGTTTAATACTTTGTCCAAAGCTGAAAGATAGTGTCTCACTCAATTAGGTAAGGACACCACCATTATTATCCGCCCTGCGGACAAGGGTGGGAGTGTGATTATTCAAAACACTGTCGATTACAACTGTGAAATTCTGAGACAGCTCAATGACATCACTTTCTATAGAAAACTTCCTTCTGATCCCACTAATCAATTCAGAGCAACTGTACATGAAAAACAAGGAACTTGGTGAAGATGAACATCTTTTCATGAAAATCGATCATCCTGTCATTCCAGTTATTTACACTCTTCCTAAAGTGCATAAGTCACAAACTGTTCCTCTTGTTGGTAGACCAATAGTCAGTGGCATTGGGTCCCTGACTAGCAATGTTTCTACTTTTATTGACCTTTTACTTAAAACCGTGGGTTAATTCTCTTTCTTCTTACGCTCGAGACTCTATCCATTTTATCAATACGTTGAAATCTGTCAGTATACCCCCTGCTTGTTTATTGGTCACACTTGACGTGGCCAGCCTCTATACCAATATTCCACACAGTGGTGGTATAGAGGCAGTTAATAATGTTTAGGGTCAAAGGGATCCCTCAGACAAACCCAGTACCACTTGTGTGAGTGAACACACTGAATTAGTGCTCACTTCTAACTACTTCAAATTCATGAATGACTATTACCTTCAAACTAAAGGCACAGCTATGGGCAGCACCATGGCTCCCAACTATGCCAATCTTTATATGGGTTTGTTTGAAATGTCCTTTGTGCTCAATGCTGAGACCAACCCTTTCTATTCTAACATTCTTTCTTATCAACGTTATATTGATGACATTTTTATTATTTGGAATGATACGGTTGAAAACCTTAATTTGTTTCACAACTATCTAAACTCCTGTAATGATCATCTTAACATCACACTTGAATTCAGTGATTTCTCGTATTTTTATACGGGGGTATACACCAGAGTGGATTGACACAGCTTCTCATCGTTTTAAGTCTGTTACACAGGAGTGTCTGATTCCCACTACACGCACTCAACAAAAAAAACAATTCTCCCTTTTGTATCACCAGCTATTCCCCCATGGGATTTGATTTCCGTAAGATTTTGCACAAACATTGGCATATCATTAACACGGATCCCAGATTAAAACATGTTTTCAAAGAGCCCCCCAGGCTGGTGTTCAGACATCCTCCAAATCTAAGGGACCAACTTGTTCACTCTTATACACCGCCCAATAATTCTTCTTTCCTATCACACATTCCTCCTGGTAACTACAAGTGTTCCCATTGTACACACTGGCTGCGGGTACATGGACAGTTTCATTCGGAATGAATCCACTTCTATTCGGAATGAATGAATGGATGAATTCATTCAGAATAGAAATGCTCACGTAAACACCTCAATTGGAATAGAATATTCCATTCCAGTCTGACCCGAATACATTTTCATTCGGGTTAGGAGGGGTGGTCTAGACCGTTTGAATCGGTATATATCAATCGGAATTGACCATATAAACACTTTATTCCAAACGCTCCTGTCTGTTTGGAATACATGCATTCCTTTGCGCATGTCCGTGCTTAGCGTGGTGACGTTACAAGTAAACAGGAACCGGCATACCAAAACACACGCTGCCTGGAGCAGAGAGCAGACTGAATGCAAAAAAAATGACGGCCCCAAAACCCACGAAACATAACTGGTCTGGGGTTGAAACAAACTTTTTGATAGATGTTTTAAAAGAGTTAAAGATTTATGAACACATGGATGGTCGTAAGGCAAGAAACGCGGAGTTGTTCGAAAAAGCTTGGGAGAAGTTTGTAGAGGCTGGCTTCAGACGAACCATGGACCAAATGAAAAATAGATGGAAAGTGTTGAAGACCTATTACAAGGCTAAAAGTCACAATGGCCAAAGCGGTTCTGACCCATCTAGTTTCTCATTTTTTGACCCGATGGATGACATGTTGGGACATCGTCCAATGGCGAACGTGGGTGTCCACGGCGTGGATATTGGTTTCGAGGATGCTCCTACACCAGAACATGATCTCATTGCTGGTAGGTTCAAACATAACATGACGTTACTATTCCCCTATTGTGTGTGTGTGTGTGTGTGTGTGTGTGTGTGTGTGTGTGTGTGTGTGTGTGTGTGTGTGTGTGTGTGTGTGTGTGTGTGTGTGTGTGTGTGAGTGAGAGAGAGAGAGATGCGCTTATTTTCACACATTTCAGAACTGTCCTAGTTGACTATTTTGTTGCATTAGAGCATTGGTTCTTAAAGTGTGGTCCGGGGACCCCCAGGGGTCCTTGAGGGAGTTCCAGGGGGTCCCCACAGGGACTTCAGTGCTGCTGTGCTGCGCTGAAGAGCAGTGCGCTCTCGGCATCCAACAGTTCGATGCCGCACAGTTGGATGCCGTACCGACATTCCATAGGCTAAATCAATGCATTTTCTGATCGCATCGCACAACTACCTAATACTAAAACTAACGGGGAATACCAGAAAATAATAATATTTTGACATACGGGAAAAACGGTTGGTGCGGTATGCGGATATTAAAATTGGATGATATAATTATTGCGGTTGGATAACGGATGGATAATTAATTTGTACCGCGGATTCGGATGACCATGAGAGGCCATCCGCGCATCTCTACTCCCCAGCTAAATGATGGATAGGAACCAAATGGACCCATATGGGTCTGTAACTCTGACAGTGTAACAAATGAAACCAAATGGACCCTGACGGGTCCATTTGGTTCCATTTGTACACTCAGTTACATTAACATTGATTTTACAATATAAATTGGGGTCCCAGAGATATAAATGCCATTAAATGGGGGTCCGTAGCCTAATAATGCATGTCAAACTGGGAGTACCTGTAATGAAAATGGTTGAGAATCACTGCTAGAGCCGGGAAAATCTTCTCTTATGGGGGTCCTTTGGCATATCTTTTCAAATGGGGGTCCGTGGGCTAATAACTGACATTTTGGGGGTCCTTGACATGAAAAAGTTTGAGAAGCACTGCATTAGAGAGACGGTTACTACAACTTGTTATAACCGTTTTCCCCCCATCTCTCAGATGAGGATTCCAGCTTTGAAGAGACCACGGCAGATACGGAAGGCAGTGGTCCCAGTACCTCTGCACAGCCACGGACCACCAACCAAAGTAGGTTATGTGTGTTTGTTAGTTAGTTAAAGAAAACGGGTGCTGTAAAATTCAATTACATTTTAGATTCGTTTCTTTTGGGGGAAAAAACGTTAACATGTTCTATGAATTTAATGAAGATTTGTTTTTCTCAAGATGCACAATAAACACACAGTATGTACTCTGTAATCAATTTCAGTTGGTTCTTAGCTTAGTTTAATTGCATCATGATTATATTTGGTATTTTATTACCTGCTAAATGAAGACATTATACATGTGTGTGTGTGTGTGTGTGTGTGTGTGTGTGTGTGTGTGTGTGTGTGTGTGTGAGAGTGTGTGTGTGTGTGTGTGTGTGTGTGTGTGTGTGTGTGTGTGTGTGTGTGTGTGTGTGTGTGTGTGTGTGAGAGACGCGCTCGCGTGTTTTCACACATTTCAGAACTGTCCTAGCTGACTATTTTGTTGCATTAGAGAGACGGTTACTACAACTTGTTATAACCGTTTTCCCCCCATCTCTCAGATGAGGATTCCAGCTTTGAAGAGACCACGGCAGATACGGAAGGCAGTGGTCCCAGTACCTCTGCACAGCCACGGACCACCAACAAAAGTAGGTTATGTGTGTTTGTTAGTTAAAGAAAACGGGTGCTGTAAAATTCAATTACATTTTACACTAGTTTCTTTTCTTTTCTGCATACCGTCGCTGGTACTGATGTGTCACTTCTACTTCCTGTAAGTAAACAAAAAAATAAAACTACTGTCGAGTAATCTTTACAAGCGGCTCTTATTTTGAAATCCTCTGCTTTTAGTGTAAGTTTGTTTCTGTTAACCAGTTTTACTCTGCTATCATGGTCTGTGACAGCAACACAAATAAACAAGAACCATGTGGATTAAACGCAAGATTTGGGCCAACGTTCATATTTACGATATGAAAACCAGCTCCTGTGACTTAAACATTGTACAAACTTTGGAAGTGCCGTGCGTTAAACTCTTTGAACCTCGGCGCAGCATGGTGAGTTAATCTTACAATGAAGATGTGTGTGTGTGTTGGTTTGTTTGAAGTTAGCTCCATAAAGAACCTCTCACTCCGCTATACAATAGCGGAGTGAGAGGTTCTTTATGGAGCTAGTTTGAAGTAGGCTTAGCTTAGACTGTATCTCACGTGCTGTGTTTGAATAATGTAGCTCACAGTTGTTAATGTCATCTCTGTCTGTCTGTCTGTCTTAGTGCTACCATAATGTACACTGTGAAAATCTAAATGAAATATTCTTAATACATTTGTACTGTGCAAATAGCTGAATAGGATGGGGTAGTAGGTCTACCTACTGTATTTTAACATCAGTCAGTCATAATGGTGAGCCATAATATTATTTTCTGAGGTGGTAAAAAGGTTGAGAACCACTGCGGTAGACTTCAATAGGTCTTTTTGCTTTAACTTTTCAAGTATATTTCAGAGCCTGTACTTTTGTACTTTTACTTGAGTAATTAGTTGAATGCGTACTTTTACTAAAGTCGCTTTTTACATAAGTAAATGTATCTGAGGCTACTTCTACTTTAAGTAAAGAAAGTGAGTAGTACTTTTCCCATCTCTGCTGAGTATTGTTTTCTCAATTCTAAACTTGAATTGTTGAATTTCTTATGAAGAATAAGAAAATAAATATGAAACATTTGTTACCCATCTCATCACCATATGTCTAGTAGCCTACGACTGTAATGACCATAAAGTAACCTCCTTAATAATAAACGTAATTTGTAATGATAGACACTGTAGTTATAGCATAGACTGAAGTTGGAAAGGCTGTGCCCAGTGCCTGTGTCAGCACCGATCGTGCTGGCGGTGGCACGTGCACCAAACGCACGTGCGCGTGAACGCACCCAATATTGTCCGATTAATGTTGAGGGGGGGCCTTTGATTTGGTGTAGTTCCACGGCCCTGAGGGGCCTTAATGCGGCCCTGTGTGCAGCAGTCCAGGCCTACAGACATATTCCAGCCTGTGCAGCAGTCCAGGCCTACAGACATATTCCAGCCTGTGCAGCAGTCCAGGCCTACAGACATATTCCAGCCTGTGCAGCAGTCCAGGCCTACAGACATATTCCAGCCTGTGCAGCAGTCCAGGCCTACAGACATATTCCAGCCTGCGCAGCAGTCCAGGCCTACAGACATATTCCAGCCTGTGCAGCAGTCCAGGCCTACAGACATATTCCAGCCTGCGCAGCATTCCCAGCCTGCACCCCAGCCCCAGCCTACACACCAGTCCCAGAACAACCCGAACTGCAGTGAAAGCTACGACTCTGACTCCAGCTATACCCTCCTTGACCTAGGTTAAATATCAAAAGAAAAATGCATCAGTTCCAAATAGTTATTGCAGTCTTTTGTTGTAAATTGTTACTAGTTTTTCAGCAAAAGTGAGAACACTTTTTTTTTGTTTAACAGAACTGTACTGTAACAGTACTATATATTTTTTTCATTGTTTGCACTCTCTGAAGAAGAGATTATTCAGCTCTTTGAAGCATTGTTCTCTTTGCTCTGTTTGAAAAGAAATAATTTTGATACTGCCTATATGACTCTGAGGTTTTTGTATGTTTTATGTCAGGGGTCTTCAAGGGGTCCGGGACCCCTAGGGGGTCCTCAGAGTTACTGCAGGGGGGACGCCAAATCTTTGTGATAGGATTTTTGTATATTACAACAACCACTACAACCCTATAGCATCCCTATTCTGAGGAGAACTTTAGCCAAAAATAGCAGATCTACAGTTGTGAGCTTGTTGAGCTATTCAGCTATTTTCGGCAAAGAGGTTGGTGTGGAAGGAAAAAAAGAGCAGACCAAGTTCAGAGCCAACAGTCAAGTTTACTAAGTATTGACAGTATGTGGTTAAATGTCTGAATTAATTACCATGAATCCAACATACAGATAGTCAAACAAGTCTATGAATCTATTAAATCTATGAAAACGTTTTGTTTACAGTTTAGGTATTTAACAGACTCTTAATCCAGAACGATTTACAGTAAGCAAGGAAAAACATGAGGTAATACATGAATCATCAAATGCATAGAAATGGTAATCTAGGATCATAGGTGAACCAAGAACATATCAGTCTAAACAGTACAATATTTAAAGAAGAAAAACTATCTGTACATTGAAACTATATACTGTAGGATGCCAAGTCTACAAATGACCTGGCATCTGTCAACATAACATGCCATCTAAATTTCATTTTAGCCTTTGCATAAAACTGCAAGGTCGTTAAGGCTAATAATTTGATTTTATATAGCGCCTTTTCAAAGGACGCTTACTATACAAAACAAAAAAAGGGCAAGTGCTATGAGCTAAGGTGGAGTAAAAGTAAATGTGCAACAAAATTGTTGCAAATTCTTTTGGAGTAAAACAAAAATCTCCCAGCTACGGGGGTCCTTGCCCTGAAAAACGTTGAAGACCTGTTTTATGTTGTGATGTGTTAATGGACATGCCCTGTGCGGAGTGGGAAGTGAGTGGCCATATATGTGGTCAGAGCTGCCCTTGCACTGCTTCCTCTGTCACTGCACTGGGCATTCACTGGCTGGTTAGGCTGAATGAAAGTAGGCGTATGGTCAGCAGCCTCCTCCAACCAGCTGCTACTGGCGAAATCTTTCTCCCTCTCACAGAAATTGTGCAGTGCACAACAGGTGGAAATCATGGTAGGTGTAAAAGTGAAGTGAAAGTCACTTCTTTTTAGGAGTACCCGCCACCTCGACTTGAGCAGCCCGAAGGCCTGTTCTACCCCAACCCTGAGTGAGCTGAGGTAGACATTGAACGACTCCTGCTCTGGAGTCAGGCGAGGGGTCTTCATGTATCCCTTCAGCATCCAGTCCAGAAGGGGGTATGCTGGGTCTCCCACAATCATGAGGTTGATGTCCTCTCCCCCCGCACACCCGCGGTAGTGCACCGCGGGTGTGCATGCAACAGCTCTAAAGTATCATAGCGTTAAGGAGAACTCCTTCTAACGCTCTGGACCAGATATACATGGTAGACATCGTTTCACTCCAATTGATTTTAAGCTGTTTGGTGCGTAGCTGATAAATACAGATACTGGTTAGCCCTTATGATGATCATGAGATGAGAGAGATTACCTACCAGCATTTGTCGTCAACTACAGCCTGCAGCACGTAGGAGGGCCACCCTTTACGGTTGACAAAGTCACTGTACCCATCAGAGGGAGGAAGGATGGGAATATGAGTGCCATCTATAATTCCCAGTATTTGGGGGATATGATGAGCTGCCTCAAATCTTCGCGCCATCTCCATTGCCTCCTCATCATTTGGGACACGGATGAGTTGCCTAATCGGCCCACTGATCATGCCCTTGCAAAACATGTACACAAACTTCTTTACAGTGCTTTTCTGTATGCCAAATTGATTTGCTATCAGCCTATATTCTGCACAGCTCCCTAATTTGTACACGACAATGGCGATGCGCATCATCAAGGGAATTGGTGCCCTGACAGTCACCTCTTCTGGGGCCATGTACCTCTCCATTAAGGTGCACAAGCGAACAAATGACTGTCGGGTCATCCTGAAATCTTCCCTCCATTCAGTGTCGGTGTACTCTAGGAGGACAACCCGCTCCCACCAATCCTTGCTGCGGACTTTCATTCACTGGCCCCGTTTTTTTTTGGGCGGTGGAGGAGGTGGAGGAAGAGGCGTAAGGAGTGAAACGTTTGCCGCTTGTAAACTGTGATATTGCTGCCGAGTCTTATTCAAATACAGTATGAAAAAAACTAGCTGTTCGTATTGCTGTTTCATTAAACATAAGAACAGCAGGCCAAATGTTGTGGCCAGGATACGCTGTGCGTCATCCATTGTCAGGCAGATGTGGATACACAAAACAACCAAACAGGCAAGGGGCAGGCAAACTCTTAACTGTGGTGAGCAAGGGGTCGAAATCCAAGAGGGCAGTCAGCGAAGGCAGAGGTACCGGCAAGGGCTGGGCAAAAACGTAGTCTAGAACAAAACAGATCAGTAGGCCTATAGCAAAACACTTTAACTTGACTTTGGACAACGCTGGAGAGCTTGGGAAACACAAGACAATCTGGCAAGGGACAGGTTGGAGACTGAGGCTTAAGTACTATAGGCATGATTGCAGGGGAGTGAATGCAGGTGGTCACACTGGCAGGCACCAGATCCAGACACATCTACACCCACTGTCAGAAAAACTCAAACTCAAACTCATAACCAAAACTTTGTGCTCAAACAACCAATTCTTCTTCTTTTGTTATTATTTACCTCTGGCAAATCCTCCGAACCACTTTGCGCATGTCCAAAGTTATATTCTGAATGAATGCTTTGGGTCATGTAAACGAGGAATACTTTTATTCAGATCCCATGTAAACAGGTGAGTGGATCAGATTCCTCTATTCGGAATGAGTTCATTCGGAATGAATTCATTCTGAATGAATACATGATGGTCCATGTACCCGCACCCAATGTGGATTTACCACTAAATGTAAATGTTTTACACATAAAGAAGTAACTATACGGGGGAGTGATCACATGCTCCACCAGGTATGTGGTTTATCTAATCAAATGCCCGTGTGGGCTTGCTTACATAGGCAAGACTAGCAGAGCCCTTCGCACTCGTATTAGTGAACAGTGTATCTTCTTTCTATTTTTATTATTTCTTTGTATATCTGACATTTTGCACTGACATTTTGCACTGGTCATGTATCAAGACCTGATGAAGACCATTTATGGTCGAACGTTGCCTAACAACAAATACAACTTTTAGATTGGGAGCTTAAACGGTGTGCGGACGTCCCCTCTTTTCCTGATGTACGTATTGTTGTCCAGCACCCGATTAATTATTTTAGGATGTGCGTGCTTACCCCTCGTTCGTATTTAAAAGAATATACCCATGGTTAAAAGTAGTCCATATATAATGCCATCCTTTAAAGGGCAAGACCTCTTTGGTAGAGGTTTGGTATGTGTAGTGCCATGATGTAACTCCAAAGGTGGACAGGAAATCAAAAATAATTGCTCCATTGATTAGAAATTGATAATTCAAAATATACTACTCATTGACTTACATTGTACGCTGAAACTCTCAAAGTCACTCTTTTAGCACGTAAACGAACACAAAAAAAGCTGATTTAGAAAATATAGAACATCACCAAAACCAGTACTGTGTATGTTTTAAATAAGAATGTCAACTTCTTGTTGATTTTTACTATTTGAAGATCCGGATCCAGATCCGCGGATCCAGTCCAGGTTTTCTTCCTAATAAAAATAGCTAAATCAACAGTACTGGGTTTGGTGATGTTCTATATTGTTTGAATCAACATTGTTTACGTTTGTTTACGTGCTAAAAGAGTGACTTTGAGAGCCGTTTCACTGTACAATGTAAGTCAATGAGGAGCATCCTCCGACCATAATTGGCGGCCAAACTCATGGAGGGTACACAAGTGTATGGAGGCAGTCTCCAAGCACACACATGACCCGGCCCAACTAACTCCACATTTTCCCCCAAAATTCCTCAATATTCTGCCTGTAACAACAGCTGCTTCCCATAGGCTACCGTTACTCTACTTGCACGATGTACAATTAATATGAAACACATTATGCCCCAATACTTATGCAAATCACTTCGCCAGCTCGCAATTTACTTCCGGATGGTTCTTTTAACAGCCAATCATCATCATCTGCGACCAAAACTGAGCACCTTCGTTGCCACATCCGTGAAACGGGCAAGAAACAAGAGCTGCCGTGGTCTATGCAAACAAGCCCCAAAAGCGCGCCCAAATAAGCCCAAAATCGCTTATACAAAAGGGAGACCTGGCAACGCAGGCTACGCCAATCATGTGCGAGAGATCTACAGGCTATGGGGCAGAGACACTATGTGCCATACACCGTATCTTAGCAACAACGAAAGCGCTAACTCTCATTGGTCGTGTCATGCTGAGGGCAGTTTCCAGACAGCAGCCAGACGCACTGACGCAGCAACGGCTGGCCTCCGTGATTGTTCTGCGAGCCCAGCTGGACAGCACAAGCACCGTCATTTCTCTAATAAATCGCCCTGTCATTTATTTTGTTAAGACTTTGAGGTCACTGCAGCCTCCTACTAATGTAACGCATGTTTATGTCCACTACTGTGATAGCGTTCGTTGTATTTCAATGATTAGTGCCAAGGGGTGCTTAACATGAGCCGTTAGCATGCGGCTAACGCTAAAGCACTTTCAACGTTAGCATGTAGCTAACACTAACGTGGTTGTCATGTCAACAATGAACCTTAGTGTGGTGAATGTTACTATTCCTGTCCGTTAGTCCATTGTAGATGGTGCGCCCACATAAGGCCAAAATCGCTTATACGACAAACAGACCTGCCAACCCTCATCGTACACAGCATTAGCTGCTAACGTGGCCTGCAACTTGGAATCTGTTGCTGCTGGTTGTTAATGCAGCCTGCTAATAGTGTCTAAAGCATGTATGTGAATGTTTATGTCCATTACTGTGTTGCCGTTAGTTGGGTTAAAAGACTATTAGCCAAGCGCTGCCTATAATGAGCCGTTAGCGTGTAGCTAAGCTAACGAACGAGTAGCGTTAGCATGCGGCTAATGCTAACGCTGTTGTCGTGACTGAAACGGCTATGTTACACATCTTACCAACAACCTGTATGAACTTTAGTCTGGTAAATGCCATCAATGCTACCTAATTAGCCCGTTGAAGAGTTTCATTTCAGTGTATTTTATGGGTTTTTGTGAAACAATGTAACATAATGGCAGCGACGCGTTGCTGCACAAGCACAGGGCATCATGGGAAATGTAGTAATTTCTGCTAATTTAGGTTCTACTGTGTTACATTACTGCTGCTTAAGGCCCCTGCATGCTACCAAATGAGGTGGTCACCCTAGCACCGTTTGTGACCACCGAAACGGGCCTTAGGTGGACCCCACCTAAGGCAATTCTATGTGGGGCCGAGGTGGGTCTTAACTGGGATGCCCATGTGGGCTATAAGTGAGTTCTACCTGGGCCATGGCTACGCCACTGATATGCGCTGCCAAGTGGGCGCGGGCGCTACGTGGGCACGGGCGCTAGAGCTGAGGCCCCGCGAAGCGGGGCCGAAGTTCTAGTATTTTGAATTATCAATTTGTAATCAATGGAGCAATTATTTTCTATTTATTGGCCACCTTTGGAGTTACAACATGGCAAGGTAACTACACAACCCAAACCTCTGAAGTGGTCTTGCCCTTTAAGGGTAGGGTGCTACTGTATGTTTTGATTTTGTTTATGTTTGGGGGGTTTAAATGTTTACGTTTATGATTTGATGTTATGATTGAGTGATTGACGGTTCCTTTGAATGACTGACGCACCATAACATTTGCAGAAGCTAACAGCACACGGGGGAACCAAACGAGAGACAACAGACTGACAGGGAGTCCGCGGGAGACCTGGTCCAGTTTGATTAATTATTCATCTCTCGAATGCTATCGGTGTAATGCGTGTATATTATTTTGATTCATTGATTCAGTTAGATAAAGGGTTTAAAACTTAACTGCAACATCTGAGCTTTATTCCTGTGTTTATATCTGCTGTTTATTATTTGAAGTATATTCATTGCATTCAGCATTTAAATTGTATCTGTAAGTCAATCATTCACAAATTAAATAGCAGTAGTCAATATCTAATATAAAAGACGAATATTGTCTTTGGAAAATGTAATAAAGAAAAGAAAAGGCTGATCTACAAGCTCATATTTGACTCCGAGGTGTAGGGTAGTGAAATACAGTAAAGTAAAATTACCCAAAAATTGTACTTAACCCATTAAGACCTGAGGCCGATTCCACAAATTCCTTCCAAATCAGCAGCTCTCAGACTCTCGCGCCAAGGACCCCCAAATCCACATATATCGGGCCACGAAAATATATGTTATAAGAAGTTAAAAATCCAGTAAAATCCAGTACAAAAAGGTTAAAAAAGGACACAGCCACACAATATAATTTAGATTAGCGGACCCCCTCCCACCTCCTCTCCTAATAGGGAACGTGAGCTGAGACAGGTTAGTTTTACCCTACTGATGATGTGTTGTTGCAATAGTAATCCCGCTCAGTACGAGAGGAACCGCAGGTTCAGACATTTATGTATGCTTCCTGGACCTTTGAAGAAGACCAGTCATCCATGTTTGGGAGGACAACGATGGGTAGTTTAATTTCGGGGTCCTTGGTGAACCCCACGTCCAGGACAACCTTCAGTCTGTACTCGAGCTTGATAATCTCACAGTTCAAGATGGAGGGAGGCAGTTCCGGCGGGAGACAGATAGTTTTGGACACGGTTCGCCTGCCGGACTTCTCCACGGACTCGTCTTTGTACTTCAGGATGGTCGAGGTTCGGCACTTCCTCTTACGGCCGCCTAAACCTTTGGCGAAGTAGCTCCTCTTCTCGTACAGCTCGAACCTGGGCTTGACTCTGCGGGTGGAGCTGTTCACCACCTCCACGGTCACGTTCAACGCCTCCCCTTGCAGGTATCCCATCTTCTCTGTGAACACGTTCATAGATACGTTTCCAGATGCAAAGAAAACAACGTATTTTTCCTTACTGCCGTACTGCTGCTCCATGAGTCCAGGCAGGGTCATGTCTGCTTTGGAGACAAAGGTCAACTTGGCTTTGGCTTTATTCGGCATCTTCATGGATCTGCGTAGCTCGGCCTTCAGTGTTGTTCTGTCCATAAGGCTCAGACCAACACACCGACGCTTTGCCCTTGGCGGTGAAGGTCAGTGACTGGACCTTGGTTTGACCCGACGTCACCACGATGATTCTGCCTGTTATTAAATCTCCGTTGGTGAAGATGTTTCGATCGTTGAGAGCAACATATTCAATGGTGAATTTACTGATGGTCATGTCTGCTTCAAAGTAAACTTAGATCAGCTGTGCCTTCATCAGGGTGACTAGAAAAGACCAAATACTCAACTGGTTGTTTAAACCTGATTCAAGACCCGCTGTGATTGTATCCAAGCAGGAAGGAAACCGAGATGCCCCTTGGCAGTCTAGGGATAGGGAGAATCAGTAGGAACTAATCTGTGGAAGGTGGGTTGTAAAGCCAGCCACCTGTGATCTGTATTGGTGCTTCATGTCTTGGAGGAAGTTGCTGTCGCTGGGTATTGTCGATGGATCTGATCTAACCTGGGGGTTCCTTTGCCTTTTATGTCGTTGGCTGCGGTGCTGGTGTCATTGCGGTGATGTCAGTCATATCCATATATGGAGCTCCCGATGTCAGTCATGCCCTGGAGGTTTTGGTTAGCCCCATATATGGAGCTTCCAGGAGGGGTCTATGATGTCCTGAGTATGTAAGTTACCTCCATATCTCCGTATATGGGGTTCCGGGTCTCCTGAACACGGTCTAGCTCGTGGTGGTATCCATTTATCGTGCCTGTACATCTCTCTCAGAGAGACAGAGAGAGAAGGAGATGAAACCTAAAGTGCTCTTTATGCAGCGCTTAGTTGTTAAGGGATTTACTAAGCTACGTTGTTGTAGTGAAAAATAAATAGAAAGACTGGTATGAAATGAAAGGTCAAAGAACAAAAACAGTGCTCTTTTTAAGGAATTGTTTTGTTATTCTCAATTTGTATGTGTTTCTTTGTTTGTGCTAAATCTTATCTTTGGGGTTTCAGGGTTTGAATGGGGTCTTGCAGTATGTAATGTCCAAGTAGCTCAGTCGGTAGAGCTCCTGCCTTTATACCGCAAGGTCATGGGTTCGATCCCAGTCACGGCTAACATAGCCTAAGAGTAGCACGGCTTGGTAGGTGGTGTTGTAAGTAATGGGAGTTGATGGCGGGTGTGGCCAGTGGTGGAAGAAGTACTCAGTTATTTTACTTAAGTAAAAGTAGCAATATCACAATTTAAAGGCCTGTGTTGAAAATGTTACTTCAGTCAAAGTACAAAATTATTAGCATCAAAATATACTTAAAGTACCAAAAGTAAAAGTACTAAGATGTTGCGATGCAACACGTTGTGAGCTTGTAGATCGGCTATTTTCAAAAAGCCTATGTATAAAATATATCTGCAAAGTAACTAGTGACTAAAGTTTTCAAATAATTGTAGTGGAGTAAAAGTACAATATTTGCCTCTGTAGTGGAGTAGAAGTAAAAGTATTGAAAAATTGGAAATACTCCAATAAAGTAAAAAATAAACTAAAAAATTTACTGAACTAGCAGAAGTACAGTACTTGAGTAAATGTACTTAAGTTACCTTACACCATTGGGTGTGGAGAATCCATCTCCCAGGGAGGTCTAGCGCATTGTGAAACGGGGATAGACTCTCGCGTTCTTGGCTGATACCGACAATAATCCTCTACGACTTACTTACTTACTTACCATATCTTAATGTCTTAAGACAGGAGAAACTTTCAAACGATCATTTGTATCTTGAACAGCTGAAGACAATTTCCAACATTTCCGGGATCGGGGCGCACTTGAAAATCTCTAAAAGCACCCCCACTCATCCCACTAATCGTGGCCCACCCATCGCACACAAGTGGCTAGATGGGTGGGCCGCATTAATTTTCAGAGCATGTTTATTTAAGTGATCAATCAATGGATTGTGTTCTGGCATGGAGCAATGGAACTTACATACTGTACTGTATCGTTGCTGTCAGGCAGACTTCTCTTATCTCCATATTTAAACGTTGTGTTTTTTCGTAAATTAATGCCTTACTTGAACATACTACAGTGTCACACAAAAGCATCAAAAGTAGCAGATCCACAAGCTGGAAATGTTGCAAGAAGCGACAGGTTTTGAGCTTGTAGATCTCCTGCTTTTGCTACCTTTGAAATTGAATCCTGTAAATTTACAGTTTTGGACATGAGGTTTCCACCCGACAGAGACAATATTATACTTTAAGTTCATATTCATCACAATAAAACACATTTAAGGTTTTAAAGAAAAGGAAATACAATTGACTTTATTTACATTCATTTGTTTTATGTTAATGTTATATCATTACAATACTTGTGTTTTGCCAGTTATTTGTGGGCCAGCCTGCAATACCATAACTGTCCACCAGTGGGCCCCAGACCACAGGTTGAGAATAGCTGCATTAGGAAGTTTATCTCTTATACAGCCCCAGTCAAATCACCATCAAACTGTTATGCATAGATTTAACCAATACATTACTGAGCAAACAAGCAAAGCATCTGACAAATATCAATAGAATGTATGGATCTGAAGCTAACCAGTGTTGGGCAAGCTACTCAGGAAGAGTAATAAGTTACTAATGACTTATTACTCCTTTAAAACAAACAAATAAACAAATACATTAATAAATCTTAATTTTGCAGGAGGTTGCATGCTTGAAAAAAAAACTAGAAAAAGTGCTCCTCGGAGCATAGGTCTCCGCCAGGTGAGGTAGGTTATAGGTAAAAAAATCGGCCTCCTGGTGGCGCTATAATAGGGCAATAGGTCAAAAGGGTGGCATTTGTTCCTCAACGTAGTGCGAATGACGCTGCGTTCATGATTTGAATTGATTTTGTTGAAAACAGGCCACTCCTGGAAACTTTAGATGTCAATCTTAGCCAATCAGGATGGAATATGAAAAATCGAACAGATCCGTCTTGATCACATGACTATAGAGATCATGTGTACCGATTTGCGTGAAATTTGGATAAAATCTGAGGGAGTAATTAAAAAAAAAGGATTTACATAAGTCAGCCTCCTGGTGGCGATATGAAAGGCAGAGGTGAAAAAGGCAAATGTTTTTCCTTGGCCTCTAAGCCCTAGGGAGTGCGCATACAAAGTTTCACACAGATCCGTGCAGTTAAAGGTAAAACACAACAGGCTGATTTGAAAATTTTCAAGTGGCATTTCTTCCTCAGCCTAGTGTTGGCTATTGATATGCTTTAAAAGCTTTAGTTATTACCAGTTGGTATTATAATAAGAGTATGCGGTCGTTTTAAATACTATTGTTTCATTGCTGTCCTTATAAAGACCAAAAAGAAGACATTACTAACCAATGTAATCATTAAGACAAATACAATAAGTGTGCTCATGATTGTCATGCACTTGAATCCACGTAATAAAAAGGTTATCTCAGAACAATGGCAGTGGAAAGCCCCATGTGTGATGTAAATAGTAGAGTGGCTTAGCTTACAGAAATATAGAACTAATAACAGAATATGATTAAGTAACTTTAAATGTTAAACTGTCAGATGGCCCGGCCGTTGGAGTGATGAGAGGTCATCTGTCTGTACATGTGTCTGCATTTGTGGTTTCTGTTCCTTTCTGTCCTTCCCTAATCTTTGAAAACTGCAGGTTGGAGAGAAATGCCCCCCCCCCCCTATTGTTTGAAGAGAAATGCTGAGTCAGATGGCGAAGGGCAGACGAAGGAGGTGTCTCTCTCAACCTGAAGACCACCCCACATTTCAGTATATAGGGCCCGAGGGACAGATAGGAGCGCGCAGACTTCGTGAACTGACCTCAGTGCAACTTGTTGCTGATAAGGAAAGCAAACGTGTGAGCCCAGAGACTCTGTATCACATTTCTATATTCAATCTGTATTACTTTTAAACTTACAGCTTGATTAATAAATACACTTAATTTTAACAATCTTGTCCGCTCTTATCTTCACCATACAATGGACCCGCAGAGATAGCATGATCCTAGAGGGTAACAAATTATATCACTGCACTATTTGTCTGTAAGTGGTTAATGTATGTTTTATGATATAATAATTTATATCTGCAAAGTAACTAGTAACTCAAGTTTTCAAATAATTGTAGTGGAGTAAAAGTACAATATTTGCCTCTTGAGATGTAGTGGAGTAGAAGTAAAAGTACAGACATTTGGAAATATAAAAGTAAAAATACTTCAGTACTAAGTAAATGTACTTAGTTACTTTCCACCACTGTATGTTTTTTTCAGAGAACAGTTAGGATTTAGAAGGCATTTATAGAATTCATTACTTACACACTTACATTAGGCTATATTTAAGTTTATTGAATTTCAGAATTTCTTTGGAATCTATGTAGGCCTATGTTATCATGGTATTGCATCTTTAGGTTATTTACAGAGGAAACCTTTGTGTAACATCTTGAAAACAGAAGTACATATTATTGTGTAATGTATGGTCACTAAGTTGTCACTGCCAGTAATAGAGAACATATAGTCTGAGCTATGCCCACCGTTTTTCAAAAAGAGAGGGTCAATAAGAGAGAATCATCAGTTTGAAGTAGAATGCTTCGGTTCTATGTACAGGTATAGGCAGTGGTGTAAAGTAACTTAAAAGTGCATTTACTCAAGTACTGTACAATTTTGAGGTACTTTTACTGTAAAGGAGTATTTCCAATTGTCTATACTTTTACTTCTACTCCACTACATCTCAGAGGCAAATATTGTACTTTTACTTAGCACTCTTCTATCCTGAGTACAATTTTGACTGAGCTACTTTCACTTGTAGTGTATATATATAATATATATATTTAAATATAAATAATAATAAATATTTGACCAGAAGTATCTAATACTTTTGTCTCAAGTAGTACTGGTTTTGAGTAAATCTGACCAAATCTCTGCGTCAAAAATAGCAGATCTACAAGCTCACAACGCGTTGCCGTTGTGACATGTTCCGAGCTTGCAGATCAGCTTTTCTAGAATCCAATAAGATGATGTTCTAATGTCTTACTTAATAAAGTACATCAATCAATCAATCAATCAATCAATCAATCAATCAATCAATCAATCAATCAATCAATCAATCAATCAATCAATGCACAACTATTCCATGAATCTCTCCCCATAATCTATCTATCTGTCTATCTGTCTGTCAATCTGTCTGTCTGTCTGTCTATCTGTCTGTCTATCATTCAGTGACAGTTACACAGCTCCTCCACCAGGGGGCGTAAGGAACTAAGCCAAGTGCTGGATCTCTTATCGCGCATGCGTGAAAGTAAACACAGTGACCCGGAAGTAATGTGTTGTAGTTTTTCATGGTGGAACACAACAAAGCGTCCGGACTGCAGTGTTGCCATGTCCGCTTATTATAAGCCACTTTGGGCTTCCTTTTCTGTAAAGTTGCTTATTTTGGGCTTCCTAAATGTTGTTTGAACCAGTGGTTTTTAAACATTTTCATGTCAAGGACCCACAAATAAATAAGTATCTGTCCACAGAACCCGCCCATCTGAAAATATGTTGTGCCAGGGGGGCCCCATACAAGATTTGTCTCGTTATGTTTAAAAAAATATTCAAAATGTTGAACTCTTTTCAATACGTTTTTTGAGTGGTGCCAACCACTCCTACATTTGACCGTGTGTGTTTGCGTGTCCACCCGAGCACGGCCTCAACAGCTGCAGCTGATTGCAGCACAAACATACAACCAGTTACACTAATTCAAAACAAGAGACAGTGGAACTCATCAAAGGCACCACTCACTTCACACTGGGTGTGATTTTTTTTTAAATAGCCGATCTATGAGCTCACATCGTGTCGCATAGCGACGCGTTGTGAGCTTGTAGATCTGCTATTTCCAAATATCTGATGCATATGCATATATTTTATTTGTCTGTCATATATGTTTCAATGAATTGAGTAGTACAAAGGACCCCGATGGAAACAAGCCATAGCGCTTTCTTGGGTTTTAAATCCTCTTAACAGGCCTTGTATTGAACTGTACTTTCCTGTGCTTTTTTTTTGTTGCAAACTGCTAATAAAGTATTCAATAAAAAAAACATAGGTTTAAAAGTGCTCAATATGGCTTCTCTTTGGCTTGCTTTCATAGACCTGGTTGCTTGTTTCTCTCACATAGCCTGGCAACGCTGCCAGACGGGATTCAAATAAACACCTCTTCATTGAACAACAACGGAGAACAATCACAACACAAACTGTTGCCACATCCGTGGCTTGAAGGTAAAACACTTTATAATTTGGCATTATGTGTAAATGTGTGGAGAAAAAGTAGCCCTGGTTCAAAGCGTCAGAAGGAGTTCTTCTTAACGCTATGGGACTTTCGTAGACATGGTTCACATGACGCTCGTCTGTCACAAGCGTCATGGCGCAACTTGTTCCTGGTTTGAGAATTTTCTTCATTTACAACCCGTACATCTACAAAAACGTTCATATTTCAAATCTAAAGTGTTTACCCCATGGCCACGGATGTATCAAGTAGAAACGCTTGGGTTTAAGTACCCGTACCTTCCGTATTGTTCAATAAAAAACATTTGTATCCGATCGGTGGCCGTTTTCTCATAGAGTTATAACGTATCAGATTGCAGTACACCTCCCAACCAATAGGGTCGCGTAGTTGAAAGCATATGGACATTTTGAAAAAATGGCCACTGATCGGATTAGAATGCTTTTTATTGAACAATACGGAAAATACGGGTACTTAGACCCGGGCGTTTTAACTTTTTACATCCGTGGCCGTGTTGTAAGCACTTTATATTTGAAATCTGAACGTTTATGTAGATGTACTGGTTATAAATGTAAAACATTCTCAAACCAGGAACAAGTGGTTCCATGACTGTCATGATACATATGACAGTCATGTTTCAGGGCTATGGGACATTCCATCCTTTCCTCTCACACCCGCGGTACCGCAGGCTGCGCAGGCAGCGCAGCCTCTCGTCTTTAGTAAAAAAATTAAACATACACTTTCGCTATTTACCAAAACAAAGAGGGGTTTATGGAGTTGAAAGCCTACTCGACTTAGTGGGTTACACTCTGAGCCCCCCACCCCACGTCTAAAACACACTTTTTGGCCAGGAAAGAAAATATTTCACCGGAATGAATGACAATCTTTTGGTTGCTCCACTGCGCCCCCTACAGATCTGGTCAATGGAATTTTTCTATTGACCAGATTTTTTCCTTCCGGTGAAATATTTTCCTTTCTGGCCAAAAAGTGTATTTTAGACGTGAGGTGGGGGGCTCAGAGTGTACCCACTAAGTAGTGTAGGCTTTCAACTCCATAAAACCCGATTTGTTTTAGTGAATAGCATTTTTATGAACTTTATTTTTTACTAAAGACGAGAGGCTCTGCAGCCTGCGGTGCGTGCTCAAAGGAGAACTCCTTCTAACAATAATGGACCAGAGCTAAACTACCATGAGCCACGGTGGAGCTTCACTACGTGCTAGCATAGCTGCTAATGCTAGACCTAGCCAGAACAACATACTAGTGTAATGCAGTGGTGGGAAAAGTACTCACATTCTTTACTCAAGTAAAAGTAGCAATACTAGCAATGTAGACACACTCTGTTACAAGTTAAAGTCTGGAATTCTAAATTGACTTGAGTAAAAAGTACACGAGTATTGGTATCAAAATGTACTTAAAGTACCAAAAAGTGGAGAGTAGCTACCTATTATGCAGAATGTCCCATTTCACAAGTTTTCAAATATCTAAAATGGCTAAAAATCCACAAGCTCATAAGATCCACAAGCTCATAATGTGTTGTATTGCGACAACAAATTATGGTAACCAGAAGCAGTGATGGAAGAAGCACTCGCATGTATTACTTTAGCAAAAGTATCAATACCCATATTGTAGAAATACTCAAGCCCTTCCTTGGGCTTTTTGTCTAATCCTTGTAGCATCATCGTATAATCGTACCACTGTACTATTTGCAAACTGTTATTAAATTATTCAATCAATAAAAAGTACAAGTCCAGTATTAAAAATGTACACAAGTCCATAAGTAAAAGTACTCATTATGCAGAAATGTCCCATTTCACAAGTTTTCAAATGGATACATTTAAATAAATCTTTTGATAACAGACGATCTACAAGCCGTGTCGCAAAGTGACACGTTCGGGAGCTTGTAGATCGGCTATTTTAAAATTGCCAAAGTATTTATATAGGTCTGAAGTGTTTTTTTTATTTTATAATATAATAATCAAAATGTACATAGTAACTAAAGTTTTCAAATGCCAGGGACCACCAGAAGCAAAGCTTTGTGTTAAAAATGTTCACTAATGTTCAAGATTATTGAGAAAATAGCAGATGTGATGCGCTATGAGCTTTTAGATCTGATGTTTTTTAATGGCTGCCACGTATAAAAGGTTAAAGTGGTTAAAATGATTGTGATGCTATATTAACCACTTTTCCTGGGGACCCCCTGGAACCCCCTCAAGGACCCCTGGGGGTCCCCGGACCCCACTTTGAGAACCAATGACTTAACCGACCAAAACACATGAACAATGCATAGCTGAATTCAGCTGGAAACATGGAACGTGTACATTCGTTTAAGGGTCCCGGTTTGAAAATATGGTCATCTTAGGACTAAGATAACTATTTAGCATAGCAGTGTTGTTTTTGGCAGGCATTTAGATTTAGTCATAGTCTTAGTCTTTTGGACGAAATGCATCTTAGTTTTAGTCACATTTTAGTCATTTATATCCTTGATAGTTTTAGTCTGGTTTTAGTCAACGAAAACTCAAAAGGTTTTAGTCGCCGAAAACTCAAAAGGTTTTAGTCCAGTTTTAGTCATTAGTTTTAGTCAAAGAGAAAAAGATGTATTTAAATAAATACATTAGGCCAATACAGGTATTAGACATTGGAATCAAGGTTGACAGAGTTGACAGGTTGTATAAAGTGTTGCAATTGCATTCATAAAGCAACAGTTAACTCTCTACCCTTTTGTATATTAACTAGATTCCTTACTAGATTAATAGCTCTAGCCTAGACTTCCCCATTGATGAAGATGCAATGCTGCTGTGCTGTCCTTGCTGATCTACTAAGGATTGTGCATTTGATACACACATATAACAGTGAGTGAAATGAAAGTTCATTATACTCCAGTTGACTCAAGACACAAAATATTCTTTCTTTGGCGATTGTGGCTTTATTTCTGAGAACCTATCAAAGTGCAATGAACACACTCAACACAGACATGCCCTAAATATGAGCAATAGATGAGGGACACACAATTATGCTCAGCTTGACCTCGTCTTGCACCGCCAGTGCAATTGAGAAGATGCATATTATTTGACCATTATGATGTAAACAGACATCAACTTAATACAGCCCCAGTCAATATTGACCTTGTGCCAGGCTGCCAGCTGCAAAGTGCAAACACAAAATAATAAAATAAATAACATCCTGAGGTACAGTGAGGTTATAAGTAAGGTTATACATACTTTAATGGTGTTAAACAACAAACATGACACTTGGAAGTCTTGAAACATAAAATGACAAACTTGAGTTGAAATTGATAGTTGAGGTTTAAAGAATTGGCAAGCTAACTATCCCTTACCTCAACTTTCTCCTTTACTAAAACAAAAGTTCAATAGAATACGACAACTCCCTGAATACTATAAAACACTGTATTGGGTACTTAAGGCAAAAAAAACTAAAACAATCAGAGAGGGCCTCCTAGTGCAATCTCACAGCATCATAAAACAATCAGAGAGAGAGGGGGGGGGGGGTTAGTGCAGTCTTACAAATACAGCCAGACAGACAGACAGTCAAACACAGTGGCCCTCATTTATCAACGCAGCGTATAAACCGGCGTATATTTTTCCATATATTCGGCCGTACACCAACGTCGAAGTCACATTTATCAACGAATCCTACACAGCTGATCCGAGCCTACATTTGGTCCCAGGCTTGATAAATGTCACGGCTGGAACCTAGCGTCATTTAAATAACACGCCCTTAAATATTCTCAAAACGCCCCGATTTTACGACATGAAGAAGGACCAGAATACGACCAAAGACATCAAAAGCCAATGAGAAAGAGTTTCCCCCGCCTGCCTCGCCACACACGCACACGCCCCCCCCCCCTCTCTCTCTCTCTCTCTCTCTCACACACACACACACACACACGCCCGCCCAGCTGTGTTTTTCATGTATTGTAATCCGTACCGTAGCGGTACAATCTTTGTCACGTAGGCTTGTAGCCTACATGAATGACATATTATGATACCAATCACATCGCCATGAATGGAATACGTTTGTATATTAATTTATTTAACCCATACCGAGCAGTGCACAAGCAGTCATGTAGGATATTCCCCGTGAGACTCGGACGGGCGGCAGTGGTTTCGGTCCGCCACGTTAATAAGAGATTGGAGCGTCGGGTTTATATCCTTAACCCAGCCAGGTTGTAGTCTTCAAAACTCTCTATGACATAACTCCATAACATAGGACAAGCTACTGTAAGTTTGTACACCTCACTGTCCATGAAAAGATCGTCGGCAGTCCCGACCGCGGGACTCCCAAGTCCCGACGCAAAAGCGCTCGTATATTTTGAAAATAGCAGATCTACAAGCTCACAACGCGTCGCGATGCGACCCGTTTTTGAGCTTGCAGATCTGCTATTTTAAAATAGCCAATGCAACTGAATGACTGTTAAAGCAGTTTGTTTAAATTACTTTATAAAATGTTATATTTTCACAGGGATTAATTATTAGTGTGTAGATATACATTTAGGAGTGGATTATGTGTCCAGATGCCTGTCAGACAATGCTGCTCCGCAGGTCTAGAATGGAATAAACGGGCGCAGCCAACGTCAACAACTGGTCTCGACCAGACGTGAGATCTCAGCGTATGGTAGGATGAAGCCCACGTCAGGATATATTGATAAATGCCGAAAGGTGCGGTGATCTCGCCCTACGCCCATTATTTGGGCTGCACCGCGTTGATAAATGAGGGCCAGTATGATTATGATATTTGTACTAATGATAGTCGTAACAACTTGCTGTTAGCAGAATTAGCCTACCGGTTCAGTTAGAGGAAAGCGCTTCTCTACAAAATGACTCTGGCTCTATTACAATGGCTACGACTGAGGTCACCTGTAACGCTAAAGACTCGCTCAGCAAATGCTTGAGATGCTGGCATGGCGAGAAGATCTAAGGTGATAGGTTTTAGGCTTGGATAAACAAAATCTCCCTGTGCAACCCAAAAGTCAAGAGCAGTCTCTTCGTTTTTGAGCTCGAGCTGTGACAGCTGCTCCTTGAATTTCTGCATTTCCTGCCTGATACACGGCTTTGAGAGGCTAGGCCTGGATGGCCTGCTTGTTTTTGACAAGAACTTGAATTTGGAGCGCTTTCTCTGTGGTCCTGGTCCCTCTTTTGTTTCTTCTTCTCCTTCCTCTGGCTCCTCATCATCCTCCTCCCGTATTACTGGTGGCGCCAAATGAGCGATGTCATTTTCCGCTTTGCTTAGAAGCTCCTGAATTTGTTCGTCATCGTTTGCAAGGAGTGCTTCAGGGGCGACTGTCGGGTCAAGGAAGCATGCAGCAGCAGTGAGGGGTGAGAACTTGGCTTTGGTGTGATCAAGAAAGCAGCTGAACCGCTGGTCCATGTTTGCCTTCATCATCTTTGCCAGGGAGTCTAGGTCTTTGTAGCTAGAACCCTGGGCATGGGGGAGGTCAGACAGGTGAGCATGCAGTCAGGAGGGCAGGCACCACAAGCGATAAAGACTGTGTGTCGCCCTGGAGCATCTGAGTATGCTCAGCGAAGGGGAGGAGCAATTCTCTAACAGCAGTCAGCTTCTGCCACTCACTTGGCAGTAGATAGTCCCACTTCATCCCCTCAGCGACCTTAACAACTGAGTCCTTGACTTGGAGTAGCCCACTAGATGGTCCATGCTGGACCATCTAGTGGGGCAGTCTTTGACCAGAGTTAGTTGACACGCCTTCAGCAGCCGCTCAGTTGCCACCGATGACTTGCGGAAGAGCTTGACAGGCACTCTGACTTTGTCCAGTAGTCGTTTGACACTTGCTTCTTTCTGGCTCATGTTCACCACGAGTTGCAGTGTGCGTGTGTGTGTGTGCAACACAGGGGGTCCTATCTATGGCTCCATACCTAGATAGAAAAGACAAGAACACAGAGAAACTAGAAAAAAGTGCTCCTCGGAGCACAGGTCTCCGCCAGGTCAGGTAGGTTATTGTGGGCCAGCAATGTTCGGAATTCGCCAATCATGATGGAATAGGAAAAATCGGACGGAACCATGTTGATCACTTGACTACAGAAATAATGTGTACCGATTTGCATGATGTTTGGACACAATTTGTAGGAGTAATATAAAAAAGAAAAGAAAAATCGGCCTCCTGTTGGCGCTATAATAGGACAATGTTTAAAAGGGTGGCATTTGTTCCTCAACGTAGTGCGAATATGCGCACAAAGTTTCACCGCAATTGGACGCTGTGTTCATGATTTGCTGCATTTTGCCACTCCTGCAAACTTTAGATGTCAATCTTAGCCAATCAGGATGGAATATGTAAAAATCTAACAGATCGGTCTTGATTGCGAACGCAGCGGAAGGAGGCGCGCCAAAGGCGCGCCTCCGCGCAAGTGGAGCTTACTATGAAACCGTGCTTGGCTTGTGTGTCTGTGTGTCTGTGTGTCTGTCTGTGTGTCTGTGTGTCTGTGTGCACTGCCTATGTGCAGCTGTGTGCAGCCAAGTAAATGTCCAATATAGACGTACCATACATCAAATGAAAGGTCTTTGAAAACTGAACACACCTGTCAAGGTTGCGTTTAAGCCCGCCCCTTCCCCCGGAAGCCACGCCCCGGAGAAGGCTTCTAAAAACTCCCCATTGAAACCCCATGTTAAATGAAAAGTGCCCGAATCGCTCCGAAACTTTTTCTACCCCCCCTAAGTCGGGGTCTACGAACAAATACTTCGGCCTCGGATTTTGGCTCCGCCCCCCGGAAGTGGGTGAAACAGGCACTTCAAACACTTTGTTGAATTGTTCAAAAACATTAAAAGTTTTTTTTGGGTGAATTTTTATTTTTCTAAGATGCTCCTTTTAACGCAGAATTTTTTGGTATTTTTTTTAAAAAACGCCTTAGTTTTCGAGCTGCGTTCGCTTACCGCGTTCGCGCGTCTTACTTGTTACATGACTATAGAGATCATGTGTACCGATTTGCGTGAAATTTTGATCAAATCTGAAGGCTTAATATCCAAAAATGTGTTTTACATAAGTCGGCCTCCTGGTGGCGCTATAAAAGGCAGATGTGAAAAATGTAGGGCAAAGGTTTTTCCTTGGCCTCTAGGGAGTGCGCATACAAAGTTTTACACAGATCGGTGCAGTTATAGGTAAAAACACGAATCGGCCTGTTATGGCGCCACCATGAGGCTGATTTGAAAATTTTCAAGTGACATTTCTTCCTCTGCCTAGTGGGAATGTGTGTGCAAAATTTCAATGGAATATGAAAAATCTGAAAGACCCGTTTTGTTTAATGACTATAGAGATACTGTGTACTGATTTGCAGGATTTTTGGACAATCTGTAGCAGTACTGTCCAAAAATGTGTTTTGCACAAATCGGCCCAAATCGGTGGCGCTATGAAAGACCCATGCGAAAAATTTGGGGCAGAGGTTCTGCATCTAGGGAGTGTGTGTGTGTGCACAGTTTCACTGCGATCAAGCCAACAGTGGCAGAGATTAGCTGTTCACTGACACACACGGACGGACGGACGGACAGGGGGTAAAACATACTCTCGCCATGCCTTTCGGCCTGGCGGAGACAATAAAGAATGTATTACTCTTCTATAGTAAATTCAGTAAAATTACTATGAGAAATACCATGTAATACAATAAACAATGTATGCACACACGAGCGCATTTATTGCTAAAAGTGAATATAACCAATCATTGCTGAATGTGACAGACAGACAATCTAATCTGCTAAACTGAAATAATTTACCTCTGCTCTTCTCAGAGTCTTCAGTGTCACTCTCCATGGATTCATCCTCTGAGTCTGTGCTGCTGGGCTCATCCTGTTCAGTAGTTTTGAACACTGCAACCATGTTGCTTCCGTTGTCAGTTATGACTGTCAGAATTTTGAGTTGCGGTATTTCCCAGTCCTCTGTACATCGGTCAACACACGTTTTTATACACTGCAGTGTGTGGGTGGGTGATCTGGTCAAGTCTCAACAATATGTGATGTGCTTTGTTCTCCTCAGTGCAATAATAGCATGCACTAATTGCCAGAAATGACGCTGTGAGTACTTTTGTGGACCATATGTCCAGCCCGATCGTTATTTTGTGTGCTGTGGCGAGTCTCTCATTGAATTTTTGTTTTTCGTCCTTGTACAGCTTGTCAATTAAGTTGTTTACTTTTGTTCTTTTGGGTATGGTCAGCCTCTTATCAAAGGTCTCCATCATGAGGATGAAATCTTCATCCTCAACTGTGCAAGCAGGTAGACCTGTGCGTCCAATCCAAAGAGCGATTGCCTTTTCTTTTACACATTGTTCCTGAGAGTCCGACCTATATTGGGATGCTGCGGCGAAGGCTGCTTGGATGGATGACTGAGCTCCGTCAGTCCTTGAACCACCAGGTTTCAATTTTGGAGTTCTGGTCTCTGGGATCTGTATATGGAAAAACACAAAGAAGGGCCAATTACTCTTGAGTAGACCTCCTGTAAATGCCTACAGATGAAGACAGATTATGACTGTGCTAACAGTATTATAATAATTATATATATTATTTAAGATATGATTGTGCTAACAGTATTATCATAAAATATATTGCAGTTTGAAGATTTAAATGATGGGATATTAACAATACAACTAGCGACTCTGGGAGGCGCTCGGGGAGCAATTAGGGGTTTGTGCTCACGGACACACATGGCCTGGCCTGGAATCGTTACTGGGACAACCAGGGCTTCTGGCTCATAGACATATAAAGGTAGACGCCTCCTCCGGCTCTGAGGCGTCTGTATCTCGGGCGGCGCACCAGCTTCCGCCCTCCCTCGGGAAGTTTCCGCGTGCGTCACAGAAGGGGACGTTTGGTAGGCCAATCAGAGGCAGGTGGGGGCGGGTCTTTTCGTAACCCAGCCCTTAACCCTTTAAGAGGCAGCCGCGCAGCAACTAGTCAATTAGACATGCTGTGATTGGCCAGTAGTCACTTTGAGTGGCAGCTTGCCTTCTATTGTGGCCGCCAGAGCCTTGTATTGCGATACAGGTTGCTGCAATGAACTGCAGAGGCCAATGAAGTATCTAGGTTTCTATCTATGCTCTGGCTCCCCAGGCGGGCTCACTAACCACTCAGCTATGGCTGCCCCATAACTTGAGCTACATGGTACACATCACAGCCGAATATAGACAATTTGACACGTCCAATGTGAATACTTGACATGCATCAGGGACAGTTGTGTCAATGACACTTTCAGTGTGTCAGGGCCTTTAAACTAACTTCTAATAGTGCTATTTTTAAATACTTACAGATCTAGTGGTTGAAACTGCTTCACACCAGCAATGTCGGTGTAACTAAGACATTTAATGCAAACATATCTTTGCAGATTGCTTGAAGCATGGGAATGTGTTTTTGATCACTGCCACACTTCTTTACACCCTCTGTTCCCTTGTTCTGTTCCTTCATTCCAGACCAGTGTGTGGAGTCCAGTCTGCAGGTGAAGATGAGTTCTCCAGAACCATACAGCACTGTTTCTATTAAACAGGAACCTGAAGACCACCTGGACTACAGTAAGTTTCATGCTCTCTCTCTCTTTCTTACTTTTATTATGTTTTGTTGTAGAAACATCACTGTATCAATTTTTTACTAATACAACATACTAGTCATCATCAAAACAATATCACTCCAAATGAATCTTTAAAGGGAAACAATGTAAGAAATCTGGTCTCAGTGTGTACAAACACACTCCCCCTCCCCCCTCTGACATCATAGTGATGGCTGTCTTTGATGCATTAATTGATTAGAGAGAGCACATAACAAGTTTGCCACTTTTCTGGCCCAATCAATCAACTCAGTGCACAACCCCTTTGAAGTTCAAAGGGATCAAGTGAGAGCTCCGGCCAAGCTCCCCCGCTCCCCCCACAGACAGAGGCCTCCCTGCACAGGGATGAATGTCAATATAAACAGTGGAATAAAAACAAAATACATGTCTTTCCAAAATAAAACACACCAGCACAATTATATAGTGGCTGACAGAGGGAAACGAGGGCAAAAATATTTATATACATATATCAAAATAAAACACACCAGCACAATTATATAGTGGCTGACAGAGGGAAACGAGGGCAAAAATATTTATATACATATATATATATATATAAAACGTAGGCTAAAAGTTACATAGTTTCCCTTTAACATTGTTTATTGTGCTTTTTGCTTCATGCTGTCACAGCACACAGACAGGCTGGAGAAATGCAGGCACAAGAGTCTCACCTCCGCTGATTTGTTTGTGAAGAATTTATACATTTCAGGCATTAAATGTCATGTAGTTGTCCAATCTTCTTTACTTTGTGCATGTACAACTGCTACGTAATTTTTTTCGACTTCTATACAACCAGAAAGCCTGATGTCGTAATGACACAAGTGATCTTCATAATCTAAATAAATAAGCATAAACAAACTGCTTCATAAGAACAATGTTGGTGTAACTAAGATATTCACTAGGGAACAGATATTGGGTACACAAAATGACAAAAACAACAAAATCATGAGCAGTATAATTTGTAATGCAGTGCTAAGCCGTTCTCTGATAGAGAGGGAGAATCATTTGCTGGTAGGGGTGAAGAAATGGGGGAAGAGGGAGCAAAAGATTGGTTGGACGCTAGTGGCCAGGCAGCACTGGTTTTATCAGCTTCCGACGCCTGTTGAAAAGCGTTGATGTGGAGACGCTCATCTGCATAGACTTAACATTGAAACTCGCTACCGGTGTGTCTGGCGTCATTAACTCACTGAGCAAAGCCCATCTCTTGATACTATGACCAAAACAAGTTGTATAGCGCCTCTACAGTGTCATAGAACTCTTTCACTCCAGGGACGTTTTTAACAGAGTCGTTGAGTGCTAGGCTGAGATTATGAGCCGCGCAATGAACATAATGGGCAAGGGTTCTTTCTCTGCTATTCTTGCTTGTACTAGCAGCCCGTCATACCCTGTCCACGGCATTTAGACAGATCTAATCTATTTTTCTCTATAGAGCTCTCAAGCTCTGCAGCTGATGAGCCCACAGTTGCTTCAAACCCCTGAAAACACTTCATTGACCTGAGTATATCTGTAGCAATATCCATGGCGTCATTTCTAACAACGGTCACGTACGGTAAACTTGGCTCAACTGGTCTATCTTGGACACATCTTGCGTTTTGTCCATGATGACGGAATAAAACTGGGCTTCATTTATTTCATCAGCTTTCAATTTCAATTCAATTCAAAGGAGCTTTATTGGCATGAGAAAACATACATTTACATTGCCAAAGCAAGTGTTAAAATATAATAAAAACAGTTTAAGAAAATGGGGAAAGTATATACAGTTGGAGGGGCTACAGCATTGTATTAAACAGAGTTACATTGCGTCATTATATACATGCTATATATACAGGATATGAAGCTTTTTTTGAAACAAATAGCATCAATCTTTTGCAGTCACTTTGGGACAATTAGAATTTTTTTCCCCTCAAAACTATTTCAATGCTATACAAAAAAACCTTAGATTTAAAATGTGTTTAAAGGTAGCAGCTCTGTTTATATGGGCAATAGGTCTAGAGGTCTACTCGGTACAGATAGTGCGGGACACTCAATGTTTAGTAGTTCTTAGGGTGGTTGTATTCCATTGGCTAACCTTCTTTTATCGCAACAGTTCACAAATCTACAGTTCACAAAAACTACTATGACTGTCCGTACCAATGGGAAATGGAGCTTTTGGGTTTGCATGGGCCCAGGGCAGGAATTTAACGGCGGCCACGGTCGTTACCCCTCTCTTTGGCCGTGTGTCCCTTGAAAAATGACATGGCATGCCCTACGGCCACAGTGGCCGTGGTGCTACCTGCACGGCCCACACTGATTGAGAGAGAGAGAGAGAGAGAGAGAGAGAGAGAGAGAGAGAGAGAGAGAGAGAGAGAGAGGAGAGAGAGAGAGAGAGAGAGAGAGAGAGAGAGAGAGAGAGAGAGAGAGAGAGAGAGAGAGAGAGAGAGAGAGAGAGAGAGAGAAGGAGAGAGAGAGAGAGAGAGAGAGAGAGGAAGAGAGAGAGATGAAGAGAGAGAGAGAGAGAGAGAGAGAGAGAGACAAAATATAGATGAATACATTTGACAACATACAGCCAAAATCCCAGAGTCTTAATATCCAGCAGCAATACAAACTAATAACTGCAAACAAATTCAAAGTTTAGGCTATCAATATCATACTAAAGTAGAGCGCAGCTGTGATCTCACCGCTCTGATGGACAATAAATATAATCCTTTTGCAAACAATAACCATGTTCTCTTCCTGTGTCAACAATGATCCAAATGGGAAAGTTTATTTCAGCAGATGTGACAGTTTGACATTGTTTGAGCCTTTTTGGTGCGCAGCTCCTGTTTAAGTTAATTGCCTTCACCTGTTGCGCTGCTGCGCACAACAGGGCAGATCTCCGCCAGGGCCAGGATGACCTACCCAGACCCATTTAATTCATAGGCAGTCATTAGTAGCCACTAGCCAATTAGAATGACATCTGCTCAAAACTGATTCAAATACTGATACAGAACATTATAGGCTAAATATTGTCACTGTCGGTTGGAAAAAAACATTCTTTAAATTATTATTTTAAAACAATTTAAAATTGTGAAAAAAGCCAATCTACAAGCTATAATAATTAAGAAATACTATATTTTTAAATGGTGAAAAATCAACTAAAGTCATTAATTGTGCAAGTTCAATCACATTTCATTTGAATGAAAATAACTTGTGGGGAAAATACATACAATCTCTAATATGTGATTAATGTGACCTCTACAGTCAGTGAAGTCCAGGGCTGAATGTGACAAATATTGAGACCACTAGGCTATGACTTTGTTACGAATATTGGTAATTTCCCAATACATAATTTTTATGAAATAAATGTGTTGTATTTCACAGATAGTTACACTATTCTTTTACTATATTCAAATTAAATCATCCTTAACCTTCAAGTTAAATTCATTATTTCCGTGGACTTAAAAATCATCGTTTTATTTGATGGCCTTCTTGCCCTGGCATTTGGCCTTTGTGCCCTCAAAAAAATTACAACACCAAAGGCCAAGTGGCCTTGCCCCTAAAATGACGAAATTCCAGGCTTGCATGGGCCCATTTTAAAGGAGTAGTTCTTCCATCGATTACGCCCCCCCATGAAGCCTTGAATTCAAGGAGATTTATTTGTCGCATTCCTGAGCCAATCATTTGATGACCGGCGGAGTCTCCTACTGACCGATGACCATCAAATTATTGGGCTCTGAAATGCGACAAAAGCGAAAAACCCCACCCCATTACTCACCCCACAAAGTTAGCCTTCATGAGTAATTGATAGAAAATAGGTAATGTTTGGGGTGAACTACTCCTTTAGCGTCTTTGGTACTTAGGCTACGGAATCACTGGAGAAACAGTCTTTATGTGTGATTTGTATGTGTAGAAAATCCTCTCACTCTCTTGCTGGGAGTGGGCGGAGTTGGATCCTGTGGTTCTAATCATTTCACTTAGTGGTGGGTGGAGCCTGGTTTTAGCCTAATTTGGCACACCTGAGGTAGGTCTATATAGGCCCAAGTAATGTCAGACCAAACATTTGTCTGAAGGGGGAAGAGGTGCTGCTGGCTAGTACTCCATGTTGTATGTCCACTTGATGCATTATAAGTAAGTTCTGTTTGTTTCCTGTTTATTAGTACATATGTTCCTTTTGATTATTAGTATGCTTGTTTCCTGTTTATTAGTACATATGTTCCTTTTGATTATTAGTATGCTCGTTTCCTGTTTATTAGTACACATGTTCCTTTTGATTATTAGTATGTTTGTTTCCTGTTTATTAGTACATATGTTCCTTTTGATTATTAGTATGTTTCCTGTTTATTAGTAAATGTTCCCTTTGATTATTAGTATGCTTGTTTCCTGTTTATTAGTACATATGCTCCTTTTGATTATTTGTTTATTTGACATTTATGCCTTTGTTTGTTTGTACTGATTGTTACTATTTTTCCTTTCATACCCAGTTCAATCATCACCACCACCATATCATCATCGCCACATTTGTTCATCCTCATATGTACATGGATTCCGAATAAATCATTTTACGAAACTTCATACCTTGGCCTGGTCCTTATGCTCTGATAGGCATACTGGTGTAGGAGTATGTATGTAGCCAGTGAACTTTCCACCCAAACTCTAAGAGATTTTACATGGTCCTTCGAACCGGATACTCTGCCACCAGATATGGGCCAGATTCGACAGCCACCACCAGCGTTGGAAGTCCAAGTACACCTTGCCATGCAGCCATGGCCCCAGCACCACCCCGGATGCAGCCATGGCCCCCAGCACCACCTCAGATGCAGCCATTGACCCCAGCACCACCTCAGATGCAACCATGGCCCCCAGCTCTTCTCCAGGCGCCCCCTGCGCCTTCCCTCCAAGCGGTGCCGCCAGAGTCCTCTCCTGAACCAGCTCCTCCCCCTCCAAGTGGTGCCGCCAGAGTCTTCTCCGGCACCAGGTCGTCTCCAAGTGCCCCCCCTCCAAGTGGTGCCGCCAGAGTCCTTTCCGGCACCAGCTCCTCTCCAAGCGCCCCCCCCTCTATGTGGTGCCACCAGAGTCCTCTCCGGCACCAGCTCCTCTCCAAGCCCCCCTCCACGTGGTGCCGCCAGAGTCTTCTCCGGCACCAGCTCCTCTCCAAGCCCCCCCCTCCAAGTGGTGCCACCAGAGTCCTCTCCAGCACCAGCTCCTTCCAAGCTCCCCCCCCCCCCTCCAAGTGGTGCAGCCAGAGTCCTCTCCGGCACCAGCTCCTCTCCAAGTGCACCCCGCTCTTCCTCCATTGGCGTCTCCAGGCCGAGCACACCTTGCACCACCTTCATAGCTGCAGCATGTCCAGGCACACCCAGCATCACCTTCATTGCTGAAGCACGCCCAGGCGCACCCTGCACCCCCTCTGCTGCAGCCGTGGTCCCCAGCTCCCACCCAGGTGACGACCGGGCCACCTCCTCCGGTCCAGTCCTCTCCGGCACCAGCTCCTCCCTCTGCTCCAGTCCAGGAGTGTCCAGCTCCTCCCCAGTACAGTCTCCAGCGCCTTCCCCTGAACCTCATCCAGAGGGGTCCTGCCCCCGTTCCAGACCCTCTTCCAGGGTGGCTCCACCCCCTTGGTCGGCCCCAGACTTTCACCCCAAGTGGCGTTGCCATTCTCCCGATTGGCTGGCCCACCAGACCCCTCCCACCCTTCCGCCCTGCCTGGGGTTGTCTGCCCTTATGGGGCGGCTGAAGACGTGGTGCCCTTCCTGTTTATAGCCAGCCCCGAACTGACACTAAGGACAATGGCATTTTCTTTTTATAATCAAATAGACGATATTTGATGGGGCGGCTGTAGAAAATCCTCTCACTCTCTTGCTGGGAGTGGGCGGAGTTGGATCCTGTGGTTCTAATCATTTCACTTAGTGGTGGGTGGAGCCTGGTTTTAGCCTAATTTGGCACACCTGAGGTAGGTCTATATAGGCCCAAGTAATGTCAGACCAAACATTTGTCTGAAGGGGGAAGAGGTGCTGCTGGCTAGTACTCCATGTTGTATGTCCACTTGATGCATTATAAGTAAGTTCTGTTTGTTTCCTGTTTATTAGTACATATGTTCCTTTTGATTATTAGTATGCTTGTTTCCTGTTTATTAGTACATATGTTCCTTTTGATTATTAGTATGCTCGTTTCCTGTTTATTAGTACACATGTTCCTTTTGATTATTAGTATGTTTGTTTCCTGTTTATTAGTACATATGTTCCTTTTGATTATTAGTATGTTTCCTGTTTATTAGTAAATGTTCCCTTTGATTATTAGTATGCTTGTTTCCTGTTTATTAGTACATATGCTCTTTTTGATTATTTGTTTATTTGACATTTATGCCTTTGTTTGTTTGTACTGATTGTTACTATTTTTCCTTTCATACCCAGTTCAATCATCACCACCACCATATCATCATCGCCACATTTGTTCATCCTCATATGTACATGGATTCCGAATAAATCATTTTACGAAACTTCAAACCTTGGCCTGGTCCTTATGCTCTGATAGGCATACTGGTGTAGGAGTATGTATGTAGCCAGTGAACTTTCCACCCAAACTCCAAGAGATTTTACAGTATGTAATAGTATGTTCTTGTTTGTATGATGTGTTTTTATCTATTTTTAATTTTTTAACTTTCTTATATTTGTATGTCTTATCTGTATGCAATATGGACCCCCTGAGTGTCTGGAATAAAGTTTGAATTGAATTGATATATCTTTTGGTATTGGTGTCCTCGAAGTTTTCACAGAAATTGGCCCGATCGGTTGGAAAGCACTCTAGGGGCCCTATTTTTGCCGGTGCCTTACCCATTATCCCTAAACTTCTTTGCCATTTTTTACTGTTTTAAAAAACTTTTTTTAATAGTTCAAATAGCCAATCTACAAGCTCACACCAATGTAGTTTTGAAAATGATTTTTTTTTACCCAAGACACTACTGAAAGAGTGCCAAAACACACGTGAACAACACAAAATCCTTCTGGGAAAATGTCCTGTGGACAGATGAGACCAAAAGGACAGATGAGACCAAATGTGAGCTTTTTGGTCTCTGTCCACAGGACATTTTCAGTAGTGGGGTCGTCCTGGATCTCCTACCATAGAGTCCCCTTCCATTGAGTTGGTGACGGATGGTGCGAGTTGAAAAAGTTGTACCTCGTGTTTGAAGGTCAGCTTGAATCTGTTTTGCAGTTGTCCAGTTGTCCAAGGTCCTTCCTCCACCATTTGAACAATCCTTCGCTGCAACCTTTGGCCAATACTTCTCTTGCGGCCTCTTCCAGGGAGGTTGGCTACGGTACCATGGGCCTTAAACTTCTTGATAACTTTGCGCACAGTGGACACAGGGACATCAAGGTCTCTGGAGATGGACTTGTAGCCTTGAGATTGTCCATGCTTGGCTACAATATTCTCACTGACCTTCTCAGACAATTCTCTGCTTTTCTTTATTTTGTCCATGCTTAATCTCAGATTCAGAGCTGCGCTTGAATCTGTCGGGAGCCGTGTTGATAACCTATGCACATTGGCTACAAGTGGGCGGGCCTTCAGATCAGGAAGCAGGCCGCGCTTTACCCAATCAAATGTAGTGGGCGGGATTTACTGTCTGTGCGCTCGCTTCCCACTGAAAACAAACAGAAACTCATTTAACAATAGCGTCCTCTAAGCCGACAAATCCACGGAAATGTATTCACATTTGAACTTGTTCTTTTATCATAGAAACAAGTGGGCTTATAACCAAAACGATCCATGTTCTTTGGGAGAAATGGTGTTAGTTTTCCGTGGAGAAATATTGTTAGTGGGAATGAAAACATAGGCGCACCACCGAAAGTAGAGGGCTGAAGGCATGTCCAAACCCCGGTTTCCAGTGAGCATGGGGCCAGTTAATGGCCCCCCCAGAGTCAAATGCAAAAGTGAAAAACAGCAGAGGGCGCTGTTTTTCCTTTTTGTTTGACGATGGGTTCCCAGATTGGTCCATGCTTGATGTGGGTCATGCAGTGACACAAAACAGCAGAATGAGGGCTTTACTCCATTTAAACTGGTCTCCATGCTCTCTTCTGGTCTCCATGCCCAAGCTTGGGGTCCCCAGATGATTAGCTTAATGTGCAACATTGTTTTCTCACTCAACAGTAAACCAATGTACAGTATAAGTGTATACAGGGTATCTGCACATTTCTAAAGATACAATTTAATTAATGTTAAGACCTTTTTTTAATACCAAATTGGTCAAATATTACATAAGAAAGAGGCAAACATGGTGAACATTGCCGAACTACAAGCTATGTTCACAATATTTATCTGTGGAACCGAGTCAAACGTTTAAAGTTAAAAGTTGTAAAATAAAGTGTGGATCATGTATTATGATAGACAGTTAGATAGAAACACACAAATAATTAAATATTACAGTACAAAACTGAGACTGTTCAATTTCCACCACAGTTAAAGGTAGGGTAAGTGATTTGCGTTGGTTAAAATAATTGTTAAATAGCTCTATATTCTGATAGTACTCATTGCTATAGAGTGTTTGTTCAGTATTAGGAGTCTCCTTGTCTCTACAGATTAAACAAGTGAAATTGGAAGTGATGACACTAAGAAATGAGCATGCAAAATTGGAACTGGAACACTATACAAATTAAGCTTAAAAATGGGTACTTTCTCCTGATTGGCTGAGATTTTGACTCCTACCGAAAAATGTATTTTCTGTTTATTAAAGAGCTGGAGAGACAGGGAGACATCTGTTACTGAAAAAACACTCTATAGCAATGATTACTATCAGAATATAGTATTTTAACCTTTTAACAAAATACTTTTTGTTTTAACCAAAAAATATCACTTACCCTACCTTTAAAGTGTGTTGGTGAATTAGAGTGGTTGGAGTCCATAACAAATGTCTTTGATGAATGAGTATAGGGCATAGCAGTGGCGGACATTTTGTGGCTCCACTCAGAGAGATTTCAAAAAATATTTGTATCAATTATTTTAAGCCTAGAATCAAGCCATTCAGGCTCCTGGTGAATCATGATCATTAAATATTTGATTCTGTGGGGGGGGGGGGAAATTGGCCTAAAATAATTGATATCAATATTTTTGGAAATCTCTATGGGAAAAGTGAATGGCCTTTTATTGAGTGGAACCACAAAATGGCCTTCACTGCTATGCCCTATAGACTTATCGCTTAGACATAAAGCATGTATTTACAGTGGACGTTTCTCCAAGTACCACAGCCATAAAACAGAGGAAACACTTATGAATGTAAAATTCAAACTAATGGTTTTCTCTCACTTTTATCTTTTTGCCTAGACTTCCTGCATCTCCCTGTGTGTAAAGAGGTTTCCCCTGAACAGCAGGAGATGAGCCCCAGTCTGGTCCAGGAGGAACCAGAGCCTCCACAGATCAAAGAGGAACAGGAGGAGCTTCTTCAAAAACCAGAGGAGGACGATACGATAACATTACTAGCAGTGAAAAGTGAAGATGATGACGATGAACACAGAGAGAAAGAGCCTGTAGCCAGCACCTCGACTGAACACATGAAAACACAAGCTTATATAGAGTACTGGGTGCAATCACAACTAACTAGTGATGACCAGCCCCCTTCTTCACACCGTCCTGAATCCGACGCTGAAGATAGTGACGAGTGGGGGACCGGGGAAGATCAGTCGGCTGACCAGCTCCCCTCTTCACAATGTTCTGAATCTGACACCGAAGACGCAGGGGGTAAAAGCTTTAGTTGTACAGAGTGCGGCAAAATGTTTAGCCGAAAGGGAAATCTGAAGAGGCACACGATGATTCATAAGGGGGAGAAGCCCTTTACTTGTAAGGTTTGTGGCAAAGCGTTTGGTCACCTGGATCATTTGAAGAGACACATGAGGTCGCATACAGGGGAAAAGCCCTTTACCTGCACAGTTTGTGGCAAAGCCTGTAGTCAAAAGAGTGATCTGAAAACACACATGAGGACTCATACAGGCGAAAAGCACTTTACGTGTGCAATTTGTGGTAAAGGTTGTAGTCACTTGGGCCATCTTAAAACGCACATGAGGACTCATACGGGGGAGAAGCCGTTTACCTGTACAGTTTGTGGCAAAGGCTGTGTTCAAAGGAGTGATCTAAAAAGACACATGAGGACTCATAACAGGGCTACAGACTAACATCGTCCCCGGTACATACAAATAAGTATTTGGGACGAAAATGTATCTCCCCTGCGATGCAGACGGGTCAAAAATATTATTTTATGAGCCAACTGTGCATACTACTGTCACTGTGCAATCTCACGAGACCAATGTACGAGCGACACTAAAAATATGCTTACATCCGTTGCAAACATGCTGTACTATTTGGAGTGGATGGACACAGCGGATGTGGAGAACGAATATACGGTCAAACTGGTAATTGTAGGGATCTACAAGAGATACCTTTCCATGGATCAACACCTTGCATCTCCGTTCACCAAAACATTGCTGTGCCCCATAAAGAGTAGTTAACGCTATCATATGATTATCTAATAATGTTAAATGGAACATGATATTGCCACACCAGACACGGCTTTAAAAAGGGAGATGTTGTTTGAACAGAGGACATACTACTTATTAAATTGATTGTTTTAATGTTTACCTTTGACAACTGTTTAAAACGCTATGCCCAAATACATTTTTTTTTTAACACTGCAGCCAGTCGTCTATGCTGGCATTCATTTCACGGAGCTCCGTGCTGTGGCGGCTTATTTACTCCCAACAATGGTCTTTTATTGAACTCTCTCAATAACACTAGCTCAGCTCGTCTCAAATAAATATCTCCGTCTCATAGGGATGGGACGATTACATTTAAAATGGGATGGGAACATTTCATGTCATGATTATTGTGGCAAAAAATAATTGTGATCAACGAGATTATCGCAATAATCAAAATGTGCTTAAAACTCAAAATGCCACTTTTGTTAACCTCATTAACCCCCAGTATCCCCATTTTGGGGGGAACGTTTGCCAAAAATAGCCTATCTATAAGCTCACAACGTGTTTCAGCTTGTAGATCTCCTATTTTTGGCAGATCAATTTGTTCAGAGTGAAATAATGCAAATGCACGCTTTACAGGTCCGCTTTATCAAGTATAAAGGGTCTAAGTGGTACTGAATTTGCAGCTCAACAAAAGGGCGGTGGACAACTTCCCGATAAATTAAACTCTCTGCGATACGATTCTTGTGAGCGTTCTTTTGTTCACGATAATAACGATTATCGTACCATCCCTACCGTCTCAGCCACAGTTCCGTCTGAATCAAAATGACAATGCTATAGAAGCCATCTGAGTTGAGACATGATATCACACACAAATGTATGATCATTCATTGTAATCCAGGGTGACAATGACAAGTCAAAGATACTAAAGCAGAGGAATCACCTTATCGGACAATATCAACATGACTGAATAAAATGAGCTCAACTCAACGCTGTTTATTCTCTTATTATCTTATATGCATGTTTTTAACAGTCGATGGATTTTAATGCTTACATTCATCATGATTGAAAACCAAATGCTTATGTTGCTTTCTTTAATTGCTGATTCAACTTCAATTTCCACATTAACCAAGTTAAGTTGCTTCTGGAGACAGATATTGTCTTATTGAAAGAGAAGAGTTCATTATTTATTTTTTTCGTTTGATTTTAAATGTCTTACATTGGAAAATTAATAATAAAATTAATAGAAAAATGAAGCCTCATTCAATAGAAGGACAGTATCAGAGATCAGTTAATTTGATGAATGTCAAGTATGAAGCCATACATAATGTACGAATGTTTTCATATAATTTGTATATTTAATCTTATGTGGATTCTTTGGGCTGAGAAGCTATTGAATGTACGATACTACAATGGTATGAGAATATATCAATAGTCAGGTAAAGGTAAAAAAGTATGTGCAGAGAAGTCTAGTCACAGCTACAGCCATAAAGGCAGTGGAATGAGGAGATGCGATGTAGCTATGATTGTAAATCGGTTATATAATGAAAATATTAATATCCAGTCAGGGTGAAGTGTTGGCTATTTATTAGGAAGAGTCAGCAGAGCAACAGAGTTACAGATATTAAGGAACAGGCCTCGAATGCTATCAATGCACTGTATGGGACATTATCACGTTTTATCAGACCATTGAATGGGCGAAGTAGGCGACATACTGACCTACCCGCGGTTCATCTGACCATTCATTGGGTGTAATCAAGAAATACTGACCTACCCAGAGGCAGAGCAGTCCCCACAACATGATTTACAATGATGTGCATATCGGTACATAGCCCTGGTCCAAAGCGTTGGTGAGTTCTCTCTAACGCCCTGCCGGGCGCTCGGCTCTGCTCATAGACAAGGAATTCCACTGCCCTGCGAGGGCGCCAACTGTAGTAAACATAAACAAAACCACTTCGCTACTCACCGAAACAAAGGCTGTTTTGTGTTGTTGAACGTCTGTTTATGGAGGTGGGAAGCCTCTCAGCACCCCACCTCTGTAAAATACATTTGGCCAGAAAAGAAAATATTTCACTGGAAGGAAAAATCGTTTTTGGTTGCTCCACTACGCCCTCTACAGATCTGGTCAATGGAATTTTTCTATTGACCAGATTTTTCCTTCCGGTGAAATATTTTCTTTTCTGGCCAAGAAGTGTATTTTACAGAGAAGGTGGGGTGCTGAGAGATTTCCCACCTCTTCAACAACACAAAACAGCCTTTGTGCCGAAGTGGTTTATTTTTACTACAGTTGGAGCCCTCGCAGGGCAGTGGAATTATTTGTCTATGAGCAGAGCCGAGCGCCTGGCAGGGCGTTAGAGAGGACTCGCTAACGCTCTGGACCAGGGCTAATCGGTACATAACTTGGACAGTGTTTTTTTTTTTTCTACACAAATGTTTGGGTCAGTTGTTATGGTGACAGGTTGAGTAATAATAATTTATAATAATAATAATAATAATGAAAAAAATACCTTTATTTCATCAGCTTGTGGAGTCCTGGATTGCTCCAAAGCCATACAGGAGTAGGCGTAGGCCTTAGCATGGCAGTGAAAAACGCTGAAACAACCTCCTGGAGGTTTGCTGCTCCTAGACCAAATTAAAAATATATGTTTTTAAGCACTGATGCAAGTCAAAAATGGAAACAAATAATGTTTATGATGATAATACATTACCTTCACATTTGTCATTGAGATGTTCATCTTTACTGTGTAGCAACAACTCAGCAACATCTCAAGTATCTCAGGTTTAGTTTTTTGGGACGTTTACTCTTTCCATGCCAGTTTTGAACCTTTGTCCTGTGCAGGTTGTGGAAAGGTGAAGGATTGGCTTTAAGTGTTCATGTTATTTACATTGTGTCAACAATAGGCTCTATGCATAACTGTATTTTATTGTATTTATTTGCAATATTTACTGTTCCGGGTCGTTTGTTTGGCCCAAGACAAATGCCATACTGGCATCTGGCCGCCTCTTTAGGAGACCGGACGTAGGTTGGAGTCTATGCATTCCGATGGGAGAAGTGAACGTGAACACAGCTCCTGAAGAATTCTTTAGCCTCATGGTCACTGAACTAAATACTGGAGCCTTGGCTTTAAGCAGTTACCAGTACAGGTATGTTTGTTTCTTGGTGTTATTTGAGCTATCATGAGCTGTATCATGGGTATTGTGAACTTGGTTTAGTTTCAGCCTCCAGGTGTACAAGGGGGTTGCATTGATCAATGGCCGACTTGGACTGATCTGGGGTCTGAGTGTGGGTTAGATAGCCATGTATGGCAGGTAGGTTTATAATCCTCCCCCATATGATAAATCATTGCCTTGTAGCATCAGTTTGAAGTAAATTGCATGGTTGTGTTCTTGTAGTGACCTACCACACTGTGTACCAGTGACTGACGACGCTGCTGCTTTGTTTGGGCTGAACCCATGTGCTGTACCTAGCCAGAATCATCATTGTGGCCTATTCACCTTAATCTTGCCATTGCCCTTTTCTGCTGCCTCATTCAATATATGTCCACTTCCCCCCTAGTAGGCTACAGGTGTAATGCAGGTAATCAGTGTGTTGCCAGATTTTGCAAGAGAAACAAGCGGCCAGGTCTATGAAAACAAGCCCCCAAAAAGGCGATAGGCTAAGTTTTACCACTATCAGCTATTTGAAAATAGCAGATCTAACAAGCTCACAACGTGTCAAATCGCATGTTGTGAGTTTGTAGATCTGCTATTTTCCAAAAATATTGGGGGAAAAAGTGATATTTTTGTAATATTTAAAAAACATTTTAACAACACAAATCTTGTATGGGGGTTCCTGGTACAAAATATTTTCAGATGGGGGTCTGCGGACAAAAACATATTAGCAAGCCAAAATCAGCAAGTACACTTAAGAATCAAGCCCAAAGTCGCTTATTATAAGCAGACATGGCAACATTAGTAAACAGGAAACCCCTTGATATGGGGCTTCCCACCCATAGATATAGAAACCTAGATACCTCATTGGCCTCTGCAGTTCGTTGGAGCGACCCGTTTCGTATGGTGGCCGCCATATTTCCGGGGGGTACAGGCACTGGCCAATCACAGCGTGTTGACTACTGGCCAATCACAGCACGTCTTTTCCAGGACTTGTCAGAATCTAGTTGTCCCGCCCCCACCTGCCTCTGATTGGCCTACTGAACGCCCCCTTCTGTGACGCACGCGGAAATTTCCAGCTGCCCCCCCAGAAGCGGAAGCGCGTCCGCCATACAGACGCTTCAGAGCCAGAGGAGGCGTCTACCTTTATATGTCTATGTCCCCACCTCCCCTAGCTTCCTACTTACTTCCTGGGCGTGGCCAGGAATAAGGTGAATACTACAGACAGTACTTTGTCTTGATGCTTTGCATCTGCAACCTGGTAAAATTTGACTGGGAGACAGTCATCTCATTTTCATTTTTCAGTCATATAAAAGCAGGCAGCAGCAGCAAAAATAATGATATATAGGTTAATAAGATTGAGTGAATAGTTTTGATACTACAACTTATAGAACTGAAGTCAAGATAAAACTCCTAAGTAGAGAAAACACCACTTTAATTAGCGGTTGCTAGCTCCTCTAACCTTATATCTTAGCTACATGGTTATGCATTTATTTCATATTTGTCGATTTAAGCTCTGACATTTATGTCAGACATATTCTAGTATGTGAAGAGTCTAATTGGGCTATTAACTCATTTTGGATTTAAAAAAAAAAGTTGTTTCTGCTTTCCTGAAGAATGCGCACCAGCGAGATGCGAGTCTCCCAGACAAAACAGTCACATTTGTTTGTTTTTGTTCTCCCTTGGATTATGATTTGAAGTCTTTATGTTTTATTAATCTTTTTGTGTCTTGTTTAGGACTGGAGTTGGGGAGCCAGGCTGGGTACGGTGCTGCCTGGTGGTGGTGGCCCTCGTCGCTGTGTGCTGTGGAAATCCACCTTAAAAGCTTAAGTGCTTAAAGGACAACTTACAACCTTTACAACAAGGGTTATTTTATTAGTTTGTATTGATAATAATTAAAAGATGAGTGTTAAAAAAAAATCATGTATTGATTTTTATCCTTTTTTAATGATTTCGTTATTTTTAACTGGGGGGGCGGGGGCATTTGATCCATTAAATAGTCATGAATGCATGAATTTCCGTTAAACTTTGTACGCACATCCCCACTAGGCCAAGGAAGAAATGCCACCCTGCATTTTTTAAATCAGCCTCATGGTGATGCTGTAACAAACCTAAACCTAAACCTAACCCTAACCCTAACCTTAGTGGGGGAACATAGAACCCGGGGAACATGGGGATGACCCTGTCTGCGTCAGCGCTGTAATCAAATAATATTTTAAGCACCTGTTGCTACCTAAGTTGCGAGGTGCTGTGGATCTACAAGCTTGTACATCTGCTACTTTTACATCCCATAGCCATTACCCATAGCCTGGATGTATGCAAGGCTATGATAGAAGAAGGTACAATCAGTTCACAGGCCAGGCAGGAGCCATTGATGCGCTAAATGGGAGAAAAAAATGGAACCGGAAGTTTGGTGAAATACATTGGAGTCAATGAGAGCCGGCTGGTTACTTATTTGAGTAAATGCACTCAAAAAAAATCTAAGTATGATTTGTTCCACGCTGGCAACCATGGTTTTACCAAACATTATGGTCTTTAAAAGTTATTCCACTGAAATGCTGATTATATTTAATCTTTTTGTACATGTAAAAGTATTCTATTAAATATAATTACTGTTCAGCATATTAATGCTTTTAAATGTATAATCCGTAATTAAACTTTTAGTACCTTTAAATGCACATTCTGCTGAAATACATTTTCTACTGTACATATACTTTGTGGGTGTTTTCAGCGAGCTCATGCAGTTTCTGCAGGAAGAGTTGACAAAAATCTGGGACACAGCTGTAGCCTAAAGGGCCAACATTTTTACAAAAAAATATATGTGTAAACAAAGATATAATAATGGTACTTCTTACACATATGTTACATTAAAACAGTTTATTGAACATTTTTAACAAAAATTAAAAAAAATGGTTTGTTGTGAATCTGTCTATATACTTGGAGAGAGAGAGGGAGAGAGAGGTAGAGGGAGATAGAGAGAGAGAGAGAAGATCTCTGCCTTTACAAAAACACAAACACAGTAATCACCTGTGACAATATCAACCGTAGCTCTGACTTGTCCAAACAATACATGTATGCACAGTGAACAGCTACAAACATCCAGCTTGTCAGCACCTTATTACAACATTATTCCATGATTGTTCTATTGTTCTACTAGTAACCCATGCACTGAAGGCAATAATAAAACATGACAATTTATCATCGCGAATAGGAGAATTCAAATCCATTGACAAAATCCATTGACACAATAAGCTTAACAGTTGCATTGAGCTTGAGATTTATGTAATGACACTGATATTGTCAGATTAGGTGATTCATCTGCTTTAGTACATATGGCTTGTTATCTTGGATTAGAATGAAGCATACACTATATATCATGTGTCAACTCAGATAGCTTCTTTAAATATAGCATTTGATCAAGTTCAACTAACAGCTGTATCAATCCTCATATCCACATGTGCATTTTGACCGAAGCATTTGCCACAAACTGCAACTAAGGGGTTTTCTCTCCTGTATGAATCCTCATGTGTGACGTATGCTGTTTCTTTTGACCAAAGCCTTTTTCACAAACTACACAGCTAAAGGGCTTTTCCCCTGTATGGACCCTCATGTGTCTCTTTAGCTCCACCTTAGTACCAAAACATTTACCACAAACTGAACAAGCAAAGGGTTTCTCCCCTGTATGAGTCCTCATGTGTGCTTTACGGCTACTTGAGGAAACGCAGCCTTTGCCACAAACTGTACAAGGATAAGGCTTTTCCCCTGTATGAGTCCTCATGTGTTCATTTAGATAACTCAAGTGAACACATCCTTTGCCACAAACTGTACAAGTAAATTTCTTTTCAAGCTTTTCCCCAGTATGAGTTCTCATGTGACTTTTAAGAGAACCTATTTGAGAAAAGCCTTTGCCACAAACAGTACATGTATAGGGCTTCTCCCCTGTATGAGTCCTCATGTGTGATTTGAGATTACACGTGTTACTCCACCCTTTACCACAAACCATACAAGTAAAGGGCTTTTCCCCAGTATGAGTCCTCACATGGTTTTGTAGAACACTCATTTGGCTACAGCCTTTGCCACAGACTGTACACGTAAATGGCTTCTCCCCTGTGTGAGTCCTCATGTGTGTTTTTAGATTTGTGTCATTAACGTAACCTTTGCCACAAACTGTACAAGTACTGGGCTTTTCACCTGTATGAGTCCTCATGTGCATTTTTAGTATACTCTTTGTCCTAAAGCATTTGCCACAAACTGTACAAATAAAGGGCATTGCCCCTGTATGAATACTGGTGTGACTCTTCAGACTTGCCTTTTGAGTAAACATTTTGCCACACTCTGTACAACTAAAGCTATTATTCCCTGTGCGACTGCTCATGGAGGGACTTTGCTTTGATGGTTTCAGTTCCTGGGAAAGTGTGTTGCTCAAAGACAATCGTTGTCCTTCCACATGTTGTGTCTTGTCTGATTTCAGTGTGCTTAAAGCTGACTGATCTGCCCTGGTCTCCTCACACTCAACACTGCTTTCATTGTCAGATTCAGAACAGTGTGAAGAGGGGAGCTGGTCATCACTAGTTAGTTGTGATGGCACCACGATACAAGCTTGTGTTTTCATGTGTTCAGTCGATGTGCTGGCTACAGGCTGCGTCTCTAGGTTTTCATCATCATCTTCACGTTTTGCTGAAAGTAATGTCCTGTTAGCCTCCTCTAGTCTTTGAAGTAGCTCCTCCTGTTCCTCTTTAATCTGTGGAGGCTCTGGTTCCTCCTGGAGCAGACTGGGGCTCCTCTCCTGCTGTTCAGGGGAAACCTCTTCTTTACACACAGTGATGTGCAGGAAGTCTAGACAAAAGATAATGTAATGAGAGAAAACCATTAGCATTAATTTAATAATGTTCTATTAAGTGTTTCCACTGTTTTGTAGCTGTGGTATTTGGAGGAACTTTCACTGTAAATAAATGCTTAATATATCTAAACCATAAGTCTATGCTCATTCATCAAAGACATGTGTTATTGGCTCCAACCATTCTAATTTACCAACACACTTTGACTGTGGCGGAAATGGAGTAGTTTTGTACTTCTGTACAATTGTCTATCATAATGCATGATCATCACTTTCTTTACTCAACTTCCTTGCACTTAAAGGACGACTTCACCCATTTTGAACCCATCTTCATATAATTGGTCCTCACTAATGTTCATTATAAGATAGTACCATTTTTGTCTACTCACTCTGTGTCTTAGAGGAGGGCTGTGGACAGCTCAGAAACCTGCCTACCAGTGACATCATCAATTGGGAATCCAAGCTAATAGAAACTGCAGGATTCCTATTCCTGGAAAGTTAGCATGCTATAATGGAAGCCATTGTTCTCTGTAATAAAAAAATATATATATATATATTGTAAAAAATAAAATAAAAAAATGCTTCACCCTTTGACTGCCAATGACGAGATTTCTCGTCATATTTTGTAATGGCTCACACCGCCAATGACGAGATTTGTGTTTTCAGTGGTTTTACGATAGAGGGCACTCTTCCGCAGCCTGTGAATGATCCCAGGATCACCCAAGGAGAGTACACCCAGAAATCACAACAAAACGAAGCTGGTTTCGTTCATTTATAAAAGTAAAATGTTCTCAGCTTTCTGTTGTTTTTGGTGAAAACAAGTCACATTCAACATGAGGCGATCACCGAGTGGATCACTGTGAAAAAATAATATTCTATGATTTTTCAAAGGTTAGTAAAAACGCTCGGAATCGCTGGCAGTGGCATGACACTTTTCTGAACATCTCTGGCAGTCTAGAGTTTAGAGTTAATGATGATGTCACTGGTGAGTACAGTGAGTAGGAAAAAAAGGTACCATTGTATCATGAGCATTAGTGAGGACCAATTATATGAAAATAGGTTGAAAATGGGTTACGTCGTCCTTTAATGGTCATCCCACTTCACAACTTCAATGTTAATTTATGCACTTAATACTTGGTCTGGACTACTTCTGAACAAATGATTTCATCCATGGGGCATGGCAAGGAGCTGATCAGCCTGTGGCACTGCTGAGGTGTTATAGAAGCCCAGGTTTGATTTGATAGCAGTTGTAAGCTCATGTGTATTTCTGAGTCTAGTGTCTCACACCTTCCTCTTGAGAACACAACATAGATTGTACGTGGGGTTCAGGTCAGGCCAGTTGGCTGGTCAGTGAAGCACAGTAATGGTCAGTACACCAATTACTAGTAGTTTTGGACCTGGCAAATTAATTCCACCCTTCTTTTACTGTAAAGTATCGTTTAAGGTGTGACAATAAAATCTTTCTGATTCTGCTAAGTGCAGCCGGAAAAAGAAATCAGCATCTCCAAAAAGCTTGTCAACATATACGGAAGCACATAAGTGAAATATCCTAATAGTTGGCTGTGTTGACTCTGGACTCTGGATAAAACACAGTGGAACAACACCAGCAGATGACATGGCACCCCAAATCATCACTGACAGTGAAAACCTCACACTGGCTCCTCCTGTCCACATGTCGAAGTGTCCTTGGGCAAGACACTGAACCGTACATTGCCTCCGATGTGTCGGTCGGCGCTAGCTTGTCACCATTGGTGTGTGAATGTGGGAAGTGAGGACGCTGGCGTTGACTGTTCACCGCTTCACCTCCCAATGGATAAATGTTTATTATTTATATTCGGATATGTGTAACTCAAATCTTTGCTTTTGGGGGTCCCTGGAACTAAATATTTTACAAATATATATATTCCAAGATTTTCACGAATTTTCTAAAATATCTATTTTTGGATAGCCAAAGAAATCTAAAAATGACACAAAGATGCATTCCCGGTCTTAATGGGTTCATTTATGTTTTTCTGCTAAGGTGCAGTCTGCCAATGACGAGAATGATTTTGTGTTTTCAGTGGTTACACCACAAAAAACACCCGTTCATTTCCTTGTTATTCGATTTGGGAGAATGGCCTTTTTCTTCTCCTGTTGCTTTTTGGCAAAAACAGCCTACATTCAACTGGCCACAACTATGGAACGGATGATCGCGGCGGCTCACTTTCTCCCTTTTTTTTACAATGAATTTTGGCTGTGGCACTCAGAGCCAAAATTCCATAAATAAGCTGGGCACTGAATGAGTTAATTTAGACACGTGCAATTTTTTAAAAATAACATGAAATGCTTTTTTGAGAGTAGTTGTTTTTTATGTATGACATACTTTCTTGTGAAAATAGCCGATCTACAATCTCACAACTTTTCAGATAACAACGTGTTGTGAGCTTGTAGATCGACTATTTTCACTAGATTCCATTCCGAGGTGACACAAAAAATCTTTATTGGTAAATGTTTTGTGAACCAGTGATCTAGAGGGGGTCATACCTATGTTCCCCGGACCTATGTTCCCCCACAAAGGTTATGGTTAGGGTTAGGTTTAGGTTAGGTCCTATATTCCCCGCTCTCCTAGGAAAGCGGGGAACACGGTCCCATCTAGAGTAGTCAGCGAAACAGAGGCTTGGTTCATAACGGACGGAAAAACGTATAGATATCAACAGACACCATCAGGGAGGCCATATCTCTAGCGCAATGAGAAGAGAGGCAGCCTGTGAATCCATAGGGTGCTGGTTCGATCCCTGTCCCCAACAATGCAAATTTTACAAATAGTGTTTATTGAGGTTAGGTCGTTGTTTTACTGAGGTTAAGGTTAGTGAGGGTGGGTGTAGAAAAGAGTCATCTAGTCAGCAACCTTCCCCCTATTCCCATGGATTGGAACCACCCCTCTCACCTGCCTTCACTCACAACTCATTAGTGGCCTGGTGGCTTTTTCTTTGAAATAATGTGTAGTTTTTCAAATATTTAACTTTAAGCGCCCAATGCCACGTTATTGGCTCCTCAATGGTGCTGAAAAGTAACTATGTGCATTTACTCAAGTACCAATACAAATGCTTACAATGCACAGTACAATGTTGAGGTACTTTTACTTTACTTTCCATTTTTGTCACTTCTACTCTACTACAATTACAGCATATGACAGCTTTAGTTATTGTTACTTTGCAGATGTAATTATTAATACAACACCTACAGTAACCACATACAGCCGATCTACAATGTGACGCGTTATGAGCTTGTATATATATAATAAGCAATCCATCCATGCTGTATGATAACTTACCACACATGAAATCCAATTCTGTCTATCCAATGGCTCAGTCAGTACACTGTCTACCTGCCAGTCTGTAGGTCCCTGGTTCAAACCCCAATGTAACCAGTCCAAATATAATTTACTGAACAAAAATCATGACTTTGTTAATTGTCTGTCTCTCTCTCTCTTCGAACCCGCTTATTGCTGCTTGCAGCTATATATTTTTTAAATGTTTATTTCGCACACAGAACCAGGAGATAACGTGATCCAAAAAAATGCAGCTCCATTCACTTCCTGGTTAAAGTATTTGGGAAATATTCTGTATCTCGGCTCCTGTGTTTTGCTATGTATTTTTGGCGAGACATGCAATTTTCGACGGCGTATAACAAGCGAATGGGAGGTCGTGATGACATTTCTTTTTTTTCAAGGAAGCACAGTGAAACCCTCCGTGATTAGCAGCCATCAATCGATCATACTGGAGATACATTTTCTGTGACTACTTGAAAAATGTAAGAAAATCGAAAAATCACTGGCAGTGGATTATTGATAGATTTTTTTATTCTGGCAGTGAATGAGTTAATCAGTTCAAATAATTGTATTAATTCATCTTCCTCTACTGCGCTCAGGGGAATCAAAAGTAAAACTGTGCTCGTTTTTGGTCACTTTCCATATGTGACGCACAAAGGAAATAACTTGAAGACTAATGTTAGAACCACATTTCATACTTTCATGATGACTAGATATATTATATTAGTGAAAAGCTTATAAAGTGATGGTCCTACAAATAGAACAGAATAAGAGAACGAGCATGAAACTTACTGTGGTCTAGGTGGTCTTCAGGTTCCTGTTTAATAGAAACAGTCCTGGTGTCCAGGTGGTCTTCAGGTTCCTGTTTAATAGAAACAGTCCTGGTGTCCAGGTGGTCTTCAGGTTCCTGTTTAATACAAACACAACTGGATGGTTCTGGAGAACTCATCTTCACCTGCAGACTGGACTCCATACACTGGTCTGTAGACTGGACTCCACAGACTGGTCTGTAATGAAGGAACGGAATAATTTGATGTGACATGGGTTGTAGATTAAGGTTAAATGTGAACCAGAGGGTGTAAAGAGGTATTTTTCAAAGACAAGGCACTGAAAATATATCCCCAAACTTAAAGCAATCTGCAAGATATGTTTTGCAGCTGTTTTCAGAAAAATTGTGGACGCTGGACAGGAGAAGACTCTTTGGGTCAGGACTTGTGATAGACGCTGAGAGACAACACACTCTCAGCTAAGCCGGAGAGGTGTAAACAAAAGCGTGGCGGGCTGTCTAGTGTGGCCAGAGGTCAGAAAAGTGCCTCTGGGCGCACTGGACGGCCTGCCACTCTTTTCTTTTTACACCTGTCCGGCTTAGCTGAGAGTGTGTTGTCTCTGCGTCTCTCAACGTCTGTCCAGCGTCCACTATTGTCTGAAAACTGCACCTTTTTTTTTTTACCTCTTGGCGCATTGGACGGCCTGACACCGATCTACAGCGACACATTGTGAGCTTGTAGATCGGCTATTTTCACTATTTTAAAATGTAGTTTAGCCAACAATTACTCTCATTATTTGCAAACCTGCATATATTATTGCATATTTCCTTTTTCTGTGCCTCTGTTTAGTCTGGCACACTTGCTGAGCTGTCATTTTGTGAGAACATCTTTGAATGTACTGGTGGCCATTGTCGATAAGAGCCTCCAAGTTGTTTCGGCAATTATTTGTTTTGTTTTGTTTCTACAGGTGGTGGGTGGACACGCTGTGCCTGTGGTGTCCTGTAGGCTACTTTGTCACAGAAACCTATGGCTGACTGGTTGTATAATGAGCGTATGGTGCTGTATACATTCGTCAAGTCTGTGTTTCTCATTTCGTAAAAGCAACACTTCACTATTGTGTATGCCTCACTAATAGCTGTGATTTTCTCACTCTGGTTTATTTGTGCAGCATAGTCTCCAGAGAATCTCTGCAAATCACCTGAGAGGAGATCTGACCCCACCACGTGCGTATAATGTCACACCTGTCCAGCGTCCACTATTGTCTGAAAACGGCACTTTTCTGACCTCTGACCTCACTGGACGGCCCGCCACCCTTTTTTTGCGCATGTCACAAGTACTGACCAGTCCAGCGTCCAATTTGTAAAGGCTATGCACTCCATTGAACAGTGTTTATCCATTTTGAAGATACATTCAAGTTATTAGAAGTTTTTGTTTCACAGAAACATCATTTGTGTTGTATAGTTTCGTTTACACGCTTAATTTATAGTTTTAATGTGCAAATGAATCGTTTTTCAATGGATTCTGTTTACTCTAGAGGGTACTCTTATTCTGAAGATATCGTCCACCGGAAGTCTTACATTTGCTGGCTTATATGTGCCAGCGGAACACAGCTGTAGGCAACAGTCTGGCCACGGGAGACTACTGAGTTGGGTAATAGTGAGCATGTAGGCTTACTACATAATGAACGTCCATGCAACCACTGAAGACCACTATTATTGTGGGCTCGCTGCGAGCACACTATAGATATTGTCACTATTTATTTATTCTCCTCCAAAATGTTGGCACACTACTAGTCCTACATACTTACAACTACAAACCCCATTCAAACTTTAAAAAAAATCAGCTTACTGTGGACACGTATGCTTGTACTTCTCTTTTTGAAATAATTTGTAGTTTTTGAAATGTTTAACTTTAATCACCTAATGCATTTCCAAAGGGTTTTGCTAGTGGGGAGAGAGAAATGCCCTGTGTTTTCTTAAAAGTCACTGCGGCCAAATTTTTTACACTAAAGATATATTTTTTACATCACCAAGATCACACGGGTCTGCTCTCCGATGTAATCCAAAGATCTAAGCTGTGTGGTGTATACATTTTTAGTTAAAGGCATACTAGGTAACGTTTTCAACAAAACTAAAGTTAAATTGTATATCTTTTGTGAGTGGCAAAAGTTTCACAACACCCACTCCATGAATTTCACCCCCGGAAGCCTTTTATTTATATATTTTATATTGAACGTGGACTGGGGGGACTTTCCCGGGGAAATGACGTCATCTGGCCGGAAAACGGAGGTGGAAATGCACTGGTTTCCTGTTTGGCCAGGAACTACCGCAACGGTTTCCTGTTTGGCCAGGAACTATTGCGCAAATAACAAAAAGGAACCTCACGCTGATTTTAAGAGAATGTAGGATTAGAAAATCGAAAAAGAACAGAAAAAGAAAGCACAGCTCATGGTAACTAATGCTCCACTGGCTAAGAGAAACGATCCGTAGATAGTATAAAACAATTAAAAGATCGCTTTTTGAAACGCTTCCGGCTTCCGGTGAAAACGAATGGAATTCTGGGTAATCGAGGACACGGAAATTGTATGCAGTGACGGTAGTGACCAGCAGAGGTTGCTAAAAATCGTTAGTTGTGAATTTGCATTGTACAACTTTAAGACCATTAATATCAACCCATGTCCCTCTGCACTCTAGCAATCAGTGCACCTGGTTTTAGCTAGCCTGTCAGCCATTGGCTGATCAGTGGTGCTGCAAAGTGACTATGTACATTTACTCAAGTACTATACAAGTGCTTACAATACACAGTAAAGTTTTGAGGTACTTTTACTTTAATTTCCATTTTTGTTACTTCTACTCCACTATAATAACAGAATATGACAGCTTTAGTTACTTGTTACTTTGCAGATTTAATTATTAATACAAATGAAAATGAATGCTCATACTCTGCTCATAGACAAGGAATTCCACTGCCCTGCGAGGGCTCCAACTGTAGTAAAAATAAACAAAACCACTTCGCTACTCACCTAAACAAAGACTATTTTGTGTTGTTGAAAGTCTGTTCTCGGAGGTGGGAAGCCTCTCAGCACCCCACCTTCTCTATATGATACACTTTTTTGGGCAGAAAATATAATATGCGAGATGCACATTATTGTATTGTATTGTATTGTATTGTAAATTATTGTTATTATTGCGCCCCCTACAGATCTAGTCAATGGTAATTTATATGGACCAGATCTGTAGGGGGCGCAGTGGAGTTATACAATAATTTACATCTCGCGGACATATTTTATTTTCTACCCAAAAAGTGTATTATACAGAGAAGGTGGGGTGCTGAGAGGCATCCCACCTCCGAGAACAGACTTTCAACAACACAAAACAGCCTTTGTTTAGGTGAGTAGCGAAGTGGTTTTGTTTATTTTTACTACAGTTGGAGCCCTCACAGGGCAGTGGAATTCCTTGTCTATGAGCAGAGCCAAACAGGGCTACTTTTACTCCATAAATGAACAAAATGACAGATATAAAGTGTTTTACCTTCAAGCCACGGATGTTTATCCGTGGAAGCGACCGTTTGTGTTGTGAATATTATTACTGTTGTTGTTCAATGCAGAGCTGTTTGAATCCCCTCTGGATGCTTTGTTGTTCCACCATGAAAAACTACAACACATTCTTTCCGGGTCAGTGTGTTTCGCGCATGCGCAATAAAGGATCCAGGCACTGTTTGCCTTAATGCTTTTCGCCCCCTGGTGGAGGAGCTGTGTAACTGTGTCACTGAAGGATGGATGGCAGTGGTGGAAAAAGTACTCAAATATTTTACTTAAGTAAAAGTACCAATACTGCCATGTAGAAATACTCTGTTACATGTGAATGTTCGGAATTTAAAATGTACTTGAGTACAAGTACATAAGTATTGGTATCAAAATGTACCTAAAGTATCAAAAGTAAAAGTACTCGTTACGCAGGATTTCCTGTTTCACAAGTTTTAAAATGTATAAAATCCTTTGAACATAGCAGATCTACTAGATTGTGAGCTTCTAGATCTGCTATTTTCTATTTTCAAATAGCCGGAATGTATACAGGGCTGAAGTGGTTAATGTATGTCTTGTAAAAATTATAAAAATCTACAAAGTAACTATTAACTAAAATACGATGCAATGCGTTGTGAGCTTGTAGATCTGCTATTTTCAAACATTTCAGTACTTTTACTTTTGGTACTTTTAAGTACATTTTGATATAAATAATTTTGTACTTTTACTCAAGTAAATTTTGAACACCAGACGTTTACTTGTAATAGAGTACTTCTTCATTGCAGTATTGATACACTTAAAGGTAGGGTAAGTGATATTTTTTGGTTAAAACTAAAAGTATTTTGTTAAAAGGTTAAAGTACTATATTCTGATAGTAATCATTGCTATAGAGTGTTTTTTCAGTAACAGATGTCTCCCTGTCTCTCCAGCTCTTTAATAAACAGAAAATACATTTTTCGGTAGGTGTCAAAATCTCAGCCAATCAGGAGAAAGTAAAAATGTTTAAGCTTAATTTGTATAGTGTTCCATGCAGTTCCAATTTTGCCTGCTCATTTCTTAGTGCCATCACTTCCAATTTCACTTGTTTAATCTGTATCCTGATTGAGTTCTCTATCCTGGTTAGATAAAATTGGAAATGAAACTGAAACTGAAACGAAAATGCATTTTCTGTTTAATAAAGAGGTGGAGAGACAAGGAGACTCCTAATACTGAACAAACACTCTATAGCAATGAGTACTATCAGAATATAGAGCTATTTAACAATTATTTTAACCAACGCAAATCACTTACCCTACCTTTAAGTAAAACATTTGAGTACTTTTTCCACTGTATGTGGTCTGTCTGTCTGTCTGTCTGTCTGTCTGTCTGTCTTTCAGTCTGTCTGTCTGTCTGCAGCGACAATTACACATCTCCTCCACCAGGGGGCGAAAGGCATTAAGGCAAACAGTGCCTGGATCCTTTATGGCGCATGCGTAAAACACAGTGACCCGGAAGCAATGCGGTTTAGTTTTTCATGGTGGAACAACAAAGCATGCAGATTATATTCTAACACTATGACCCAGACTGGATTCAAACAGCTCTTCATTGAACAACAACAGTAATAATATTCACAACACAAACGGTCTGCTTCCACGGATAAACATCTTGAAGGTAAAACTCTTTATATTTGATGTGTAAATGTGTGGAGAAAAACTAACATGAGCCACGGAGCCTCACTTGGAACAGGGAGGTTTACAAAGACACACATGGAAGATACGTATAGCCTTAGATCAAGACTATCGTAGATGTATTTGATCGAGTCTGACTTTTACTTTCATAGGCCTATCTACGAGAGTCTTAACGACCACCCCGGCAGTTTTCCCTGGAATTTCACCAGTAAAGCCTGTATTTCTCCAAACATGTATAAATGCAAAATATAAGGTGCTTCCCCGCTTGCCCCAATGTTGCTGTCGTTGTGTTTTGGATGTCGGTTGTTGTTGTTGTTGTTGATGACGAGAAACAGGAAGACAACCACTTTTTACTGTGACAGACAGTGTTGCCATGTCCGCTTCTTATAAGCGACTTTGGGCTTGTTTTTCTGTAAAGTTGCTTGTAAATATTGGTGGTTGCGGTATTTTGGCTTGTTTTTAAAGTGTAGTTGCTTATTTGGGCTTGCTTCCAAATGTTTTAATTATTATTTAAACCAGTGGTTGTCAAATATTCATGGACCCCCAAATTAATATGTATTTGTACCTAACCCCCATCTGACAATGTTTTGTGCCAGGGACCCCTGTACCAGATTTGTGTTTTTAGAATCTTATTTTTTTCCCCAAATATTCCACATTTTATTTCAAGACTTTGTTTTTTTGACACTTTTCTGGCCCAATCGATCAACCCATTTGAAGTTCAGAGGGATCAATTAAGAGCTCCGACCGAGCACCCCCCCCCACCCTCCCCCCGCACAGACAGTGGCTTCCCTGCCAGGGATGAATGTCAACGTAAACAGTGGAACAGATGCGCTCGGGTGGAGCAGTGGTAAGAGTCCCTGCCCACTGCCACAGAGGTCGTGGATATGAATCCACCGTGGTGCATTCGGCTTTGTCGAGAGTCTACGCGAACGAACACAATTGGCCGGTGTTCGGGGAATGGAAGCCGGGCGGGGAGGGTGATATTGGTCATTGCACATACTCCTACGGGCTGGGGCGGAACCTGTCAGCGGGGAGTGTTGGGCGGGAGGAGTAGGACGAAGGCTCTACGTCCTCTTGGTGGGGGCTCCTCACTGGTAGGTGAGCCAGTAGGATACGACAGCAGTGACAACACAGAAATGTGAGTGGGGAGGATTTTATTATTGTTATTGGCATAACTACTAAATTGGGGAGAAAAAGGGGTAAAACAAATAAGTGGCTACTCTAAATTTAGAAAAGAGAGAAGAAAAAACGTTGGAACAAAACCAAAATACAGCCAGAGGGATGTGTCTTTCTGCAGGAAAACACCCCAGCATAATTATATAGTGGCTGAATCGGTACCCGGAAACGCTCGCCCCAAAACACATTCGCCCCCATTTAATTTTGCAGACCGCTCGCCCCCAGCAGTTCTTGCATTATTGCACTCGTTTCACTGAGGTTAAGGTTAGGAATACGTTTAGATATAGGCATAGTTTTCTTATTGAGGTTACGCTTAGGATTGAGGTTAGATTTAGGCATAGTTTTACTGAGGTTAAGGTTAGGAATACCTGGTGGCGACCGTTCTGGGATCGCCGGATTTGACCCGGGGCGAGCGTGTTTTTGGGCAAAACTCATACAGTATACAACCAGCTATTGCAGCATGAACAAACAAGGTAGCTAAGATTAACTTGAGACCTTAGTCACCACACTTACTGATTTAGTGTAGTCTAATACATATTTGCTTCTAAGTAACATCTGTCACCATCATCGATTCATTATGTTATGTACTAGCCTACGTAGTAAATATTATGCGTGATTTGTCTAGATAGCAATTCTTCATGTTTAACATGACCAGTTATAGACAAAATGTGGCCAAAAGTGTCTGAAAGCACACATTACACTGACGTGATTATTGAACAGTCAATTTTAAATGTAATTAAAGTACTACAAATTATTGAAGCTATTGTTTATCATCTGGAAATAGCATGTTTGAAGCAGAGGCGCTGGATTGAGAAACGACCATGGGGGACATTAATTGTGGGCGTAGAATGCATATATTGTACGCTAAATGTAATGTCTATTTCAGGGAAAATCAAGTTTACTAGTTTGAACTCCATGAGACATGTTTTCATTACTTTTGGAAAATAGCAGATCTACAATCTTGTAGATCGGCCATTTTCAAATAGCCGATGTATATAGCGTTAAAGTGGTTAAACTGATATTGATGCAACACATTTTGCCGTGAGGTGCCCCAAATTTGTATACAACAAAAAAAGAAATGATGACACAGTCATATTAATACCAGATTGCTCTCTCCAGCGTCCCTGCATAGAACCAAATGGACCCGTGGTCCTGTACCCTTTCGCTCGCGGACTAACAAAAACAGGCAAAATGGATCTTTTAAGCCACCCACTCATATTGAACATAATTACTAAGTAAATAGTTTATGAGCGGAGCTAAATCAGTTTGTGTGCCTCAGTAAGGGCTTGTGTGCGTTGTCTTGTTGCTGTTTGTTCTGGGTCGCTGTTGGAGGCAGCGCTGTGTGTGTGTATTCCCACCAGACTCAACCTTTCCCTCTGGTTTCCCACCACCCATTTACCTAATTGTTTGCATCACACCACAGGGCTTGTTACAGAAACCGTGTCTCACATTCTGAATGGCTGCTATGCCTATAAAGGGCTTTACATAGCACGCCACGACAGAATAGTTGATCTCATAACTAAGGACATATCTAAACATTTTACACCATCAGTGAGAATGTACAAACATTCCTGTGTCAAACCTTCCATGTTTCAACTCTGTACTGAAAACCCTGAAATCTTTGCACATCTCTCTGCTAATACACCAGATGTTGTTTTTGTCAATGAAGGCCCCATATCAGTTTCCATTCTTGAAATGGCCTGCACCTTTGACTCTAGCTTAGAGGAAGCTTTTATGACCAAAGTCATTAAATACCAGCCGCTCCTCCATACCATCACAGAGCTAGGTTATAGGTGCAATCTACTTGTGTTTATTTTTGGCAGCCTAGGACATGTACATAGGTTGTGTTGTAAGAGGCTTCCAACAAGGGGCACGGTGGCGCAGTCGGTAGCGCTGTCGCCTCACAGCTAGAAGGTCCTGGGTTCGATTCCCGCCGGGGACGCTGTGGGCGCTGGGGGCGTGTCTTCTCCTCCGCGTCATCAGCGCCCATACCCTAGGTGGGGTTGGCGAAAGGGCCTACTCTGTGTGGAGTTTGCATGTTCTCCCCGTGTCCCCTAGGGTAGTTAATACCCTCACAAAAACATGTAGTAATCCTGGTCGCTATACCGCCTCCCCCATGACAGCCGGGGCGCCTGATGGAGGGGAAGGGAACTGGTTGGAATAACGTGTTCCTTCCACGCGCTACGTCCAACCAGGGAAACTCCCCCCTGTCAGGTGACAAGAAGGTCAGTTGGCTCTCATGCCTGAAGGAAGCATGAGCTCGGCCCTGGCCTCCCTACTGTGGGGGACTGGTGTAGTGCTGGTGTAGGGCTGGTGTAGCGCCCAGGATCACTTAGGAAATTGGCACCGGGTGAAAAAAATGGGTTACAAAAATTGCGGGATAAAAAAAAAAAAAAAAAGAGGCTTCCAACAATTTGGGATGCCAAAAAAAGCAGCTAAACGGCTTGCAAAATTCTGTGGAATCTCTTCTACTATTGGTAGCCGCCAAATATGGCGAAGACGCTGTTATTTGTACCCCTGAAGGGTGTGGGGGTATTTGTCCATGATTTGCTGACTGTAAATTTTTTACAGCACCTTGTAATATTTGTTTACTTATTTGTTTATTGTATCTCTTATGTGGACATAAATAAATTATTATATGTGTATGAGGAGTCAAGTCAATAGTTTGTTTGGTGGCGACGACCACACATTTTTTTTTATAGTTTGTTTGGTGGCGACGACCACACGTATTTTTTTTTCTGGGCTGTTTTCTTTGTGTTTATTTCCCATGGGATCCCTCCAGCGGCAACTTGCCGGTGTCAATTTAACTCTGAGAGGGTACAAATAAGACCTTTTGGAGGCAGGCGTTTCTAGTAAGGTTATGATCCCATACCATGGGAGGACGGCCGTCGTTCAGAGTATGGGGAAGTCTCCCCATTGGCTTTAAGGACAGCCAAAACGGGGAAGTCTCCCCATTGGCTTAAAGGATTGAAGGACAGCCAATGATGAAAAGGTCGCTAGAAAGTGTTTCGAAAGTGTTTAGTAGTTGATCAGTCTCTTCCTAGACCAGGCTGCAAGCAACCTGGTAAAAAACAATCAAGGATACAAGGGGTAACCTCATCTGCTTGTTTACTCTCCAGAGCGTAGGCCTCTTCCCACTTAGTAAAATAATCAACCATTACACAAACTCTGTTTTACTTCCTGTTTACCTGAAAGAAAGTTGAGTGACAAGTTGGCATCTGTATAGCTGCTGGTAGCCTATCTTAGCATGTAGATGCATGGGACATTCAGTTGCACAAGGCTCACTGATATTGGATTGTTGAGCCTTTTCTTTGAGGCTTCCTCACTTCTGCTGACACTCAGGACACTGTGCAACCTTAAAGGAGTAGTTCACCCAAAAAGGGACTTATTTTCAATTTCACACCCCATGAAGCCTTGAATTCATGGAGATTTGTTAGTTTGTTCCACTCCTGAGACAATAATGTGATGACGGGGTGGCTGGTCGGTAGGAGACTCTACTGGAGACTACGCCGGTCATCAAATGATTGGCTCAGGAATCTAACAAACTAACAAATATCCACGAATTGAAGGCTTCATGGGGTGTGTAATTGATGGAAAATAAGTCATGTTTTGGGTGAACTACTCGTTAAGTCAAATAATATTCACATTAGTGTATGTCACAGGCCTTTGATCAAGCACAAACAGTAATTGAAGGGGATATATATATACGACCACACGAGTGTTTTTATTTAATTAATTAAGTAGGCCTGCATGTACAAAAAAATATACATGTGGATGACCCAACTTACCCATTTGTGGATATCCGCTTCCATTCAAGGACAGTAATATCGGCTGATCACTGCATGTGGGTTTTCTCCACACCACAGTGACCGCCAATATTACTGGCATGGATTTAACCAAAAACAGCACTGTCCTCGGCAGCCGATTCCACTACCTACAGAGATTAGTGATATATAGGGATGAGATGCCTCTTTTTGACGGATTAAGACTCACAGAGAGCCCTGGGCCAATTTTCTTTGAGGGCCCCCCATGCTACCCACAATGGGCATACAGACACAGTACTCGTTTGTGGGTGAAGAGAGAACCTTTGTTTGCATGATGTACAGTCTAAAACATATCTTTCTGGGGGCCACATGCGGCCCCCACCTTCACTTAATGCGGCCCCCAGGTTAATATTGGAATACTGATATGTACAGTTATTGATTTCAGCTGTAACAATTCCAAACATGCAAACATGACCCACTTTAAAGGCCTTTGCAGACAGGGTGCGATTTTCCGCATGGAAAAAACGGACAATATCATTCTTTAAATGAACACATGGTTCTCAATGACCTCATACACACCGGCTCCGAATTTACTGTGCGGCGAGGCGATGCGTTTTTTTTCTTCAATCGAACCCAGTTCGATTTGTGCGTCTTTTCGCATGTGGTAAAAACTGATTGACTAATCGCACCCTGTGTGCAAAGGCCTTAACTACTTCAGTCTGTATTAGTAGCTTAATGACTAATATTAAAATTCTATTGTCTTCTTTATATGTCCAATGTATTTGTATTTAAGAAAAAAAAAAATTAACATAAGTATAACTAACTAAATGCATTTGAAATTAAATAAAAATGTTACTTTTCAGGATTCCAATGAAAAAATATTTTAAAAAATCAGGATTCCAATTCAAAAATAGCAAAAATAGCAGATCTACAAGCTCAAAACGTGTCGCACTAAGACGCGTTTTGAGCTTGTAGATCGGCTATTTTTACTACTATTGTGTGACAGAATGGCGAAGTATGGCATTCATTTACGAAAATTTAAAATACGGAGATAAGAGGTCTCTGACAGTGTATGCAATGTGGCCTTTGGAGTGAGTGTGGAAATATAGTGGCCCTCTCCATCATCAAAGTTGCATCACCCCTGATGTACAGTCTAAAAGGGCCAGTACGGGGCCTTGTACTGTACTAGAAGTAACCCCCCCCCCCCCCCCCAAAAGAAAATATCGTTTGGGGGTACAAAATCATGGAATAAAAAATAAAATAAAAAAATACCCAGAGGGTCCGCCCCCCCCCACCCCTTAGGGGTCCCTGGAGACCCTTGGGGTCACGGCCTGGATTGGGGTCTCCAGGCCATGACCTACAGACACGGCGAAGGAAAACTGTAAATCCACAGCCACGCATGCAAGATGTTGCACATGAACTCTGCAGCCGCATTGAGGCGCTCCAACACAAACACTCTGACATTAAGCTTCACACAACAAACATCAGCAGCACACACAACATTCACCACAATGACAAACAAATGACGTCCGCGCTAAAATAAGCGAGGGCTCGCTTATTTTGGGGTTCAAAAATCGTGGGATAAAAATTTCCCCCAATTTTTCTTTTACATTTTTTTAAATAATTTTACTTAGTCTTGGGACCCCCGCGAGACATCGCGGACCCCCGTGAAACATCGCGAACCCCATCGGCTGTTTTTGTTTGCACTACAAAGCCTTGACTACAGCAACAGGTGTGTGTGTGTGTGTGTGTGTGTGTGTGTGTGTGTGTGTGTGTGTGTGTGTGTGTGTGTGTGTGTGTGTGTGTGTGTGTGTGTGTGTGTGTGTGTGTGTGTGTGTGTGTGTGTGTGTGTGTGTGTGTGTGTGTGTGTGTGTTGCCAACATACGCTGGTGGGTGAGTGTGAGTGCACCGTTTTTCCCCTTCAGCCAATTGCAGTGCATTTTTGCCACCTCCGCGACTAATGTGACGCAACGGGACTTTTGAGATAGCCATGCCCAAAATAGGTTGCCTTATTCGGATACATGCGTGTGACTGCCCGCCCCTGCCGGTTCTCTGAATTTTTATTTTTAAATAGGCTCTGTCATGATTAATTGACCACATATATGAAGTGAAACAACTAAATTCTATCCAAACGATATTTTATAAGTAAATTCCGTGCCTCAAAGAAGAAGTTTGAGAGCGTTTTATAACCGAAAGTAAGAAGTGAAGGCACTCGCACAAACAACAATGGCTGCCGTTCGTCTTTTGTCGGCTGCACTGAGGCTGCACTCGGAGCCATTCGGGCTCACTCGAACTCGCCACCTGATTGGCCAACTTTTGCTGTCAATCACAGAACGATGAGCGACGACGCTGATAGGCTCGGAGAGTGAGGTTGGGTTGCCATGTCTAGGTGTTGTAAGCGTGAAGTGGGTGTAATTGGTTAGAGAAAGTGCGTAGCTTTGTGTTTTTTCATGAAGCTGGTTGCTTGTTGCTCGCGCACAATCTGGCAACAGCGGTGAAAGACGTGACCAGCGTGACCAGTTACATCTCGCGCATGCGCTTCATCTCGAATTGTAGTATAGATAGGCTGAGAGCCCTATGTATTTGAGTGTTAACCTTTATACATTTTACTAAAGTCTTATTGATCTACGTGGCCCAAGGCTGCGCAAGGGCCCCTGTTAGTCAAGGGCCTCTGGCCCCATTGGCCTGGCCAATAGTCTTCCCCATGCATGGGGAAATTCAAGTGTTTGAGCACCAAAAGTAAACATGAAACACATTTACCTCGGCCAAATGCTGCTCTTGTTTCTTTCTTCAGGTGCAGATGAAGTGAAGCACTCCAAGTAAAATAAATATTTAAAATAAATCTCAAATTACTTTTAAACCTGATGGCAAAATCTTAATGTCTAACTATAAGACAATGCATATTTTATGGGGATTCTTAATGTCACAGAATACACACCCTTGAGCACATATCGTTCGGCTCTTCTTTTGATATTCCACCTCTGCTGTTTAGTGAGGGCTTCAGTTATGGATTTTTGGAATCCATAATTTCCTTGTACATCTTAGTATCCATAGCCTAATCTCTGTCATTGTTGTATTTTTGTTAGGTATTTCTTTTCACGCGATGTGTCCACTCTTGTTTTCTCGTTAATTGAGCAAGCCCAAGCCATATGTCGAGTGTCGAGTGTGTGTGGGCGGGGCTATGTTGCTGCACGGCCGGGGACTCAAGTGGGAAAATATAAGTCATCAGTGGCTGTATTATTAATGTGTTATTTTGGGGATCTTGACATGAAAATGTTTGAGAACCACTAATAGTGTTCTGGCAGCATGATATGAGGGTATAACAGTCATCTAGTGACTTCTCTGCCTTGGTCTTGAGGATCAACATCTCCATGGCGTAGAGTAGTGGTTCTCAAATATTTCCATGTTGAGGATGCCAAAATGTATACATATTAAGTCACAGTCCCCCATTTGAAAATGTTTGGTACCAGGTACCCCCGTAATAAAACATTGTAGTCGTTACAGAATTCTACAACTGGTAACAAAAGGGAGGGAGGATACATTACATTCTCTAATTGGATTACGTTCTAGATGGTGAAATTATAGTGGAATAAACCCCTATTTTATGCATACTGTAGGCAAAACATCTAAACAATATTCATGTTTGAGGAACACATTTTCAGTGATGGTGTGGTCCAACTGCCCGCCTGTCCTCCCTTAAGCCAATTTTAATATAGGATTACTGTATTGTATTATTATTATGAGGAACTTTTATTTGAATAATAATAAGAAATAACAAATGAGAATGTAGAAGAATAAAAGGTGTAACCAGTGGTGGAAATGGCCTGGATTCGCTTTGGGAACCCTACTTGTCACACATGCACGCGCGCGCGTGCGATTTTTTGCGGTTAATTTCGCGGATTTGGGTACTTTATTTTCGTTTTTTTGTTACTTTAATTCGGGGTTAGGGTTATGTTGTTTAATTCTTATTTTTTCGATTGGGTGCCCCTGATTACTCAATAAAAATACCTTAAAATTATACTCGAGTACAGTACTTGAGTACATGTACTTAGTTACTTTCCACCACTCACTCTCACTGTCAGCGTTAGATTAAAATTACTTACTCACCTTCTGCAAAGATTGTCTTGGTTTCAGAGAGCAGAGCATGGTGGTAAATATGAACTTTTGCCCCAAACTTTAAGTCTTTATATTCCATATGTCCACGTCCGTGTGTTGCTGTTGTTTACCTTTTACTCAAGCCAAATGGTGTGTGAGGAGAACGTAGGAACGTAGTCAAGCAAGCGGCCACAGAAGTCTGTTTCCTTTCAAAGCGATGTGCATTTCAAATCTTGAAATGTGTTATAATTCAACACACGTTTTATTTTGAAATACTACTGGAAATAGAAGTAGCCAGGTAGCCTAGTTGAAACTACTTCACACGCTATTTTTTCCTGGAGCCCCCCCCCCCCCCACACACACACACATTGTGTGGTCAACGCTACTTCCTGTAACCCTTGTAACCATAGGTGGAAAGCGGGGACCCTGCAGTATTACGGCTGCCTATTGGCTGTGTTCAGAGCCATGTGCGTGTGTTGACAAACACACCCACGGCTCAGCCCTGGCTGGAGTGATGCATCCAAGTGCCGTAAGACTTATGGACGATTTAGGAAAACAGTGCTAAACCTCATAAGCGATTATAAAAAAAGTTGGACACTCTGAAGAGCGTTCCCACACGTGTTCACACCGTTCCCACGCAACGGTTGCTATGGGAACGCCGTTCCCAAGCGTGCAACGCCATTTCCACCACTGGGTATAACATATTAATAATATAAACTTTAGGTTTGATCAACTGTCAGTGACATTTTCAGATTCTTCTTTAAGAAGATTAGTTAACAATCTTTGAAAAGTTACGATTTTTTCCCCATTCCAAGTGGCTATGACTGCCTGTCAAAGTTTGCGGGCCCTGGGTAGACAACCCGGCCAGGCGGAGATTGGCGAAGATCTGCACTGAGGAGGAGCGCAGCATTACGTGAATCAATTGTACATAGTGCAGCCCTTCAGTAACTCTTTTGGCTTCATTTGCACACATCGCAGGCAATGCAATGCCTGCGATGTGTGCATGCATTGTTTAAAGTGCAGTGTTTAAAGTGCTCATGTGGCCTATAGACGAATCCACAGAGCGCTCCCCTGGCGCAATCATACTGTCAGAATGCACACCACAGCAGGAGTCGCTCTGTGGATTTGTCCATAATAGTCGCTTCGTTTGGCCTTGTTTTCCTTGACCTGTGTGTGTGTGTGTGTGTGTGTGTGTGTGTGTGTGTGTGTGTGTGTGTGTGTGTGTGTGTGTGTGTGTGTGTGTGTGGTGCGTGGTGCTAAACTCCTTCTGAAATGCTTTGAATTTGTGTGAGAGAAAGTGGTAGTAGCCTAGGCTTGTAAGACCCGCAGTTGTTTGTTTGCTTTAAAGCAGTGTAACGTCTAGCCCCATTACAAACCTCTCTCCGCTATACAGCTCCAAGATCGTCTTGAGAAGTTTGAGAAAAAAGAGACGAAAACAGCGGACAAAATTTCAATGGAGGCCCGTTCCATTTTTGTCGGCTCCATTCGGGTTCCACCTGATTGGCCAACCTACACTGTCAATCACAGAACAATGAGCGAGGACGCTGATAGGACAGTTCCTGTTATGAACTCCAGAGAAACGCCCAGACAGGCCTGCGGGCCAGACTCCTTGAAATCAAATGCAAATGTGTGTGTGTGTGTGTGTGTGTGTGTGTTGTTCGTAGCATTAGTTGCAGTCAACACAACAGTGGAATGCTTATGGCGCCGCAACGCGAGGAGATTAGTAAAAAGGGGAGGGGCATGCCTGAGGAAAAAGGACAGATCTTCAAGCTCACAACGTGTCACTTGCGCGACGCACTGTAAGTAGGTCGGGGAGATGGCTTATTGTCGGTATCAGCCGAGTAGCATGCGGTACAGATGCGCGGATTACGGTTTTAGCCGCTGTTGCCGCAGTTAACCGCAGTTTGGGTGGATTTGGGTCAATCAAATACAATAATTAATTAATATTGTATAAACCGCGGGTGAAATAGTGCGGGAATTAAATGAATGATATCAATCTATAGGCCTATTATAGCTTTTAACATGTGCGGATTTGGATGACGATAAACCCTATCCGCGCATCTCTAGCACGCGGGATTCTGTCCCCGTTACAATGCGCTAGACCCCTGGGAGCGCCACACCTATCCTCAGCTCCCAGTACTGACCACACGACTTACCGCACCCAAGCCCTGCTACTCATGCGCTGAGTTGGCGGTGCCCGGGATCGAACCCATGACCTTGTGGTCTGAAGGCGAGAGCTCTACCGACTGAGCTTATACACCCGTTTAGCTAAATCCTGACGATAATGTCATTGGAGCACATGCGGAAGTAAAAAATATATGGAAGTAATAATGTATATAATTGCAAACATTTTGTGATTTTTAGAAGTGGAGACACATGTGAAGGTGGAAAAGTAGATGATGCTGTAGGCAGAGCCATGAGCGATTTTTGTAGCAATTTGGGAGAGAATTGGACATCTGCTTTGGTGCTGATCTGTACCTCTAGTTTTTGTACAGACGGGTACGGGTACAGGCTGGAATTATGTAGCAGGATTATAGTTTTTACACCAGATCACAACACTCTGCAACAGTTTGATTTGATTAAAATGTGATTTTGATTGAACAGAAAACTACCACTGCATTGTTGAAGCTCTTCAGTTATGTTCTCTGTGATATGTAAGGTAGCTGAATGATAACTAAAAGTTCTTTGTAATGGTGATTTCCACAGACCACTACATTATCAAGAGACGGACCCCCAAAAGCTATTCAACATTGTCAGAGGACCAGCGAGAAATGGACCAGGGATGTGGACTGCTTGATGCAAGGCTGAAACCTGTTGTAAAGTTGTACAGAATAGGTATGTATCATATTTTACTTGTTGTTTAAACCTGTAGTAAAGTTGTACAGGATAAAGCTGAACAAGATAGGTATGTCAATTCAGATTTTTTTTTTACGGGTGGTTTAATCCTGTGCGTCCCGCAGGTCTCAAGGCAAATCTTGCGGGCACAGGCGGTATTTACATACCTCTAGCCGGAATTGGCGGTAACCCCCGCCAATTCCCCTCCCCCCAATGATCTATGTGATCTATGAATTTGAATGGTTCGGGCCAAAGACACATGCCTTTTATAAAAGGATAGATGTATGGATTAGGAATTAAGCATTTTATTTTCAGTGGAAGTTCCTCCATATACCACAGCTATAAAAGAGAGGAAACACTTAACACATTTAGTGGAGATATGGACCTTTTTCTCAAGATCCTATCATTGGAGTGGACGGAAGTGACGTTTTTATGGACTGGATTCACATCCGTCCATTCCATTTTACAGGGTCCTGGGATCATTCCTAAACTGCGTTGGAGCGCCCCTGTGGGACTTTTTTTTTGTGTGGAAAAAACGCCTATTGCGTCTAAAGTTTTTTTTTCTCATTTTATCTTTTCTATAGACTTCTTGCACCTCCTTGTGTGTAAAGAGGAAGTTTCCCTTGAACAGCAGGAGAAGAGCTCCAGTCTGTTCCAGGAGGAACCACAACCTCCACAGATCAGAGAGGAACAGGAGGAGCTTCTTCAAAGACCAGGGGAGGCTGGTGTGTCAAGACCGACATTAGTAGCAGTGAAAAGTGAAGATGATGATGATGAGAACAGAGAGACAAAGCCTGTAGCCAGCACCTCCATTGATCACATGAAAACACAAGCTGATGTAGAGGACTGTGGAACATCACAATCAACTAGTGATGACCAGCTCCTCTCTTCACACTGTTCTGAATCTGACACTGAAGACAGTGATGAGTGGGAGGAACAAACTCGCCCCGTTAGGAGTTGCACAGGGAAAAAAAGGTTTAGTTGTACAGAGTGTGGCAAAATGTTTAATCGAAAGGAAAGTTTGAAGAGGCACACGGTAATTCACAAAGGTAAAAAACCCTTTAATTGTACAGTTTGTGAAAAAGTCTGCATTGATAAGGGTGATCTAAAAAAACATATGAGGACTCATACAGGGGAAAAACCTTTTACTTGTAAAGTTTGTGGAAAAGGCTGTGTTACCTCAAGTACTCTTGAAACACACATGAGGACTCATACAGATGGAAAACCTACTACTTGTTCAGAATGTGGCACATGTTTTGTTTTAAAGAGGGATCTAGAGAGACACATGATGACTCATACAGGGGAAAAGCCCTTTGCTTGTACAGTTTGTGGCAAAGGCTTTAATCGTAAGAGTCACACCAAAAGACACATGAGGACTCATACAGTGGAAAAGCCTTTTACTTGTAAAGTTTGTGGAAAAGGCTGTGTTACCTCAAGTACTCTTGAAACACACATGAGGACTCATCGAGGTGAAAAACCTAATACTTGTTCAGAATGTGGCAAATGTTTTGTTTCTAAGAGGGATCTAAAGAGACACATGATGACACATACAGGGGAAAAGCCCTTTACCTGTGCACTTTGTGGCAAAGGCTTTAATCGCATGAGTCATCTAAAATCACACATGAGAACTCATGCAGCGAAAAAGCTCTTCACTTGTACATTTTGTGGCAAAAACTGTCATAGAATCCATAATCTTAAAGTACACATGAGGTTGCATACAGGGCACCTCCCTGTGTGTAAGGAGCAGGTTTCCCCTGACCAGCAGGATAGGAGCCCCAGTCTGGTCCAAGAGGAACCAGAGCCTCCACAGACTAAAGATAATCAGGAGCAGGTACGTCAAAAACCAGAGGAGGCTGGTGGGACATTACCAGCAGTAAAATGTAAAGATGATGGTGATGAAGGCTGTGTTACCTCAAGTACTCTTGAAACACACATGAGGACTCATTCAGGTGGAAAACGTAATACTTGTTCAGAATGTGGCAAATGTTTTGTTTCTAAGAGGGATCTAAAGAGACACATGATGACACATACAGGGGAAAAGCCCTTTACCTGTGCACTTTGTGGCAAAGGCTTTAATCGCATGAGTCATCTAAAATCACACATGAGAACTCATGCAGCGAAAAAGCTCTTCACTTGTATATTTTGTGGCAAAAACTGTCATAGAATCCATAATCTTAAAGTACACATGAGTACGCATACAGGGCACCTCCCTGTGTGTAAGGAGCAGGTTTCCCCTGACCAGCAGGATAGGAGCCCCAGTCTGGTACAAGAGGAACTAGAGCCTCCACAGTCTAAAGAAAATCAGGAGGAGGTATGTCAAAGACCAGAGGTGGCTGATGGGACATTACTAGCAGTAAAAGGTAAAGATGATGATGAAAACAGAGAGACAGAGCCTGTAGCCAGCACCTCCACTGAACACATGAAAACACAAGCTGATGTAGGGGACTGTGGAACATCACAACCAACTAGTGATGACCAGCTCCTCTCTCCACACTGTTCTGAATCTGACACTGAAGACAGTGATGAGTGGGAGGAACAAACCCGCCCCGTTAGGAGTTGCAGAGGGGAAAAAAAGTTTAGTTGTACTGAGTGTGGCAAAATGTTTCATCGAAAGGAGAGTTTGAAGAGGCACGCAATATTTCATAAAAGTGAAAAACCCTTTACTTGTGCAGTTTGTGAAAAAGTCTGTATTGATAATGGTGATCTAAAAAAACATATGAGGACTCACTTTACTTGCAAGGTTTGTGGCAAAGCCTTTGATCACACTGGTATTCTAAATAGACACATGAAGACTCATACAGGGGAAAAGCCCTTCACTTGTAAGATTTGTGGTAAAGGCTGTAGTCAAAATGGTGATCTGAAACTACACCTAATGACTCATACCGGGGAGAAGCCCTTTGCTTGTACAGTTTGTGGCAAAGGCTTTAATCGCAAGGGTCACACTAAAAGACACATGATGACTCATACAGGGGAAAAGCCCTTCACTTGTGAAGTTTGTGGTAGAGGATGTATACTCAAAGCTGATCTACAAGCACACATGAGGACTCATACAGGGGAAAAGCCTTTTACCTGTAACATTTGTGGCAAAGGCTATGTTTCCCCAAGTACTCCTAAAACACACATGAGGACTCATACAGGTGAGAAGCCCTACACTTGTAATATTTGTGGCAAAGGCTGCAGTCAAAATAGTGATCTTAAATTACACCAAATGATTCATACTGGGGAAAAGCCCTTCACTTGTTCAGTTTGTGGCAAAGGCTTTAATCGCAAGGGTCACACTGAAAGACACATGATGACTCATACAGGGGACAAGCCCTTCACTTGTGCAGTTTGTGGCAAAGGCTGTAGGCTCAATGCTGAACTTGAAGTACACATGAGGACTCATACAGGGGAAAAGCCATTTACTTGTAACGTTTGTGGCAGAGGCTGTGTTACCTCAGGTAGTCTTTCAACACACATGAGGACTCATACAGGTGAAAAACCGTTAACTTGTTCAGTGTGTGGTAAATGTTTTGGTCCTAAAAGGGATCTGAAGAGACACATGATGACTCACACAGGGGAAAAGCCCTTCACTTGTGCTGTTTGTGGCAAAGGCTGTGCACAAAGGGTTCATCTAAAAGAACACATGAGGACTCATACAGGGGAAAAACCCTTTACCTGTGCAGTTTGTGGTAAAGGCTTTAATGAAAATGGTCACTTAAAAACACACTTGATGACTCATACAGGGGAAAAGCCCTATACTTGTGAGGTATGTGGCAAAGGTTGTAGACAAATGTGTGATCTAAAGAAACACCTGAGGACTCATACAGGGGAAAAACCTTATACTTGTAAAGTTTGTGGCAAAAGCTTTATTTCGACAAGTATTCTAAAAACACATATGATGACTCATACTGGCGAAAAACGCTTTACATGCTTAGTTTGTGGCAAAGTTTTTGGTTCGAAGAGTGAACTAAAAAGACACACGATAACTCATACAGGCAAAAAGCCCTTTACCTGTGCCGTTTGTGGCAAAGGCTGTCGTCGCATTACTCATCTAAAATCACACATGAGGACGCATGTAGAGACAAAGCTCTTTACTTGTACATTTTGCGGCAAAAACTGTCATTATATGCATAATCTAAAAAAATACATGAGGACGCATACAGGGGAAAACCCCTGTACTTGTGAAGTTTGTGGCACAAGCTTTGTTCACAATGGTGAACTAAAAAAACACATGAGGACTCATGCAGGAGCGGGAATGCTTTAGTTGCAGTTACTTTGCGGCAAATGCTTTGGTTAAAAAGAAAATGGGAGATGGAGGACTTCATACAGGGAAGAAACTGTTAGATGAACACCAATTTTGTGAGGCAAACTGTTGCCTCCCAGAATTTTGTGTGAGCCCTTTCTTGACACTACATATAATGGGCCTTTATACGACAAAGAATTATACCAATTTCTTTACACCTGTACTTGTGATATGATAATAAAGTTGAATGATGGACTATCAAATGTTTGTGTTGCATTTTTTATTTATTTTTATTTACTGCTGCTCATGTTTTATTATTACTTGAAGCTTATAGGTTAATGATAGAACAATATGATCATTTTGTCCACATTCTTTAGGATTGTAAATGTTATATTGATTATAACATAAATCACTGAACTAAGAAAAAAGTTTATCCCGTAATAGCTCTTCTGCATGAGAACACGAGGGGTTCAGGGAACACTCTTTGTAAGGGCGGGGTCACTTTCAATAATAGCCCAGTTAGCTCAGATGATCGGTTGAATACGGTGTACTGCCATGCTGTGTTGGGTGACAAAGAAGGGCCAGGATTGAGAAACGTTCGTGCGTTTCTTTTTAATTAACCCATTAAAATCAGGAAAGCATCTGTGTCATTTTAGATTTGAACCACTTTTATACTTTGGCAATTCAAAAAATGCAGATATACAAGCTCGAACATTTTTTACTCCAATATTTTGCTTTTGGGGGTCCCTGGAACAAAAATAGTTTGAGATGGGGTCTGTGGCCAAATACATATAATTTTGGGGGTCCTTGACATGAAAAAGTTGGAGAACCAAAAGAGTGAGTTAGGGCGCGCTCTCACCGCACTTTTATTTTACCTCTGGGGCAGAATATGCCAATGCATTGTCAATGTAAATGCGTGGATTCACGCAAGAGCGGATTTTTCCGCTTGTCGCGCAGACCTTGCGTTTATCTGCTCTACGCGACATGTCCATTTGAAGCAGAAAACTGTTGGAGGCAGGAGCTGATTTTCCCCCTCTGTCCAATCGGGTGAGTCGAAGGCGGACCGTCCCAAGACTCAGGAAGCAACATGGTGCTCAAGGCAGCAGGCGGTGCGGGCTACGGGGACGGTCCTGAAAGTGAGTGACAGGCGCGTCACTCCCGTTTTTTAGAATCCGCTGGCTGCAAAAAACTGTGGCCGCGCACAACCTGCGTTTAACAAAGGCCAGCCAACTTTTGGTGAGAGCGCGCCCTTAGGAGGTTTTGTTCATCCTTGATAAGAACAGCTGAGGTTGGAGGTCAAAAGGGTATGGAGCCTGGAGTCAGCAAAACCAGCTGTTTTTTTTTAGAAGCGCTTTTAATACTTTCATTGTTTCAATACTTTTTTTGACCAACACATATACGTAAAGGGTGTTCATTAGCACTGATTTATGGGAAAAAATTGAGTTAGCTGGTTTCTGCCTGACGGCGACGATAGGTTTTCTTTTTTTTTCCAGAAAACTGTTAGGATTTAGAAGACATTTGTGGAATCGGTCTTAATGTGTTAATAGATCGGGCGATTGACGCCATATGCCTCATTGTGCGCCCATGAGACATGCACAGGGCTGCAACCCCTCTCATTGAATCTCTTTGTCATGTCGGCAGCTTTTTGATCAAAATCGCTATCATAAATGCAACGTAATCGTTGAAATTGACCGAAGGGAACATTTTTAATCAGGTGTGGTGGATGGAAAGAGTTGGCTCTAAGAAGAGTGCTCAAAGATTGCGAAGATTACCAGACTCATCTTTAAAAATAGTTTAAATAGCGTGTACTCAATAGTAAGTTTGATGTTATCATTAACATTAACTGTGTTTTTCACAGGAAAAGTGATTTTTTTCTCAGTTTATTTTTTTACATTGAAGTGAATGGAGCAGCAACTTTTTGAATAGCGTTTTCTCCTAGTTCCTTTGAAAAAAATAAAATAATTTTTTTTTATTTTTTTTTAATTTTTTATAAGAGACGTCAAAAGACGTCATTGGCACTCATGGCACACTGAAAACAGCCGTCAAAAGACGTCATTGGCACTCAATGAGTTAACACATTCACTGCCAGGGGTTTTCTAAAACAGGCTGTAGCCTCTGCCAGCATTTTAAGCATCCTGACTAAATGTTTCAATAACCACAGAATATTCTTTGCTATCACTATGTAAACACCAAATATCTCAAAAGAAAGATTATAATCTCTACGTTCAGCTGGGAAAAAAGCAAGTTGATGGAATGTTCCGTTTTTTTGTTATTGGTAGTTGAATAGACCAATTATTTGTTTACACACATTGAGACTGGACGCACAGGTGACTGTTTCATGTAATCAATTCCCAACAGATCCCCAAACCTGTTGTTTTGGGATGCGCTGGTTTCAGTTCATTCAAACCCCCTCTTGTGTGTAGGCTAGTGGGGTGCGCCCTAGCGAGACATATATACTTCATCACGCAACGGTATTGTGCGCCGAGAACAGCTGACATACAAGCTCACAACCGCGTCGCGGATGCCACTTCTGTGAGCTTGGAGGTCTGCTATTCTCGGCCGTTCTCTGTGCGCGACACCTTCGCGGGACGGAGCATTAATTAGGCTTGACGGGCTGCAGCTGCGCGAGCAAGAGCAGGTTCTGTTGCGGTGATCATAGAGCACTCCCTCCGTTCTTATGACAGCCACTGGAGGTGGGCACATACTGGTTGTTATCAGTGTGACGTCGTCTGTTAAGGCGTCTATACAGCTTGTTTTCACCAAAAACAGCTGTCTCTAGAAACAGAGACAAAGACATTTTTGTGAAAGAGACACAAGACAGGCAGAAAAGTGATTTGACATTTATTTTTGCCTTCAGTGACATCAGACATATCAACAGTAGTTGTTTTCAAAATGAAGGGGGGAAAAAACTGCTTTTGAACATACTTTTATGTTGCTGTTTCACTCCAATGTCATTCAAGTGTAATCTTTGTTCAGCTCATTTCAAACTCAATTTCAAAGCTATATACATCAAATCATAATAAATCAAAGTCAAAATAAATACAAAATGATTAAATAGAAAAGGTTCAGAAAAGGTTCAGAAAAGGTTCACGTGTGTGTGTGTGTGTGTGTGTGTGTGTGTGTGTGTGTGTGTGTGTGTGTGTGTGTGTGTGTGTGTGTGTGTGTGTGTGTGTCAATACAATTATGCATCATAGTAGTTCACCCTTTGCACCGCTCCATCCATCCCTGTTGTCCGTGTTGGCTGTTTGAATCAGACAAATTCATGTTGTAAATAAAACACTGATAATCTAATGTGTACAAATGCAATGATTTAATGTTCCACTTTCATGTATTTTAAAGCTCAGCTGCTGTCAATACTAACTGGAGATAAAGTTTCAAAAGGTTGACTTTTTTTTCTTTCCAAGACTTAAAAAAAGTTCTGAATCTTTGAAAATATTTTTGCAAGACTGAAAAAAAGTTAAGAATTTATTATACATCCCAGATAAACATACATTTAAGAATGTGCTGATTTACCTGTGTTGTGTTTCACTGATTGATCTGCAATAAACCAGTGGTTCTCAACCTTTTCAGACCGCAACCCACCAAAATAATCTTATTTGAACTGGGGACCCCCCAAAATAATCTTATTTAACTCGGGACCCCCCAAAATAATCTTATATGAACTGGGGACCCCCCAAAATAATCGTATTTGAACTCGGGACCCCCCAGAATAATCATATTTGAACTCGGGACCCCCCAAAATAATCATATTTGAAGTCGGGACCCCCGACTTTGACTCAGTTCGCACAGATAAATAGATCTACATGCTCTAAAAGAGCTTGTAGATCGGCTATTTTCAAAAAAGTTAGCTCTTTCTTATATTAATTGACAATTTGGCCAATGTTTGCCCAGTTTTTAGAATAGTTTGTTGATTACTTATGAAGCAGCAGCTATATGCTATATCCTGTTCATGATATGTGCAATAATCCAGACTGTCGTCTTTCTGGAAACAGATGATGTAACATTGTATCTTTAATCTGATTGGCTGATTATTCTAAACTTCAGAACGAGTCCTCCTTCATTCTCTTTCAGACTCCAGAACTTCTCTTTCAGTAAACATCTGTTTATTCTCATCTGTTTATTCTCATCTGTTTATTCTCATCTGTTTATTCTCAACTGTTAAATTCAGTTCAGTTTTGATCGATGATGATAAAGATTACAGCCACCCTCCTCATCCTCTCCTCTGTACTTCATGTCAAAGCGATCCCATGGAAGTAAGTACATTATATGTATGTTATTATATAATATATACATTTATATCTAATGTTATTATATAAAACCAAATATGAACAATACACAATACAAACAAATGACACACACACACACACACACACACACACACACACACACCCACACCCACACCCACACCCACACCCACACACACACACCTTTTACTACCTGTATATACAGTATTAGATCTTGAATGTTGTCCAAATACATAAACATTAAAACAGATGTTAGGAACTGTTGTTGTGACATCATGAAATAAATCATTCTGTATGAATTACTTTCATAATAAAAATAAATAAATACATAAAACATTTGAATCTGTTTCAGTGTGTATAAAACGTTTGACAGGAAGCTACTTTTAATATCCAACCTTTCACTTCATATAAGAACCAAACATGATTGTTTAACATGATGAATATGTGTTATTGTCACTGTGAAGAAGTTTGTTGTTGAATTTAATGTAATCTTTTTTTAATTTTTTTTCAGTGTTCCATGAGTTGATTAATGTCCTTGGCTGTTCAGACACAGTTAAAGACTCATATAAAGAGTGCATTTATGCACTGGATGGTGAAGTGTTGATGTACGCAGACTACAACAAAGGGAAGGTGGTGTACCCTCAGCCTCCGTTTGTAGATCCAATCATCTACCCTGCAGCAGCTTATGAAATAGCTTTGGATCGGCAGCACTACTGCAAAGCCAACCTGGACGCACTGCCTTGAAGAAACCACCAGTGAAAGGTACATGAATACTATGAACACAATAGTTATTAACTAAAACGGTTGAATGTATTTAACATGAATGAAAATGTTTAAACATGTATATTAAGCATTTATGGTTGTTATGGTGAAATATTTTCTATATAATATTTATTTTTAGTAAACTTGAATATGTGCTCGAGGTGCAGATAATACGATGTTACCATAAAAATAAAACATATCAAGATGTATTCATATTGTGAGGCATTTCTCTCTCAAAATAACAACCTTTCTGTGAGTGTTATCTCTGTTATCCTGGAAATACATGATGGGGTCTGACTGACAGACAGACAGACAGACAGACAGACAGACAGTTTACGCCACATGGCCGGATTAACCCTTCATGGTGCGCGGTGCTACGACCCGTTTGGGTGGCCCCCTGGGGGGTGGGGGCGTGGCTGTGGGCGTGGCTTATCACCTTGGATTGTGGTTTTAAAGCCGTGGGCGTGGCCTATCGGCTAGTTAGGGGGTGTGTGGTTTAAAACCGGGGGCGTGGCCTATCACCTTGGGGGTGTGGTTTGACACTTTGGGCATAGCCTATCACCTTGGAGGTGTGGTTTGACGCTGTGGGCGTGGCCTAACGTCTTGGGGGTGTTGGTTTAAAGCTGTGGGCGTGGCCTATCAGCTTGGGTGCATGGTTTAAAGCTTTGGGCGTCAAAAATAGCAGATTTAATCCTATTTGAACTGGGACCCCCCAAAATTATCATATTTGAACTGGGGACCCCCCAAAATAATCCTATTTGAACTGGAGACCCCCCCAAAATAATCCTATTTGAACTGGGGACCTCCCAAATAATCATATTTCTGTGAGCTTGTAGATTGGTTATTTTCACGTTTGCCTCTTTCTTATTTATTTGACAATTTGACTAATTTGTATTAAAAAGGTCTCAAAAGTCATTACATTGTCACTTTATAAATGTGCAGATACCCTGTATACACTTATACTGTATGTTGTTTTGTTTACTGTTAAGTGAGAAAACAATGTTACCTATTAAGCTAATCATCTGGGGACCCCCAAAAAAAGTTATCTGGGGACCCCCCCCCCCCCCCGAGTCAATGCACTCATTCAATTATTTGAATTGAATGATGATTTATTTGATACATTTGGGGGTTTTATAAAATATTGCAATTTAATTTAAAAAGCAACAGTTTTGTGTTTTCATTTAGGTTTGCAATGCAGGCTTTAATTACAGTATAAATAATGACCTTTATTTGTTTAATATAACTCAGCTGATTGTTATAATGATTGACCTGGTATCCTATAGTTTCTTTGAGGCTCTACATTGTTCTCTCTACTCTCTACTTATGTGACTATTTACCTTGTTTATTGACTAGGGGTGGGAAAATTACTCAAATGTTTTACTTAAGTAAAAGTATCAATACTGCAATCTAGAAGTACTCTGTTACAAGTAAAAGTCCGGAATTCAAAATGTACATGAGTAAAAGTACAAAAGTATTGGCATTAAAATGTACTTAAAGTACCAAAAGTAAAAGTACTAAAATGTTTGAAAATAGCAGATCTACAAGCTCTTGGCGCAGCACTCGGTTACATGCTTGTAGATCTGCTATTTTCAAAGCCAGTGAGCTGAAGGACATACAGTACATAAGGTCATTGAATTTCGATGGTGATGAGCTGAACAGGTGGGACAGTAGAGTAGATCAGTATGTTGGATACACTGAGCTTGGTGTGAAGAACGCAGAGCGCTGGAATAAAGATCCTACACAACTGGCTGTGGTGAGAGCACAACGAGAGGCAACCTGTAAACCAGACTACTCCCATGCTCTGAACAAGAGAGGTGAGCTGATCTCAGAGCAGCACTCAACACTCATCACCTCATAAACTATAACATGAAATCATAATAAATCATTCTATTCAGAGATGATTAATGGTGTTAATATTGATCTGATAATGATTATAAAACATGACTTAATCTACTGAGAAACATTTCAGATCCTCTTAAACACTTAAAGGGATAGTTCACCCCCAAAATGACTTTTTTTCAAACGATTAGTCACCCCATGGAGACTCGAATTCATGGATATTTCTTTGTTTTTGTTTAAGCTTTCATTTTTAAGCTAATAATTTGATGACCGGCAGCGGTTCCGGTAGGAGACACAAAGAGTCTCCTTTGTATCTCCTACCGGTCCGCTTGTCATCAAATTATCGTCTTAGGAATGAGACAAAAACAAAACAATATCCATGAATTCAAGTCTCCATAGAATTTTTTTTTTTTGGGGTGAACTATCCCTTTAAGCCTGATTTATACTGTATCCTAACAGGCTGTCACACAGTGGAAATAGCAGATCTACAAGCTCACAGCATATGGTGTCACCATCGTACACCGAGTATAAATGAAACGTATAGATCTATTTCTGAGCGTTTTCACCTACATATAATGACCTGCCTAAAACAGAGACACCAGGATTGATGTTTTTTTAAATGAACTTTAAAAAGAACCATGCATGTTTAAGTTACTTTATATAAATGCACTACTTTGTAGAAAACTGTAGACTATTGTAGAATCTACAGTATTCTATGAAATGTTGTTCTCTGGTGCTATCTGGTGGCCAAACACTGACATTTACAATTTACAATGTAGGCATTTATCAGATGCTCTTAATCCAGAGTGATTTACAGTAAGCAAGGAAAACACAAGGTAATACATCAAATGCAAAGAAATAGTAATCTAGGATCATAGGTAAAGCAAGATCCTATCATCAGTCTAAACAGTATAATATCAAACAAATACATAATCTGTACATTGAAACTATACAAACCTATAGAATGCCAGGTCTACAAATGACCTGGCATATGTCTACATAACATGATATCTAAATTACATTTTAACCTTTGCATAAGCCTACAAGGTCATCAAGGCTAGGTCTAGTGCTACGGGCTGAGTTGGAATCTGAAGAGGTCAATGGGAAATTTTTGTTCCACCGTTTGGGAGCCAGAAGTGAGAAGAGTCTAGGACGTGTGGAGCATTGTCCAGGGTGTTTTAGAGAAGGGAGAAGAGTCTAGGACGTGTGGAGCGTTGTCCAGGGTGTTTTAGAGAAGGGAGAAGAGTCTGGGACGTGTGGAGCGTTGTCCAGGGTGTTTTAGAGAAAGGAGAAGAGTCTAGGACGTGTGGAGCGTTGACCAGGGTGTTTTAGAGAAGGGAGAAGAGTCTAGGACGTGTGGAGCGTTGACCAGGGTGTTTTAGAGAAGATTCAGACAGCTCCCATGTGTTAGCTGATATGAGTGAGAGGGAGGGGTTGTAGGGTTGGATCAGGTTTGAAGATATGGGGGTGTCATACCTTCTGTTGCTGTGTAGGCCAACATCAGTGTTTTGTACTCTGTGAGGGCAGCAACTGGGAGCCAATGGAGGGAGAGGATAATGGGGGAGAGCCGGGAAACGTGAACATTTTGGCTGGTTGACCAAGTGTGTTGCAGCTTTCTGGATCATTTGGATATAATTTGGATTATATACAATTATTAATGATAATGACATGTTCCTATGACTGGTATATAATAATAATAATAATAATAATAATAATAATAATAGAAAGACGTGAAAAAGAAGCCCAAAGTCGCTTATAATAAGCAGACATGGCAACATAGACTTGCTGCGCAGCAGTTCTCTCTCTCGCTTTGCCGGTCTGCGGGGGGTCTCGAGGTGTCAACTGCTCTTCCCTGGGGGAACATGTCATTATCATTAATAATTGTATATAATCCAAACCTATCGGTTGTCCAGAACCACTGTGCGACAATAGAACTCCATGTATATGTGAACCGATTGATGTCATCAGGGATCCCCTTATATGGAAATAAAATTACTTATACAAAGGAAAAGATCTCCATGTATGGACATGAAAGGCAGATGAGGGGTACGGTGAGTTGTCTGACAAAAAGGGTACAGGGCGTATTTCATTGTCAGAGGGGAATACGTTCCCAACAGGCATCGTTCCCTATGGACATCGATCGGCCTTGTGTATACACATAATTGTCTCCGCCAGGCCGAAGGCATGGTGGAGAGTATATTTTACCCTCCGTCCGTCCGTCCGTGTGTCCGTCCGTCTGTGAACACCTAACATTGGTCAATTGGTCATTTTCTAGTTTGATGTGGCACTGGTTTAAATCTCTGGCAGACATGTTAAGAGACAAGAAGGTGGCCACACACAGTGATAGCCAAAGTGCCAAAATGTTATCCTAGGATGCAAAAAAAACAAGGCATCTGTACTTACATTACATTACATTACAGTCATTTAGCAGACGCTTTTATCCAAAGCGACTTACAATAAGTGTATTCAACATAGGTAGGGAACGGAAACTACTAATCACCAGAAGTCTTTAGTGCATTTTCTGCAAAAACAAGCAACCAAGAGTATACCTAGCGCTAAGGTAAAAGTGCAATATATCAGCTACCTATTTCCTTAACAGATGAGACAAAATAGCTAAATCAAATGAGCATGAGCTAAAACAAATAAGTGTATCGACTAAACAAGATCCAATAAACAATCCAATAATCCAATAAACAATACAGCAATAGAAAACAAGCGTTCGTACAACTAGTTAACAACAAGTAGGTCAGGCAGAGAGGAAGGGTAGTGTTTCCTGAAGAGGTGGGTTTTCAGTCTGCGGCGAAATATGGGCAGTGACTCTGCTGTCCTAACATCAGTGGGAAGTTCATTCCACCACTGTGGGGCCAGAACAGAAAAGAGTCGTGACCGTGTGGATCGGCCAGAAGGACCCTTGAGTGACGAGGCAATCAGTCGCCCCGAGGTGGCAGACCGAAGTGGTCGGGCAGGGGTGTAGGCATCGACCATAGCCCGGAGGTAGTACTCTCTCTAGGCATCGGGTCCTCCAATAAAATATTGGCACTTTGGCTACCAGTGTGTGCGGCCACATTTAATAATGTGTTAACACACATTGTAGCGCATTTAGTTTTCAAAGTAATGATTAGAAAAGCACAGGTAAGGTGGTGTCTGGTGTTGAAGCCAGTTAGTACAATTGCTTTATATATGTATGCCTTCTGACTTCGTGTATCTGATTGCTGCTATAGATACCATACCTGTCTTAAATAGGTTTAGCATACCTGCTTTTGTAACTTGGCTATTGTTTCCTTATAATATAATGGTATTAAAGGTAGGGTAAGTGATTTGCAATTATTCAAATAATTGCAAAATGGGTCTATGTTCTGATAGTGCTCGTTACTATAGAGTGTCCTGTCCATATAAAAAGTCTCCATGTCTCTCCAGCTCTTTATAAAACAGAAAATGTATTTTGTAGTTTTTTTTTTTTTTTGTAGTTTCATTTCCAATTTTATCCAACCAGGACAGAGAACTCAATCAGGATATAGATTAAACAAGTGAAATTGGAAGTGATGACACTAAGAAATGAGCAACTGGAACACTATACAAATTAAGCTTAAAAATGGGTACTTTCTCCTGATTGGCTGAGATTTTGACACCTACCGAAAGATTTATTTTCTGTTTATTAAAGAGCTGGAGAGACAGGGAGACATCTGTTACTGAACAAACACTCTATAGCAATGATTACTATCAGAATATAGTATTTTAACCTTTTAACAAAATACTTTTTGTTTTAACCAAAAAATATCACTTACCCTACCTTTAACTTCATTAACAACCCTGTAAGACCCAGCGATGCTTTTTAGCAACAATTATATTTCATAAAGAAAGGAGTTTAAATAATTTATTTTTCAGTTATTTTTTAATCTTTTCACCTCTAAATCCTCATTGGGTCCTATTGTTTAGTCTTACAATGCCATTGGCCAGGATATTTGCATATAAATACCCCCCACAGAGCCAGGAATCATCACAACTTGAAAAGAATCCGGGTCTTACAGGGTTAAACCTAGTTGTTATATTGCATTGTTGTGTTATCACTGTTTTTGCTGAACATGTCCCATCAATATTTGACTTATTGTACCAAGTGAGTGACAAATAAACCCTTATTGATTCATTCTTTATGATTGTTTTCTTCTTTTGTCTTGTATGACGAATTTTCAAGGTAATAATGATAAAATCACAGTAAGTTGGTGTCTGGCAGTGCCGCCAGTTAGTGCACTAAACATTCTACTATTTGATAATTTATGTTTAAAAAAAAAAATCGTATCTGTATCCCGTTTATAATGACCAAAGTCATTGGGTGGTGTGTGTGCAATATAATGACTGTAGTTACAATAAACACAACCCCAAACTACACATGTATTTGTCTGTAAAGGACACTGCTATACGTTCTACATGTCCTGATGTACAATTAACAACTCTATCCATGTCCTCATGTGTGAGAGTCTCTCTCTGTGTCTTCTTGTTATTCATTTATCTATAGAAACCTATAGAAACATCACATGATCTTAATGTATCTTGAAAAAGTGTTTTTATTGCCTCCAAAAGGAGGATTTTTACTATCAATCAAAGTTAATGAGGCGATTCAATGGCTTATAATTTATCAACATGAAATAATAATGAATAGTCTTCACATCAGATCAGGGCACACAATAGCAATCGTATACAAATGAAGTTTCTACAACTTGGTTGGCCTTGCAAGTGTCTCAATGGCTCTGCTTGAATAACAAGATGAAAGTGAGAGAGACTCTCACACACACACACACACACACACACACACACACACACACACGCACATCAGGACACTAATAGTTGTTTATTTCACATGTAAATGAAAGCAGGACATGCATGAGATTAAGACATCAGATATATAGTTGAACATATATGTTTCACAAATAATAGTTTTATATCTTTATTTCACGTAATAACAGAGCTGAGCTGTTAAGCTTCACAACCACACTATGATAGCATAACTTATTATAAATAGTTTTAAAAGAAGGTGGGAACTTTCCTCTTTCTGTAGCAACGTGTTCAGAAGACTTGAAGAATGCCATTACTTGTTGATGTCACTAAAGGGGCAGTTCATACTTTGTACAGAGGGGGGAATGATTTGTGTAACGTGGTTGAGTGTGACTGAGGGCCAGAACTATAATGAGATTTTAATGATTTATTCATTAAAGCAATATTGTATGTAATGGAATAATGTATGGATTTATTTTGTATTTTTAGTAGTCATATCTCAAGTTTCTTAGGCAGGTAAAGAAGGAAAGCACAGTGATGTTGAATGGGATCCAGGCAGGTCCATGATTCGCACAGTATGGCATGCATTAAACATCAGCTTTTCATTAAGCTTTATTCAACATGTAAATGACAGCAGGATATGCAGAATAGCAATGATAGCGGTTAATAGTTTACTTTTCAAAGTCAGATAATGGTTGTGCAGTGCATGGTCTCCCATTACTTTTGAGCTTTCAAAGTACATAAAGTGAAATTCCCTTGTGCCACACAAATTGTACATCTTCACTTGTGCTATTGATGGAGTCCATGGATTTCAGAAGTTGGTCTATTTATTTACCTTTTAGTAATAACATGGTTACAAAATAAACAGATTAAGTAGATTAGACTCCCTTTCTTTCCCCCTATTAGAGGGTAGATGATTGTCCTCATCTTTGAGGGCATTTACTCCTGTATTATGAAACATCACTTTTGATCACCCAGGATGCAAATGGTGAACCGGCCCATCAACACCTAGGATGTATTGAAATTCAAAGATGCATGATGACCCATTGTTGTTCTTTTAAGCAGTTTTTTTTATTAAGTCTGCTGAGCTGTCATGAACCTTTATTATTTTGTAGTACTTTCTTATTTGTATCAAGAGTTTTCAAAGTAATAATTATAAAACAATAAAGACTATTATGTGGTCTCTGATGCTACAGACTTTGTCTATAAAGAAGGACCGGAATGTCTCAAATCTCTCAATAGAAATGACTTCATTGGAAATGGGAGGGAATAGTAGTGTGGGGTGTTGAGGGTTTGCAGCAATGAGGTGTGAGAAATATATTTGTTTACTTTACAAGTACTTTACAACCCTTTACAAGCTCTTTCATGGCAGCTAAATTGCTCCATAATTTATAAGCTTTCCATTTACGTTCAGGCAGCACATCTACATGTCCTTCAGGTCACGTCGTTAACCCAGGGTGGGTGAATCAATGTAGGAACATTTTAGATAATTTAAGGGGGGCTACAGTGTCCATAAGGCAGCACATCATTGCATGAATCTAGTTCAAGTACCTTCACAGAACATGAATCTAGTTCAAGTACCTTCACAGAACATGAATCTAGTTCAAGTACCTTCACAGAACATGAAGAATCTGTCAGGTCCGGCTATTGATGTGCAGTTTTGTTATAGGATGGCAGGGGAAGAGGAGACATTGTTTTGGTTGACTCATCGTCTTGGAACAGATGTGTTCCAAGACTTTTTAAAATTACTTAAAAACAAACATATCATGTACGGTTCGGGACCCTCCATGCATTCACATAAACTTCCTTGTTTGTGCAGGCAGTTGGGGGAATACATTCTGTAAAAATTAAATCAATATCACCATTATTTCAAACTTTTACTTCTACAATGAATTAATGATTATTAAAAAAGTGAAAGTAGCAGATATCTTACACTTGTAGATCTGCAACGCCCATGCCTTATTAATTTAATAATCTATTGGCAGGTTATGACTGTATGTGTGTTAGTGTACTGTATGTAACTGATCAGGAAGTTGTGAAACAGTGTAGATGTGTTAAATAACAACTCTTACCCCAGAATGTCAAACTGCACCTGCTCCATTAAGAGCAGATGGAAACAGGATGAACCAAATAGCACACTACACATACCATATACCATTATGTATCATAATTATGATATTCATGTTTATACAAACAGTTATTTAGTAGTTCTTAATAGATTGAGTCCATCGTTTTCAAAGACAATTAGAAAAGAACTGTATGCTGGTGTCTTGTGTTGGAGCCTGTTAATGTTGTCTTCTGCCATTTTGCATCTATCTGTATTCTACATTCTGCTTCATTACATCCATTTTGTATTATTATCCTTTTGCTATACTGTATTGTCTTTGTAGCACATAATATGTGCTACAAATATTATTGTGACATAGATAGAAATAAACAAATCTCAATATTGAATGACCTTGCAAGTGTCTCAATGGCTCTGATTGAATAACAATTAGGACACTAATAGTTGTTTATTTCACCAACCAGACCACTGTCTTCTATGCACTAAAGTGACATCAATTTAAATATTGAATTTACATTGCTTACTTACTTAATTCTAAAAATGTACGAAGGATGTTATTCGTGTACAAGTCCAGATGTGAAGGACTACTTTGTGTTCATGACTATTTCAGCCGGTAACATAACATATCCTTTCAGCTTAACCTTTGACTGTACTGCCTGTACTGTCAATAATCATGTTTTCTATATTATATGCTTTGACTCTGACAGTGTCTATTCTTTTGGATTTATACTCGCTCCTGCTTTGACATGACTCACGTTCACATGGACTAATAGGATGTACTGACTTGTAATGAATTCACTCATATATCCATTATTGTTAGACTGCACATATATTACTCAGATACTCATTTATGAATCCTGTTGACACTGTACATTTATTCATGTTATTGGTTCGATGTACCATAGAATATTGTCATACATATATTTTTTTTATAAACAAACACACATGACCAGCAATAAAGCACAGATAGATTTGTATGTTAATAGATTATTTTAGGATTTATTTGTATTTTTGTTAGTCGTATCTCAAGTTTCTTAGTGGGGAAAGAAGGAAAGCACAGTGATGGTGAATGGGATCCATGCAGGCAGGTCCATGATTTGAACAGTATGGCTTGCATTAAACATGTGTTTTTCATTAAGCTTTATTCAACATGTAAATGGCAGCAGGACATGCAGAATAGCAATGATAGCAGTTTATATTTTACTTTTCAAAGTCAGAGATAGGTTACCTTTTAGTAATAACATGGTTACAAAACAAACAGATTAAGTAGATTAGACTCCCTTTCTTTCCCCCTATTAGAGGGTAGATGATTGTCCTCATCTTTGAGGGCATTTACTCCTGTATTATGAAACACCACTTTTGATGACCCAGGATGCAAATGGTGACACCTAGGATGTATTGAAATGCAATGATGACCCATTGTTGTTCTTTTAAGCAGTTTTCTTTATTAAGTCTGCTGAGCTGTCATGAACCTTTATTATTTTGTAGTACTTTCTTATTTGTATCAAGAGTTTTCAAAGTAATAATTATAAAACAATAAAGACTATTATGTGGTCTCTGATGCTACATACTTTGTCTATAAAGAAGGACCGGAACGGTATTATCACATTCAGAGGAAGGCTTTTATTTTTTTACCATTATCAGTCATATGACTTGAACATTTCCAAAACTAAACAAAAAGTGCCTTATGATAAGTGCTAAATAAATCTACAGAAAATTAACCAGTGCCATCAAAAACAGAAATGGCTGAAAGTCATGACTTTGCCACCTTATGGCTTAAGTTTTACTTCTTGTACAGAAATGTGGCCCTCCTCTCCTTGAGAGATGCAAATCTTTCAATGACAAACACCTAGCTAGATTTGAGGATAAGTAGAAAAAATACCCCAAAAAAACTAAAATGAATATGATAATACCTTTGTGCATGTTTGCTTGATACATAATCGATGGCCAAAATGCAAAACCTCCTATGTGCAAATTTCATGATTTTCGGATTTCACTGTGGATGAGGACTTTAGGCTATGCTGCACATGCTCAGTCTGTCTGCAAGATAGTCCCGCCCCTCATTTTGTCACAAAAGTCATTTGACTAAAACCTCCTAGGCCTATCTTGTTCAGTGCCAATTAGTGCTAAAATGTTGAAGCGCAAAACCTCTTATCTGCACCAGAACTAGTTGAGCAGCAGACAGAGCTGAAACTTGGGAATTCTATGTTATGTAGGGCGTCTAAATGTCTTTCAGTTTGTAGTAATCAATTATTTTCAAAATAAAAAAGTGTCTTCCACCCTTACTAGTTAAGTATTGGTTAGTAACTCTGTCAAGTTAATTGCATTGCCTTGTTGATTGCTAATGATTAGTGTCAGGTGATGACACTTTTATCACACCAAGAGATTGAGTGTGAGTTGATCAAAAATGTTAATGGTAATACTTGTTACAGTACTATAGAATGTCTTGATCTCAAAATGAGCATAAAAATCACACCCTGTGTGAAGTGGGCGGTGTATTGCTAGCTAATCACAATACTGAATGGAGTCAACCAATCATGTACAAAAAATTAATACATTTATTGAAACACTCTTTATGATGGAAAAAACCATAACTTAAAAAAAAACAATTTATGGTTTTTTTTAAAGTTATGGTTTCTTATATAGGGTTATGCACATGTGTCATGTGACACTGGCCAATCACAGTCCTGAATAGACTGTGATTGGCCAATCATGGTGCAGGGTTAGGCGGGGTACATTTTTGTAATTTTTTGGCCAATCACAGCGCAGGATTTGTTGTACAAATATCCAAACCTCACTTATAGGGGCGGTTTCTCCGCCCAAAAAAGCATTATTTAACAAAATAATGTTTGTTTGTAAGCTGAACTATTTCTAGGTAAAAACCTCCTATGTGCATCTATGTAGATAGGAGGTCATTTTTAGGTATAGATAGGAGGTTTTGGCGTTGAACATTTTGAACTTGTGGTTATGTGGGTGGGATTTGGGGGTATGAGGGTATGGGGTGGGATGGGGTTTTGAGTTATGGGGGTTGAGAGGTGTGGGCTGGCAGTTGGGGGGTATGGGGTTTGTGGAAGTGGGGGAGTATTGCAGGTGGTGGAGGAGTTTGGGGGTAGAGGGTATGGGGGGATTATGTTGAGGGGGGGCATAGGCCAGTTAGGCCGGATCATACAGGATAGGGTCTTTGCGATGCGAGAGTGTGGTCTAGCCAACACCAACTCGGGACTCCTGAAGTGGGATGGGGGTTTGAGTTATGGAGGTGGAGATGTGTGGGCTGGCAGTTGGGGGGATGGGGTTTGTGGGAGTGGGGGAGTATTGCAGGTGGTGGAGTTGGGGGTAGAGGGTATGGGGGGGATTTTGTTGAGGGGGGCATGGGCCAGTTAGGCCGGATCATATAGGATAGGGTCTTTGCGATGCGAGTGTGGTTTAGCCAACACCAACTCGGGACTCCTGAATCGCTGCCCTCCACACTCTCCTATCTAGCATTAGGGTCTTGATACTGTGTTGTTAGCTAAGCTGTTACGCCGAAGTGCATCTACGTAGGTGGTGCACTTCTTGTCTTTCCTGGCTTTGCCCTGGGTTGGCTACCATAGTGTCAGTTTGCTTGCCACTAGTTATGGGTGCCTGACACAGTGCCCTGCCTCATCCTTCTCTCTCTGACTTTGTCTGTGACCCATGGTAGGTTCCCGTAGAGGGCCACATTTCTGATGTGGTCCGTCCATGTGACTCCTAGTGCCATTCTTGGCCCTCTGGTACTCATCCATGGTGAATGATCCGTCTGGTATGGGAAGGTCATGGAAGACAGGAGCATCGGATCATCCTCTTCTTCGGTTGAAGGAGGATTTCCTAGGAGTGTTTTGAAGTGCTGGTACCATGTTTCAACTCGTTCCTCTGTGCTTTCTCCCCAGAAGTCTGAGAAGAGCTTCTGCCAGAAATGGCATTGATGAGCTTCCAGCTCTTGCCATGCTTCTGGTTAACATGCACCTCTTTAATGTCCCTGATCTTTTGGGTCAGCTCCTGTTGTTCCAGTTGCATACACATGGTATAGCTCCTCCTTCCTCCGCTTATATTCCTCCCTCAGACCCTCTCCTTTTTGGTCAGCGACAAAGTCCCTGTGTGCTGCTCTCATCTCCTCCCTGGCTTTGGTGATTCTAGGGTCAAGGCATCCGTCTTTCCTCCTTGCTTGTAGGCTCTTTAAGACATTCAATGATCTTACATACTATTCCACTATCCACACTGGACACAAGGTTGGTGATCCAGTTGTATGAGTTAGGGGAGTTGGAGGGCATGAGGGTTGGGGGAATGGGGGTTGTGGGAGTGGGGGGGTATTTCAGGTGGTGGAGTTGGGGGGTAGAGAGTATAGGGGGGTTTATGTCGAGGGGTGCCTGGGCCAGTTGTTTTGTAGTCCACCAATTGTATTCCTGTTGTCCTTTTTGTACATTTTATTTGTAAGCACTTTTTGTTGCCAGACCCAGGGGGTCTGGCCTACATGAGGCTTTGTCGGTCTGTCCCTCTTTTCCTACCCAGCCAATCGGCATGTCACCTCGACGTCACCTCGAGTATTTAACCACTAGGGGTCTGGCACATCCAGGTCGCCTGGTCTAGTATTTTAGATTCTTGCTATGGACTATTGTTTTTGAATAAAATAAAAAAGCATTCAATGCAACTCAGTGGTGTGTTCTACCGTGTTAAGCTGGATACGCCGTATACAGGGCAGATTTTTTGGGGGAAAAGCGTATACAGTCTACTAACCATTTCATCCATTGAAAACGCGCTAGTGTATACCCAAGACCACGTGCATCTCGTGCAGGGAATGATTATCGTATACCTCCGGGAAAAAAACTAGACCACACCACTGATGCAACTGTTTGCAGCAGTAAATGTATGTATTTACAGCCAGTACTATGTGTCATTATTTAGTTATGCAATCACTTTGTAAGTGTCTGTGACACTTGTCCTTTTAACTTCAATTGTTTCTTAAGTTTGAAGTTAATTTATTATTATTTTGCTTATTTTGGGATACCTTTATTTTGACACTTCCTGTGTATTTTGGGCTACCTTTTATTTTGACACTTCCTGTTACTTGACCGGCCTTATCTGAGGCGTGCTAGCGTTACTCACAGGACAGATCCATTCAGAGACCGTCAGAGCAGAGTGACAGTAGAGAGAGACACGGCCGCTCACCAACGTGTTTCCTAAATCAGCGCGACACGGTACGAAATGTTTGTTTGTTTGCTTTAACGTTCTGTGGCCTGTAACCTGTAACCCTGTATTCTGCACTTTAAATGCGCAGTTGGAGTAAGGTTGTTTATATATTGTTCACAGTGCCTGTTGTGACGTTTAGGGCAACTATGACCGTTTGAGTTACCTGAAGCCAAGGTGGTTTTGTATGCAGCCCATAGCACCCTTTGGATAGCGGAGCGAGGTAAAGGAGTGTTCTCTTGTTTGTTTGTTTGTTTGGATTTTCTTTCTGATTTAATTTGGGATCTATTAATTGTTTGTCTGGTATTTTGATTTAATAAAAACATTATTTATTTCTATTTTTATAGTTTTCACGGTGTTCGAACAAAGCTTCATTCTGTGTTGAAGAGAAAATAAATACACCCGTTGAAACCATCCACCTTCGTCATCATTCAAATCCAAGGGCCGCTACACACTTTGAAATGCAAAAGCTCCTATCTGCAGAATTACCCAGGAAAAGTGGGGAAAAACCTCCTATCTGCATTTGCAATATGAGATCAGTGTAATTAACATATAATATTGTAATATAGTCCAGAAATCCAGAAACTGTGTATTATGTGATGGGTATCATAAAAAAAATAGCATTGTGCAAAAGAAATACACCATTTTGTAGTTTTCTTTTTCATTTTCCCAACAATGTAAATTTTTCAGATAGGAGGTTTTGCGTTTTGGCCATATGCATTGGTTAGAGGTAACAGAGCAATGTATGCGGCCCCCCCAAGAGAGTGTGACCTCATTTATATGTATTTTAAAGTCTGATCATTATTTTCTACAATTTCGTTGTACTACTGTTTACCTTTCATGTTAAACATCCATGGAGCAGTGAGGACGGAACGTTTGTTCTTAGCCCACTTTCTCTGGGGACCCAATATAAGGGAGCACCCCTTCCGGTTCTCTTCAGTTGCATTCTGGAAAGAGAAACAACAAGTCAAGTCTTTTCATTGTTCCGTGTCTTTTCCTTTTTAATTCAGGTCAGTACAATGTAAACAAACCAACGTTTTATCTCATAAGAGCAGGCTTTAGTAATTAGGTATTTTCGCTAAATGTTATTGGGGTAAATGAGTGTTTAAAGTGACGTCTTTTACCGGAGGAAAAGTTTGAATGAAACTGAAACTGTCTATGGGTGACGCCATTTTGTGCCTACCATGTTGTTCAGAGCGGGGTGTTTGTAAGGGCTCCTGTACACAGTGGATATTTTGATTTGGGGTTTTATTGTTTTGTTTATGCTTTGATTCATGAAAACATGCACTGTTATGATGATTTTGAGTAACACCTCGAGTTATTTTCTATATATATATTTTGTCAATGTTGTGGAACACAATCATTTCAAAACCTTCATTTCAGTGTCCTGTGAGCAGCACAGAAGTATCGTCGCTTTTGGTAGCCAGTAGTTAAAGGGACAGTGCACCTTAAAAATGCACGTTGATAATGCACTTTTAAACAGTGTACAAGCCAGTCAGATGCTGTGTAAATTATACTTTAGTGTTAAAGAGTATTATTGAACTTAAAGGCCAACTTGCAGGTTAAACCCTACTCTTCAATTATGTGTAGTTTACATCATTGGTATCTAATTTCAATATTTATTTTTTTCCATTTTACGCCGGAAATTCCGCTCAGAAAGGGTTAAAAACGTCCACGCACGAACAACATGTATGGAGCCAGTCAAAAACCTTGTTAGACGCTATCAGCGCCGTGACGTCACCGAAGGTTACTTTTCCCTTCCTCTCATCCACTACAATGGAGTTTGACTAGCGCGGAAAGACATTTTCTTGATCCAAAATGGACGCCTTACAAGAGGAAAATGGGTTTAATCGTCGGAGAGACTTTGACGGACCAGCACCATACAATTTCGAGCCTGTTAGGCAACCGAGACCAGCAGCAGATGCCTCTTCTGTCAGACCTCGATATCGCCAGGAGATGGAGACATGGGGTCACAACAACATGTGGCGGATCGGTCAGACGTCTTGGTAAGCGCCATTATCAACAGTATAGCCTAGCGTTGCATTGTATCAATAACGTGCTGGAAAAAGTACTTGTATTACTTAAGTAAAAGTATCAATACTGCAATGTAGAAATACTCTGTTACAAGTAAAATGTACTTGAGTAAAAGTACAAAAGTACTGTCAAAAAGTACCAAAAGTAAAAGTACTCATGGTGCAGAATGTCCCATTTCACAAGTACAAAATGTTTTTGAAAAATCTTTTGAAAATAGCAGATCTACAAGCTCACAAGTGCTTGTAGGGCTGAAGTGGTTAGTTATGTTTTGTAATAATAATCGAAATCTACAAAGTAACTAGTAACTAAAGTTTTCAAAAAAATAGTACAATATTTGCCTCTGAGATGTAGTGGAGTAGAAGTAAAAGTACTGAAAATTGGAAATACTCCAGTAAAGTAAAAAAAATACCTCAACATTGTACTTGAGTAAATGTACTTAGTTACTTTACACCACTGTCAACCTTATTAAAAGTATGATAATTTGCCTCTGACCTCCATTTTCACAAAGTAGGCTACAAATATGTTGATTGTTACTTGAATGCTGTTGCTAATAGAATAGTCCAGGTTGTTATATAGCCTAAATAACTCATTATCAGTATTTTTTAATTTCAAGGACCCCCAGTTTGATATGCATCAGGCCACAGACCACATTGATATAATATATAGACCTTTTCTTTTTTTTGTCTTTGAACTCAGGTGTCTGTGTGGAGAATGTCAACCTATGACCACTGGTATAGAGAGCGTGTGTTGCAGAGAGAGACAGCCCTACTGGAAGCTAGTAGAGGATTTAGCACCCAGACCTGAGAACATCCGGTGTCTAACACAACACCCTGGATTTGAAGGTTCCTGTCTGAATCCTTTCGTGCTGCAGATAGCATATCTCGCCTTCCGCCAGGAGCATGGAGCACTAACCCTCAGGACTTTTGAGTAAGTTGTACAATATTTTATGAAGTTTTATGACGCACCTGAAATGAACATGACCTGTATTTCATGCCTACTGCAGTGCTGACACCTGAATTTCCCTTGTAGGATTAATAAAGCACAATCTATCTCTCTCTTCCAGCCAATACCGCTACACAGCATACAGACAGATGGTTCGCTGGGCTTACGGTAAACTTGGTCGCCACAGTAGGAGGGTCGTACCTGCCTGTGTAGTCCACGCCATCAGACAGACATTTCCAGAGGAAGGTGGAAACTACAGAGGCTTCTCATGGCCAGACTTGAGCCAATAAAGTTATTGAACTGAATTGACGGTATTCATGTTTTTCTTCTTTAGATGCCAAAAACATTTGGTCACTATTGTCAAAGATATGATATACTATATGCCATCTATGTTATCATTTATCACAGATTGACCATATGGATTAAGGCAATACAATTGGACTTGCTATAGCATTACAAGTCATAAATAACCATGCAGGGTTTTGATTAAGAACACAAAATGATTTTCTCATCATTTGCTTCTTACACAGTAAACGGTCATGTGTAGTATAGTCAACATTTAATCTTTTCTTCTACTTACAGACCAGGTTGTCAAAATGTAAATACATGTCATTAACAGATATCAAGAAGTAGCATTTATGTCAAAGTGCTTACCTAAAGAGCAGTTGCTTACACAACACAAGTATATCATCTGTTATCAACAGGGGAAGCCAAACGCAAGATATAGACTGAGTTGAAGAAAACATTTATTTATCACAGACAGACACACATTTGAAATATTTATTTATGTCCACATAAACAGAAGTACACGATGTACAAAGGACCGAAGTACAAGATGTACAAAGGACATAAACACTGCCAGTGCAGTCAGATAATGGGGAAACAGCCAGTTACAAAGTGCATGTAAGGCAGAGCATTGTGCATACATCTGTAGCCTAGCTGAGAGATGGTCTGCTCTAGCCGATGATATTTCAGCACTTTGGTTAGGAAGGCTTACTCTAAGCTGTAATCAAAAGTACAGCCGACCTCGAGAATGAACACCTCCCTATGGTTTTCATTAACAACAATGACATCAGGGGTGTTAGCTGAAATGTTAGAGAACACAGAATCATCGTTACACAGGTTAAACATGCTCGGCTTCACAGTAGAATGCTTATACAGCATGATGGAGGACCTGAAAATAGAAGTGATATCTTTAGATAACAAATCCACTATTCTGTCATGCCTACATATACATGGCACCCATTTAAGATGTGGGACATGGTTTCAGCTATTTGTTCATGACCATGATGTATACAGTGAGGAGCATGGTTGCCTGGAAACCAGATGGAGAGGTTAAGTTTAGAAGGTAAAACCTGCAACCTCGCTTTCAGAGTAAAGACAACAATGCATTCGTCTAAAGCAAAATTTTTGAACACAGAATGACAGACAGAATGGTCCGCAGCAGCGAGACATGCAGTCTTCCCTTGCAACCTCAGTTCAGTCCAATGCCTTTGCTGTTGTGCCCATAGGAGGGGATTAGTCAGTGGGAGTTGGTGTTCTGTTCCACACACAGTCATAGATGCTCTGACAGAGATACTGGGGTCAGATATAAAGTCCTCCAAGACAGCCATCGCCTCAGAGTTAGACCCTACCCACTTCAAGGTGACATCAGCCCAACACCACAGATAGCAGAGCTAGCGATCCTGGTGGCCAGAAGAAAAGCGGGACTGCTGTGTCAGGTACTGGGTCACAGCTTCAGCCTTGTCGACCTGTTGGAAGGTTCTTGCAACGGGGGCAGGAGCAGCAGCAGCCAAACCTTCACTGACGGCTCTCAGGGCTGATGGACTTCTGGCATATTGGTCCTTCAAAGAGCCCATCAAATCAAATGCATAGTCTGAAGAGAAGAGAATATTATATTGAAACACACACATTATAAAAGTATAGCAGTATTTCCAAATGTGCAAATTGTTGATAATTCCAAATAGTTATTGAACACACACCGTAAGATGGTTTGTCTTTGATAGGATGCACAACATGTTGCCCTTTACGGAACCTAGGGTAGGACACTGCGTAGCGTGGTTCTCCAGCACAAGTAGTGGCCACTGTTCTGTTCCCATTGTGGTTGTAATGTATAGCTGCTAAAAGGAGCCTATGGAAAGGAGAAACATTTTATGAGAATTAATTTTATGATAATTAATGTCAGAGATGAGGATGAAAACTGAAACGCTCGCACACTGTGGGCTCCAGTTGTAAGAACAGTGCTGCTGTGACGTTTCGAGAGCCCGAAACATCACAGCAGCACTCAGGTGTAATAAAAGAAATCCTACAACTGGAGCCTGCAGTGTGCAAGCGTTCTCTTTCAGTTTTCATGTTATATTTTTTTGCTTAGCACCGGCCCAAGTTTGGTTGTGGATTGCGCATGTCTCTCCTTCATTTAGAGATGAGGATGAAGGCACAGTTACCAAGGGTGCAAGTGCACACCAGTCCTTGCAAGGTGCCAGCCAACGAAATAAACACTGTGGGATAAGAGTCGCCACACCCTCGTAGCTGCCGATTGCAAAAACATATTGTGTACACAGGAGTGTGCGGTGACTTTTTATTCTACTGTAATGAGGATAAGATCTTTTCATTCAGAATACATTTACTTAATCATTCTGAAATTTCAATGTATTGAAATTTCTAATTTTGCATTTTTACTGCCAAAACCAAATTATCTTACGACACTGATCCTTAATAGTCTGACTGTACCTGCTATGCATTCCAAGGAAGGAGAACCCTGTGTGCTTTGGGGCAAAGCGGATCATCAGGGAGTGGAACGCCTCGAGTGAGTAGGTTTGGTTCTGGGGAGACAGCTGCCGTACGTCTTTGATGAACAGTTTTTGACTCACAAGAGCCTCCAGTTGAACAGCTGCTGATGAACCTGCACACACATACAACATCAACTGATTTTTCAATCTCTCCCTGATCATATTCTTTTTTGTACATATTTGTGAAAGGTTATTATACAACAGGTAGTTCCGACCAAGCAATCTGATTGGTTGAAATAGCCATCTAGCCGTGCTTCAAACCAGCATGATAGCACGGGCCTAATCACATAATAAATCACTCCGCACTGCAGTCCGCACCTGATTAGACCATATATGGCACAGCTGTGCTGTGACGTCACGCTGTCCCACGGTAGGAAAACAAACAGCAAGGCGAAAATAACTGATCTACAAGCTGACAACGCGTCGCGATAAAGCACACCCTCTCGTGTAATATTGCTTAATTCACATAGATATTCATTCAGACCATCAACAAAGTAACAGATCATGAAAAAGTGAACGTTTGCACATTCCTGAGCGATAGATACCTGGTTCAAGCCACTCCTTGTTTCTGTCCTCTCCTTCCAATGGCTCATGCTGACAGGCAGGGAATGCAGGCGTGTCATGCTCATGTATGTCTTGAGCATGATTGACCAGGCTTCTCCACTTTGCCTCCATCATGTCTGCATTTCCACTGGGAGTAGAACCGGCGGTCCAGTAGAGGTGGTTCACAACAGACTGCTTCCAGAGCTTTATAACCTCACAGTCACGTTCTCTGGAAAGGGCATCCAACTTCTTGCCTACGGCTGTTATTGCACGCACACACACACACACGCGCACACACACAAACACACACTTTAAAATGGCACTGACAAAATTGAACTACTGTGATTGGTCTTGCCTTCCATGTAGCCATGCATTTTCAAGGACAAATACTTACATTTGGCAATATGCCAGATATCAAAGAAGTGTTGTGTTCCTTCAGCGCACAGCACATCTCGCACCCATTTTGCTACCTGCAGAATTGGTTGAATTGTACAGATATATGCCAGAATTTATGAGTTAACTAACCCTTCAAGTAAACTTGAAATGCATTCACATTCAAATATTTCTATTTCTAAAGTAAAAAAAATACAAAAAGTAATCTATCACCACAGAGCCCCTCTCAGTTTCTTGATCGCCACAAGTTGATCGCCACATGAGACCCATTGTAACCAAATTGCCATCTTATAAACACAGGAGACTTTATTCAACAGCTTTCAGAGGTAAATATCTCCAATTCCACTGCCAACATTTATTTGGTTACCCTTGACGTGGCCTCCCTTAGTTTACACCAATATCCCCCCATGACTTTTCTGCCAATTCAACTATCACCAGAGAAAGTGTGTGTGTGTTTGTGTGTGTCTGTCTGTCACTTGTACCTGGCGGTTTCTGTCGGTGACAAGGACTGCGACTTTCAAGTCCTGCTCCTTCAGTAACTTGATGCTGCGTTGCAGGCCCTCTATCTCACACCAGTTGCTGTTAGCAACTTCTGAACTCTGGAGCACAATCAGAGAAACAAAAAACAAACCTAAACAAATGGGAATCCCAAACACAAACAAAGTAGAATGTAGCCACATAGATATGGCAGAAGGTACATGATGCATGAATAACAGACCTGTACAAGCTGAAGGTCAATGACTTTATTCAGCCGGTCCTCAATAAGGGAGTATGTCCCGTATTTGGCACAGTGTCCTGGACTGTCCGATCTGTAAAAAGCACAAGGCAAGAGGAAAATTATGGATAGATGCCAAATGTCTTAATATACAAATTATTAATGTTGTACTTATGTGTATATTCTAATGATGAATATAACAATGAGCATGGTAACCAACCTGCAGTCTCCAGACAGAATCAATCCTCCTTCCATCTCCTTCAGCTCACTGAGGATACTGGCTTGCTGGCTCTGCCAGGCCTGGATGACGGTGGGAATGGTGTAGTAGCGCTGATGGCGGAAGTAGGTGTTCACGCTGGTGCACTGTAGGCCAAATAGCTGGAGCATTCTGAATGTCTGCTGGGGCATACACCCTGAAAAGTGTACAGCTCCACTGAGCTGCAGGTTGCACTCAGGCATATTTCTGTGCAGCATTGACTGGTTTCGCCAAACCCTCTTGAATCCACATGCTGAACAGACCTATGAAATATATTCAAATGATCAGTGGTGTACTGTCTGTGTGTACTTTCTTATGGCTGAGGAATAAAGTGAGAACGTTTTTGAAGAAGAAAAAAACACAGAATTCAGCATAAGACACTGGGTTTTATGCTGAAATCAGATTGAAAGCACTATAGACCGGGAGCCAGGCCCAGCCCTCACGATGTTCTCTGCTAACTCTGCTTTCACTATTATTTCCTGTTTGCATATACCTTGGGCCATCACAAGTTCATACTGAACACCCCCAACTCGGGGCCGTTTGGTCTCAGGGGCCCCAAAACCCCTTTTTGGGGCGAAATTAATGTTAATGGCAATACTAATGAATACTAATGAAGTACTCAATTCAGTGACCTACGTTCAATGAAGTGAATGGCAGGTCGTTAAAATATGTGAATTCCTTCACCAGTAGCCATTAATTATCACCCCAAGAACGATAGCCACACACATGATAAGCCTTCACGGCTTCACCTCAGAGTTAGACTAGTCAGACGGTCAGACCACATTCTTGCTGTTTGTATTGCTGCCCCCCAGCCCAGCCACTCCTGGGTGCAGCGTATCAGATGCGTATCAACGTATCAGATACGCCGTTTCGAACCGTTTTTGGATGTATACGGTGGCGACGAAAAAGATCTGCAGGCCATACTGCGTACACAGCGTACCACGGTAGAACACATCACTGGCCCTAGGAGGGGTCCACGCACGATTGCTTATTTATTTATTTTTCTAGTTTGGATTTTTGGCATCCATAGGACCCCTAATACAGGGATTTTGATCATCCCAAGAAAAAAAGTGGTCCAAAGTGTTTTTTTCCCAATGTTTTATTATCCCTATGAGACCTGCAGGATTGCTGGCTGGAACGCTGGCGAGACTGTCTTTCGGAGACTTTGGCAGGCTCAAATTTAGACGTAGCCCAAATATAGAGATATCATTTGATTCTAGACAACCTCAGGTTTCCAATGGGACCAACCTTGTCATGCTAGACCACATTTTGGCGAGGGAAAAACAGCCCTCACCATTTTCCAAATCTCATGCAGTTTTGGGCAAGAACCATGCAGTTTTTTGCACGCAGTACAAATATGTAATTTCTGCCTATTGTAAAAAGGAGACCACTTTACTGTATCTATAGCTGTATGAGACCACTGTACTGTATCTAGACCACTGTACTGCATCTATAGCTGTATGAGACCACTGTACTGCATCTATTGCTATATGAGACCACTGTACTGCATCTATAGCTGTATGAGACTATAACTGTATTGCATCTAGACCACTGTGCTGCATCTATATCCCACTGTACAGAATATATAAACCACTGTACTGAATCTTTAAACCATTGTACTGCATCTATAGACCAATGGTCCAGTGGTCTACAGAGCCTGGGGGGGGCCCAGGCTCTGGAACAGCTTGCCCTCAGTGGGGGGCGGTCGCCGCAAAGACTCGGTAGATGCAGTACATTGGTCCACAGATGCACTACAGTTGTCTACAGATGCACTACAGTGGTCTATAGATGCACTAGAGTGGTCTATAGATGCCCCACAGTGGTCTACATATGCAGTTGAGTGGTCTACAGATCACAACAGTGGTCTACAGATGCACTACAGTGGTCTATAGATGCACTAGAGTGGTCTATAGATGCCCCACAGTGGTCTACATATGCAGTTGAGTGGTCTACAGATCACAACAGTGGTCTACAGATGCACTACAGTGGTCTACAGATGCACTAGCGTGGTCTACAGATGCACTGTGGTGGTCTACAGATCACGACAACGGTCTACAGATGCAGTATAGTGGTCTACAGATGCACTACTGTGGTCTATAGATACAGTAGTTAGTCTATATATGCAGTACAGTAGTCCCATACAGCTATAGATCCAGTGCAGTGGTCTCTAGATGCAGTACAGTGGTCTTAAGATGTAGGATAATGGTCTGTAGATGCAGTACAGTGGTCTTAAGATGTAGTATAATGGTCTATAGATGCAGCACAGTGGTCTCAAGATGCTGTACAATGGTCTTTATATGCGCAGTACAGTGGGATATAGATGCAGCACAGTGGTCTAGATGCAATACAGTCATGGTCTCATACAGCTATAGATGCAGTACAGTGGTCCAAATACAGTACAGTGGTCTCATATCAGCAATAGATAAAGTACAGTGGTCTCATACAGCTATAGATACAGTACAGTGGTCTCCTTTTTAAAATAGGCAGAATACGCAGTACAAATATACATATTTGTACTGCGTGCAAAATGGTTCTTGCCCAAAACTGAATGAGATTTGAAAAGTGGTGATGGCTGTTTTTCCCTCGCCAAAATGTGTTCTAGCATGACAAGGTTGGTCCCATTGGAAACCTGAGGTTGTCTAGAATCAAGGATCTCCATCTTTGGGCTACGTCTAAATTTGAGCGTGCCACAGTCTCCGAAAGACAGTCTCGCCGGCGTTCCAGCCAGCAATCCCGCAGGTCTCATAGGGGTAATAAAACATTGAAAAAAAACACACTTTTTTTCTTGGGATGATCAAAATCCCTATATTAGAGGTCCTGGATGCCAAAAATCCAAACTAGAAAAATAGATAATAAGCAATCGCACGTGGACCCCTCCTAAGGCCTCTACTATGACTGAATATTACATTTTCTCCGATTTGATGTATAGTGCAGAATTTTGGCTACAGAAAGAGTAATTTTCAAGATACAAAGGTCATCTTGGGCTCAAATTGAAGTTTAGGGACATGGGAGGTTTTCTATATACAAGTGAGGCAGTGATATTCACCATAAAGTGCTGGAAAATAATCATCTTTGTTGTTATTTGTCAAGCAGACAGTTTTTTTGTGTGTGTTTCTGGGGATGTTGTAGGTCATATTTAAAAATACAATGGTAGCAAGCACCAGAATCCTATTTTGCTACTTACCCCTATGTGTCAGGATAGTCCATGCCGAATTTCATATGTGTAAGACAATTTATGTAATTTTAGTAAATTTATATTGCCATTAACATGAATTTCGCCCCAAAAAGGGGTTTTGGGGCCCCTGAGACCAAACGGCCCAGAGTTGGTGGTGTTCAGTATGAACTTGTGATGGCCCAAGGTATATGCAAACAGGAAATAATAGTGAAAAAAAGTTAGCAGAGAACATCCTGAGGGCTGGGCCTGGCTCCCGGTCTACTAGCATAATGCAAAGTGATAACCCGCTTCAAACTGCACTAAGATCAGACAAAACACATGAAGTCCACTATGCAAAGTGAATGCATGACATTGACACATTCCAAGAGGGTACACGCCACCAGAGCTTTCTACAGGTGCAGGATAAAAAGTACCTGTTGGATTTTCACAAATGTCCCCTCCTGTCTCTGTATGATGGCTTGCGTGGCCTCACAGCAGCTCGGGCAAGTGGCAAACAGCTCCATGAGTTGGCTGTGACACACTATATACTTATCGATATAGCTGAGAAAAAATAAAGGAAAAAAAAACAAAAGTTTGATTAACACTGAACAGTCAGTATCGTGACATGAACAGATTAGTGTAACTGTGTAGTGTGTCTTACCAAGGGGCAGAGGAAGCTTCAAGGTGTGGCGAGTCATCTGAGTTCTCAGAGAAGAGCTCGTCTTCAGCCTCTGGAACCCAATTGTCATCACCTTTCTTTGGTGCTGAAATGATTAGTCGATACATCGATTAGTTCATCAACATAATTAACACATTCTGATTTTAAAAGCAATTAATATCATTCATTCGGTAGGGGAAAAAATGATCTTTTTTTTTATTTGTTTTTTTATCCCACGATTTTGTAACCCTATTTTTTACACCCAGTGCCAATTGTCTATGTAATCCTGGGCACTACCTTCCCTCTGCCAACCTAGGGAGGCCAATATCGATTATAATTGGTTGCACGGCCCCTCACCTGACTGCTCGCTATCACTCTGAGAGATGGTGCATTGGCTTTGCATCGGACTGGCCTCAAAGCTTGAAATGTCTGTCTGTGTTTCCACAGACACCATTTGGGGGACTGCCTGTGTCCCCAAGGACAACATCTGGGGGAAAACCTGGATGCCTGTAGAAAACAACAAGTGATATAATCGTAACCATTCTCTATAAAAGGCTGTGTTGGCTAAAACGTGCAAAGCAAATTAAAACCTACCCAAAGAACGGTGTGGTGGTCTCCGGTAGCTATACTGAGTTGCCTTGTGTGCCGACTCCCTTTGTGGCTCAGAGGGTGGAAGAGAGGGTTCAGAAGATGGGCCAGCTTCCTCCTCTTCCATCATAGGCTCCTCTGTCACGTCAGGAGTCGCAGAGTGGCTTTGAAGCGTCTGTTGTTAAAAAAAAGGAGCATTCAGTGTTTACGGTTCTCATAGTGGGTTCCAGGAGGTACCCATTAAAATGAGAAAAAGTTTTATTTCACTATTATTAATTACACTCCAACACTTAGACCGCAGGCAGGGCACGGACTGTGGACCTCAACCTTTTCAAATATTGGAAATAATTGTATATCTTCAACCCCTACACTAAAGTAACAGAACTAAGGGATGTTCATTATGCAATCTACTTGATCTGATCATAACCTTGCTTTCAATGAATCAAACTCACTCTGGCCTGTGCTCTTACACAGTGGTAAAAAACATTTGCTGCCTGCTCCGAACGCCATGAAAAACACTTTTATCATTACAGATTTTCCATACTTGTGTAGGAAACCTGATTTTACATGACAAGATAGTCTACAGTACAAAATATTTTCAAATGGGGTCTGCAGCCTAACGTGTAATTGACAATACAATGAGAGCCACTGACTTAGGAAACAGCTTGCATTAGACAATGATATTCTTGTACCTCAAGCTTTTGCATGTGGATAACAATTTGTAACATTTTAATTTGCACATGAGCCTGCAAATAGATCACATACTACACATGATACTAAATGTACATAGGATATCATACATTGAATAGCAGTGGTGTAAAGTAACTCAGTACATTTACTCAATTACTGTACAAATAAAAATGTATGTAACAATTTCACTACTTCTACTCCACTACACCTCAGAGGCAAATATTGTACTTTTACTCCACTACAATTATTTGAAAACTTTAGCTACTAGTTACTTCATAGATTTAGATTATTATTATTACAAAATATACGCCACTTCACCCCTATGATTATTTGAAAATAGCCGATCTACAAGCTTACAACTTGTGACCTTGTATTGAACTGTACTTCCCTGTATTTGTCTTTGCAAACTGTAATAAAGTATTCAATCAATCAATCAAAGGCTGATTGATTAGATCTGCTATTTTCAATATATATATATATATTTGGAAATATGATAACGTCTGAAATGGGACATTCTGCATAATGAGTACTCTTACTTTTAGTACTTGTATAGTAAGTATATTTTGACGCCAATACTTTTGTACTTTTACTCAAGTAAATTTGAATTACCGGACTTTTACTTGTAACAGAGTATTTCTACATTGCAGTATTGATACTTTTACTTAGGTACAAAACTTGAGTACTTTTCCCACCACTGTTGAATAGCATTATAACTGCTCAGTTTCGCCTAGCTGAGGGCTCATACCAACATTTATACTTATAGTGTTCAGGGAAATGCTGATAGCTTCTATCCTCCCCCTCCCTAGCCCTGAAACATGACTGTCATACCATGACACTGTCATACCATAACAGTCATGGTGCCGAGTCCCCCCGGTTTATAGCGGTGTTCAATTTTTTTACATTGCCAACTCTCACATACATAAACGTTCAGATTTCAAATATAAAGTGCTTACCCCCGAGCCACGGATGTTACAAGGCGACCCGGACCGCGATAAGTACCCATATCTCCCGTATTGTTCAATAAAAAGCATTTTAATCCCATCGCCGGCCATTTTCTTTTTTTTTGGGTAATGTATCAGAGTGCAAATACACATCCCAACCGTTAGTGTCGCATGGTTGAAAGTATCGGAGACTTTGGAGAAAATGGCCGGCGATCGGATTAAAATGCTTTTTATTGAACAATACGGTTGATACGGGTACTTATCACGGTCCGGGTTGCCTTATAACATCCGTGGCTCGGGGGTAAGCAGTAAGCACTTTATATTTGAAATCTGAACGTGTATGTACATGTGAGAGTTGGCAATGTAAAAAAAAAACGAACACCGCTATAAACCAGGGGGACTCGGCACCATGACGCTTGTTTACAAGCGTCATGTGAAGCATGGCTACCCCCTCCCCTTCTGTTTTTGGCATCGCTACTGACTGCTTACCAGTGGTGTAAAGTAACTAAGTACATTTACTCAAGTACTGTACGCGTTGTGAGCTTGTAGATCGGCTATTTTCAAACATGTGCGTACTTTTACTCGCTGTGTACGGGCATGTACGGCTCTCCCGTGTTGCCCATCATGTGCGAGAAACAAGCGCTGGTGTTACGACATCCGAGCAAAACAACTAACCATCATCGGGTCCAAAACACGAGCAGGACGGGGACACACACATCGCGGGGTCCTGGGACTACCAGGGGGTCCGGGCACCACCAGGGGGTCCCGGGACCCCCGCGAAAACATTACAAACAACGTCATAAACAACAGTTCTGCGTGCTGCCCCATGCCAGGGTCGGTGTTGCCAGGTTTAGCGAGAGAAAAAAAGCAACCAGGTATATGAAAACAAGCCTAAAAGGAGCCCTTCGCCCCCGGTGGTCCCCCGGCCCCGACCCCCACTTCGGCAGTGGCACGTAGGTGTCGAACTCTAGAGGTTCATTTTGATACCAATACTTTTGTACTAGTACTCAAGTACATTTTTAATTCCGGACTTTTATTTGTAACAAGAGTACTTTTACTTTTACATTTTAGTACTTTTTCCACCGCTGCTGCTTACATGTACTTTTGATAGTCCTGCAAATCCTAACACATGTTAGCGTCAAAAAGATAGTTAGATCCACACTTACCCGAGACAAACCAAGTTTGTTTACTGCAGCAACAGATCTTGCACCCACAGAAGCTTGTCCAGGCGACTGTATAGAAGGTACAGCACCTTCCATAAGTCTCACCCGGTCCAAAGTCCGGAATCCCAATCTATGGGAGATGAGATCCCCTTGGATATAATCCTCCTCTTTGAAATGGGCTCCACATATTACTGAGTGCCGGTCTTTCACCGACGACGCAGTAAAATCAGCCCTCTTTACCTGTACAAACCTCACCCATGATCTAAAGGCTGGCGTGCCTTTCTTTGGAAAAGCATGCACTTTATGTCCAGAAAGGGTGGAATTGGTACACCCACCACACGCACAAATATTTACCATTCTTGCAACTAAAGTCAGGCTAGAGAAGATAAAATAGCAGATCTACAAGCTCACAACGTGTTGCCTCGGTTAGTAGTCAACAAGTGCAACCAGGATGTAGTAACAAGAGGGCTCTTTGCTTCCGCCACTACCTGCGTGTGAATCTCAGCGCCCCCTGCGGGCCTGATACCTGCTGTGACGTCATCATTACGCTGACACACGCACGCTATGAAATGTGGACCAAAATATGCGCGTGCATGAGGGTCGTGGTTGGGCGGACAAAATGTTCGATAAAAACGCTAAAACTGGGTCAATTTCGCTAATTTTTTTTTCCTCTTCATGAAAGTCACCTTTGTCCTAGTCCACATTGTGTATTGAACAAAAATACAACCTGCAAGTTGGCCTTTAAGGGTCAATTAAAATATTGAATAGTAAGTAAGTAAGTACATTTTATTTATAAAGCACATTTCAAAACAAGGTTACAAAGTGCTGTACAATGGAACACGATTAAACAAAATGAAGAAGTTAACAACAGAGTATAAAGGTATATAAATAGAGTAATAAAACAATACAACAAGGATTAAAACAAAGCAATTTGTCCATGAAAGTCAGGTAAAACTTCATGGGTAAAAATGCTTACGGAACAAATGTGTTTTTAACATCCTCTTAAAACCTTCAACAGACTCTGCATTTTTTAGGGCCAATGGTAGGGCGTTCCACAGTGTGGGAGCAGCCACTGCAAAAGCCCGGTCACCCTTTCTTTTGCGATTGGACGCAGGTATTTTAAGAAGGCCTTTGTCAGAGGACCTGAGGGATCTCACATTGTCCTTAGGGGGCAGTAGGTCCGAAATATAAGGTGGGGCCAGCCCGTGTAATGCTTTATAAGTAGTTAAAATAAATTTAAAATCTATTCTGGACCTAATTGGTAGCCAGTGCAGTGCGGCTAACACCGGAGTTATGTGTGCTCTGCGGTTGGTGTTAGTGAGGATTCTGGCTGCTGTATTCTGCACTAGTTGAAGTCGGGATAATGATGGTATAGAGTCCGTTGCAATAGTCAAGACGGGAGGAGACAAAAGCGTGCATGATTTTTTCCAGGTCTTGAGAAGTGAGCATTGATTTTATTTTTGCAATATTGCGTAGATGGTAGAAGCATGACTGGGTGACCTTTTTAATATGGAACTCGAAGTTCATTTGATTATCGAAGAAGACACCTAGGTTCTTTGCAGTCTGTTTGACATTAGTTGCCAAGGGACCAAGGGACAGACGAATTGCATTTGAGCTAATCTCAGGGCCTGATGAGGATTTCGGTTTTATCTGGGTTGTAAAAAGTTTTGTGCCATCCATTTGTTGATACCCAGCCTGATCGCCAGAGAATTAGTATACATTGCACGGATCCAGTGCACGTCATTCCGTGCATAGTCGCCTAGAAACCCCGAAATTCCGTGCATATGTACGGCGAGTCCCACGGTGGGCGTAACCAGTCGCAACCCGGAAAAACCCAGAAGCAGAGCAGTCCCCACAACAAAATTTACGATTCTGTGCCTATCGGTACATAACTCAAACGGCACTGAGTAGGCACAAAGGAATGTCGCTCGCCTTAGCTCGCTCGGTGGCCCCTTACGTGGCGACAATTCCCTTGAGACTGCGCGCCTCCGAAATGGTTTAGTCACAATGGGAGAGATGCGAGGCGGCTATGCACGGATTTTTGGGTTTTCCATTTGTCTATTCACGGAATTTTAAAAACGTTCAAAGAGAACGTTTCCTCTGGCGATCGGGTTGTGATACCGGTTAAACAGTCATGCAAGACTGTGAGTTTAGTGAGATCATTTTGCTTAAATGAGAGATAAGTGTGTATCATCAGCATCAACTAAGGGAATGAACTTGTTCTCATGCTATTCATCGAAAATGTGGAATGCCCTACCAAAAGGAGTAAAGGAGTGTAAAACCCTACTCACTTTCAAAACTGCCCTAAAGATACACCTTCAGGAGGCTGCAATTCGAAAATGGCCCCTGTCTAAGTCTTAACCTACCCCCCCTACCCCCCCCTCCTTCATTTTCCTCTTTTGTATGTGTGTGTATATATATATATATATATATATATATATATATATATATATATATATATATATATATATATATATATATATATTTTTTTTTTCTCTCTTCATACCAGTAACCTGAAAGCTGATTGTATGACATTCTGTATAGTAGTGTGTATATCTATCTGCCTTATATTTCATCATGATTTGTGTGCATGGGGGTCTCATCTTAAACAAGCGTAATGCTTAATGAGAGTTCCAGTTTAGTAGACCTTGTATTGTGAATTTGTACTTCCATGTACTGTCATGTACTATTCTCATGTCTTACTAAATAAACTACATCAATCAATCAATCAATGGGGTGGAGCAAAGTATGTTAGATTGTGATTGGTGGAGAGATGGCTCTATTGTTCTCTTTGACCAATCATTCAAAGCAGTGGACTCAGGTCTTAGCATAAGAAGAGTTTGTAGTTGACAGTTCTCCACAACTCCTCCAGGATATCATTGATTGCTGATCAGATCTGATTGTGGACTCCAGGTGAAGATGAACTCTCTCAACTCCACCAGGGACAATTCTGCTGAACAGGAGGAACACAAAGACCCCGGTATGTTACCTGCTCTCCCTGCTTATTATTTTCCCCTGTTCTGTCATAGTTCTGTTGTTGTTTGTTGCTTTCCTTTTCAAGTTTAAACATACACGTCGCACTATTCATTTTATACTCAATTGTATATGTTGTTTCATTGTAATTTGACTAGTAGTTTTGCTGTAGATTAGATTTAAATCGTTTCAGTTTAGCCTCACAGTTCAGCGTTATGAATTGTGTTGCATTATGAATTGTTGTGAGCTTGTAGAATGGCTATTTTATATTAGGGTTTATATTGTATTATGGTTATTAAGGACATTGTTAGCTAGCTACTTGGCTAAAATGATTGTGCAATATAGTGTCTAAGAATACAAAAGTACTATCTTTTTACCTCTCAAATATATTTCCTTTATCTTTGTTTCCAATCCAGTGTTGCATCATCAGTCTGGCTTCCCTGTCATACCAGAGGTGAATGAACAAAGAAGCTTGGCTAAGCAAAAACTCCACTGCTGTGATCAGTGTGGAAAAAACTTCCCTAAAATGTCTAAGCTTAAAATACACCAGAGAATTCACACTGGTGAGAAACCCTATGGATGTGACCAGTGTGGAAAACACTTCTCTCACATTACCAATCTTAAAAGCCACAAGCAAATTCACACTGGAGAGAAACCCTATGGATGTGACCAGTGTGGACAACACTTCTCTCACGTGTCCTACCTTAAAAGACACCAGACAATTCACACTGGAGAGAAAGCATACGGATGTGAGCAATGTGGACAACACTTCTCTGAGATGTCCAAACTTAAAATACATCAGAGAATTCACACCGGAGAGAAACCCTATGGATGTGATCAGTGTCGTCAACACTTCTCTCAGATGTCCACTCTTAAAACACACCAGAGAATTCACACCGGAGAGAAACCCCAGCATGGATGTGACCAGTGTGGACAACACTTCTCTACAATGGCCCACCTTAAAACACACCAGAGAATTCACACTGGAGAAAAACCCTATGGATGTGGTCAGTGTGGACAACACTTTTCTCTGATGTCTAACCTTAAAAGACACCAGAGAATTCACACTGGCGAGAAACCCTATGGGTGTGAACATTGTGGACAACACTTCTCTCAAATGTCCAGCCTTAAAACACACCAAAGAATTCACACTGGAGAGAAACCCTATGGGTGTGAACAGTGTGGACAACACTTCTCTCAAATGACCAGCCTTAAAACACACCAAAGAATTCACACTGGAGAGAAACCCTATAGCTGCGAAAGGTGTCTGAGCAACTTTACGACACAATCTTCTTTAAATAAGCACCAGAGAATTCACACATGATTGAAATCCTAATTTTGGTCAATGTGGAATTAATTTTACTCTGTTAAGTGCACACATCAATGCAAAATGATTGTGAACAGTGTGACAAGCACATCATTAGAAGCCCATTGTTGTTCTTTTAAGCAGTTGTTTATTAAGTCTGCTGAGCTGTTATGAACCTATTACATGTATATTAGCATTGCTGACCGAGACAAGAAGGTGGGTGCACACAGTGGTCAGTGTGGAAAGGGTTTTACTTAGTCTAAATGAGCATGCACGCACACACATGAAAGATACATCTGATTAGTGTGAACAGTTTGACAAGAGCTTCATTTTTTATTATTGTTTATTTAGACTGGTAAACTGTTATGAAGTCATACAGATGTTCATCTTAGATAGGGTGACAATAGTATGAAGATGAATTAAATCTTGGTTGTGATACTCAATGAATTGCATGTACAATTTTAAATGACAATTTTCTGGGGGAAAATCTGTGTTGAAAAAACAAACAAACTATAACTGTTTGTCAATTGCAAATTGCGTTAGCACAGTCTTTGTGGAACTTGTCCCACCAAATGTTTACTTCTTGTACCCGAGTGACAAATAAACCTCACCTTATTGATCTTTATTATGTTGTAGTACTTTCTTATTCACTAGGTAAGGTGGTGTCTGGTGTTGAAGCCAGTTAGTACAAATTGCTTTATATATGTATGCTTTCTGACTTCTTGTATATTCCTAATTGCTGCTATAGATACCATACCTGTCTTAAATAGGTTTAGCATACCTGTTTTTAACTTGGCTATTGTTTCCTTATATGATGGTATTTTGAATTTCATTACACCTAGTTGTTATATTGCATTGTTTTGTTATTACTGTCTTTGCTGAACATGTCCCATAAATATTTGACTTATTGTACCAAGTGAGTGACAAATAACCCCTTCTTGATTCATTCTTGATGATTTTTTTTCTTCTTTTCTCTCGTATGAAGAATTTTCAATGTAATAATGATAAAATCACAGTAAGTTGGTGTGTGGCAGTGCCAGTTTCTACAACTTGAATGGCCTTGCAAGTGTCTCAATTCAAACACATCAGGACACTAATAGCGTTGTTTATTTCACATGTAAATGACAGCAGGACAAGCAATGAGATTAAGACATCAGATATATTGTTGAAAATATATTTTTCACAAATAACTTTGTATTTATTAAAACAACTAAACATGACCAGCAATAAAGCACAGATATATTTCTATGTTCATGGAATAATTTATGGATTCATTTTTATTTTTTAGTTATGTTCGGTATAGCATTCATTAAACATTGGCTTTTCATTAAACTTTATTCAACATGTAAATGTCCCGCTGTGTAACAGCAGGACATGCAGAATAGCAATGATAGCGGTTTATATTTCACTTTTCAAAGTCAGAGATAGGTTGTGCAGTGGTCTCCCATTACTTTTTGAGCCTTCAAAGTATATAAAGTGAAATTCCCTTGTGCCAAATAAATTGTACATCTTCACTTGTGCTATTGATGGAGTGGAGTCCATTGATTTCAGAAGTTAGTCTATTTATTTACCTTTTAGTAATAACATGGTTACAAAACAAACAGATTAAGTAGATTAGACTCCCTTTCTTTCCCCCTATTAGAGAATAGATGATAGTCCTCCTCTTTGAGGGCATTTACACCTGTATTATGAGACACCACTTTTGATCACCCAGGATGCAAATGGTGAACCGGCCCATCGACACCTAGATGAAAGATACATCTGATTAGTGTGAACAGTTTGACAAGAGCTTCATTTTTTATTATTGTTTATTTAGACTGGTAAACTGTTATGAAGTCATACAGATGTTCATCTTAGATAGGGTGACAATAGTATGAAGATGAATTAAATCTTGGTTGTAATACTCAATGAATTGCATGTACAATTTTAAATGACAATTTTCTGGGGGGAAATCTGTGTTGAAAAAACAAACAAACTATAACTGTTTGTCAATTGCAAATTGCGTTAGCACAGTCTTTGTGGAACTTGTCCCACCAAATGTTTACTTCTTGTACCCGAGTGACAAATAAACCTCACCTTATTGATCTTTATTATGTTGTAGTACTTTCTTATTCAATAGGTAAGGTGGTGTCTGGTGTTGAAGCCAGTTAGTACAAATTGCTTTATATATGTATGCTTTCTGACTTCTTGTATATTCCTAATTGCTGCTATAGATACCATACCTGTCTTAAATAGGTTTAGCATACCTGTTTTTAACTTGGCTATTGTTTCCTTATATGATGGTATTTTGAATTTCATTACACCTAGTTGTTATATTGCATTGTTTTGTTATTACTGTCTTTGCTGAACATGTCCCATAAATATTTGACTTATTGTACCAAGTGAGTGACAAATAACCCCTTCTTGATTCATTCTTGATGATTTTTTTTCTTCTTTTCTCTCGTATGAAGAATGTTCAATGTAATAATGATAAAATCACAGTAAGTTGGTGTGTGGCAGTGCCAGTTTCTACAACTTCAATGGCCTTGCAAGTGTCTCAATTCAAACACATCAGGACACTAATAGCGTTGTTTATTTCACATGTAAATGACAGCAGGACAACAATGAGATTAAGACATCAGATATATTGTTGAAAATATATTTTTCACAAACAACTTTGTATTTATTAAAACAACTAAACATGACCAGCAATAAAGCACAGATATATTTCTATGTTCATGGAATAATTTATGGATTCATTTTTATTTTTTAGTTATGTTCGGTATAGCATTCATTAAACATTGGCTTTTCATTAAACTTTATTCAACATGTAAATGTCCCGCTGTGTAACAGCAGGACATGCAGAATAGCAATGATAGCGGTTTATATTTCACTTTTCAAAGTCAGAGATAGGTTGTGCAGTGGTCTCCCATTACTTTTTGAGCCTTCAAAGTATATAAAGTGAAATTCCCTTGTGCCAAATAAATTGTACATCTTCACTTGTGCTATTGATGGAGTGGAGTCCATTGATTTCAGAAGTTAGTCTATTTATTTACCTTTTAGTAATAACATGGTTACAAAACAAACAGATTAAGTAGATTAGACTCCCTTTCTTTCCCCCTATTAGAGAATAGATGATAGTCCTCCTCTTTGAGGGCATTTACACCTGTATTATGAGACACCACTTTTGATCACCCAGGATGCAAATGGTGAACCGGCCCATCGACACCTAGGATGTATTGAAATGCAAAGTATGACAAGGTCTATGAGAACAGATGACCGTTCTGTACAAAACAACAACAGCCCTGTAGAGAACCAGACCACTGTCTTCTATGTACTAAAGTGAAATCCATTTAAAGTTTGAACTTACATTGCTTACTTACTTAATTCAAAAAATGTACAGGGGATGTTATACGTGTACAAGTCCAGATGTGAAGGACTACTTTGTGTTCATGACTATTTCAGTCAGTAACATAACATATCCTTTCAGCTTAACCTTTGACTGTACTACCTGTACTGTCAATAATCATGTTTTCTATATGATATGCTTTGACTCTGACTGTCTATTCTTTTGAATTTACACTTGCTCCTGCTTTGACATGACTCACGTTCACATGGACTAATAGGATGTACTGACTTGTAATGAATTCACTCACATATCCATTATTGTTAGACTGCGCATGTATTACTCAGATACTCATTTATGAATCCTGTTGACACTGTACATTTATTCATGTTATTGGTTCTATGTACCATAGAATATTGTCATACATATATGCATTGGTTAGAGGTAGGTTCATATATTGAAACTAACAGAGCAATGTATGTAATAGATAGATGCTTTTGTTACCACTTTCTTTGTAGAAGGTTGCATGGAGCATGTCTGGGGGGTGGGGGTGGAGCAAAGTATGTTAGATTGTGATTGGTGGAGAGATGGCTCTATTGTTCTCTTTGACCAATCATTCAAAGCAGTGGACTCAGGCCTTAGCATAAGAAGAGTTTGTAGTTGACAGTTCTCCACAACTCCTCCAGGATATCATTGATTGCTGATCAGATCTGATTGTGGACTGCAGACTTCAGGTGAAGATGAACTCTCTCAACTCCACCAAGGACAATTCTGCTGAACAGGAGGAACACAAAGACCCCGGTATGTTACCTGCTCTCCCTCCTTTTCATTTGCCCCTGTTCTGTCATAGTTCTGTTGTTGTTGTTTGTTTCTTTCCTTTTCAAGTTTAAACATACACATCATGGGGCGGCAGTGGCTCAAGGGTAAAGTGGCCGGGTAGAGTGAACTGGAAAACCGCAAGGTTCCCAGTTCGATCCCGGGCTGGGGCGCTCCCCTAGAGTTAGTGTCGAAGTGTCCTTGAGCAAGACGCTGAACCCCTAATTGCTCCCGATGAGCAGGTTGGTGCCTTGCATGGTTTCCTCCGCCATCGGTGTATGAATGTGTGTGTGAATGGGTTAATGGCACCATCAATGTAAAGCGCTTCGGATAGAAGCGCTATATAAATGCACCATTTACCATTTACACATCGCACTATTCATTTTATACTCAATAGTATATGTTGTTTCATTGTAATTTGACTAGTAGTTTTGCTGTAGATTATATTTAAATCATTTCAGTTTAGCCTCACAGTTCAGCCAAATGTTAAATGTAGAATGCAAGTGCCTTTAGTATTACTTCAGTTTGAATGAACCACTTAATATTATCATTTTCCAAAAGCAGTGTGTTGCATCATGAGTTGTTGTGAGCTTGTAACATGGCTATTTTAGCCATGTTAGGGTTATGAAGGACATTGTTAGTTAGATACTTGACACAATTGTTGCAGATTTATTGCACCATATAGTGTCTAAGTCCACAAAGTACTGTCTATCTAATTCTCAACGATCTTTCCTTTATCTTTGTTTCCAATCTAGTGTTGCATCATCAGTCTGGCTTCCCTGTCATACCAGAGGTGAATGAACAAAGAAGCTTGGCTAAGCAAAAACTCCACTGCTGTGATCAGTGTGGAAAAAACTTCCCTAAAATGTCTAAACTAAAAATACACCAGAGAATTCACACTGGAGAGAAACCCTATGGATGTGACCAGTGTGGACAGCACTTCTCTCGAATTTTCAGCCTTAAAAGTCACAAACGAATTCACACTGGAGAGAAACCCTATGGATGTGACCAGTGTGGTCAACACTTCTCTGATGTATCCACCCTTAGAAAACACCGGAGAATTCACACTGGAGAAAAACCCTATGGATGTGATCTGTGTGGACAACACTTTTCTGATAGGTCCACCCTTAAAATACACCAGAGAATTCACACTGGCGAGAAACCCAATGGATGTGACCAGTGTGGACAGCACTTCTCTCAAATTGCCAGCCTTAAAAGTCACCAGATAATTCACACTGGAGAGAAACCCTATGGATGTGGTCAGTGTGGACAACACTTCTCTCTGATGTGTAACCTTAAAACACACCAGAGAATTCACACTGGCGAGAAACCCTATGGGTGTGTACAGTGTGGACAACACTTCTCTCGAATGGCCCACCTTAAAACACACCAGAGAATTCACACTGGAGAGAAACCCTACAGCTGCGAAAGGTGTCTGAGCAACTTTACGACACAATCTGCTTTAAATAAACACCAGAGAATTCACACATGATTGAAATCCTAATTGTGCATGCACGCACACACATGAAAGATACATCTGATTAGTGTGAACAGTTTGACAAGAGCTTCATTTTTTATTATTGTTTATTTAGACTGGTAAACTGTTATGAAGTCATACGGATGTTCATCTTAGATAGGGTGACAATAGTATGAAGATGAATTAAATCTTGGTTGTAATCCTCAATGAATTGCATGTAGAATTTTAAATGACTTTTCTGGGAAAAATCTGTGTTGAAAAAATAAACAAACTATAACTGTTTGTCAAATTGCAAATTGCGTTAGCACAGTCTTTGTGGAACTTGTCCCACCAAATGTTTACTTCTTGTACCCGAGTGACAAATAAACCTCACCTTATTGATTCTTTATTATTTTGTAGTACGTTCTTATTCACTAGGTAAGGTGGTGTCTGGTGTTGAAGCCAGTTTGTACAAATTGCTTTATATATGTATGCTTTCTGACTGCTTGTATATTCCTAATTGCTGCTATAGATACCATACCTGTCTTAAATAGGTTTAGCATACCTGTTTTTAACTTGGGTATTGTTTCCTTATATTATGGTATTTTTAACTTAATTACACCTAGTTGTTATATTGTCTTGTTTTGCTATTATTGTCTTTGCTGAACATGTCCCATCAATATTTGACTTACTGTACCAACTGAGTGACAAATAAACCCTTCTTGATTCATTCTTGATGATTTGTTTCTTTTTTTTCTTGTATGAAGAATTTTCAATGTAATAATGATAAAATCACAGTAAGTTGGTGCGTGGCAGTGCCCTCAGTTAGTATACTAAATATTAGTGATTAAATCACTCGTGAGTGGTAAGGGTTTATATATTATTTTTGAATATCTTATAAATAATGTATTAAACATTAAATAATAATATATAGTCTTCACATCAGATCAGGGCAACAATAACATCTGCAAATGGTTTATAGAGTCTTATAAATGATTTGTTGGCGAGAAACCCTATGGGTGTGTACAGTGTGGAGAACACTTCTCTCGAATGACCAGCCTTAAAACACACCAAATAATTCACACTGGAGAGAAACCCTACAGCTGCGAAAGGTGTCTGAGCAACTTAACGAAACAATCTTCTTTAAATAAACACCAGAGAATTCACACATGATTGAAATCCTAATTTTGGTCAATGTGGAAATAAATGTACTCGGTTAAGCAGTCTAAAATGTCATTCATGCACACATCAATGCAAAATGATTGTGAACAGTGTGACAAGCACATCATTAGAAGTAGAAACATGCAACATGATGACCCATTGTTGTTCTTTTAAGCAGTTGCTTATTAAGTCTGCTGAGCTGTTATGAACCTATTACATGTATATTAGCATTGCTGACCAAGACAAGAAGGCGGACGCACACAATGGTCAGTGTGGAAAGGGTTTTACTTAGTCTAAATGAGCATGCACGCACACACATGAAAGATACATCTGATTAGTGTGAACAGTTGGACAAGAGTCTAGTACAGTACAGCCTAGTACATCCAAGACTAGTCCAGCCTTTTGGGAGAACAGACTAGGGGAGGGTGGTATAGGCTATACTAGCATGGAACAGGCTGGACTAGGCTAGACTAGGTTGTACTAGGCTGTACCACACTCTAATAATCTCTATTAGGCTGTACTAGTCCCTTGTCAGCCCTGTAGATACTCAGACCATAGGGAATAACCACTGTGTACACGGGCCATAGCTTGTGTGTGCACGAGCAATAGTTTTGCATGAACCTTTGTAGACCATAGTCCAGATCTGCCTTGTTCAGCCTAATATAGCCTAGTACAGCCTAGCACAGCCTACTAGAGATTAAAACAGCCTATTAGAGACCAGTAGAGTCTAGTACAGTACAGCCTAGTACATCCAAGACTAGTCCAGCCTTTTGGGAGAACAGACTAGGGGAGGGTGGTATAGGCTATACTAGCATGGAACAGGCTGGACTAGGCTAGACTAGGTTGTACTAGGCTGTACCAGACTCTAATACTCTCTATTAGGCTGTACTAGTCCCTTGTCAGCCCTGTAGATACTCAGACCATAGGGACTAACCACTGTGTACACGGGCCATAGCTTGTGTGTGCACGAGCAATAGTTTTGCATGAACCTTTGTAGACCATAGTACAGATCTGCCTTGTACAGCCTAATATAGCCTAGTACAGCCAGCCTACTAGAGATTAAAACAGCCTATTAGAGACCAGTAGAGTCTAGTACAGTACAGCCTAGTACATCCAAGACTAGTCCAGCCTTTTGGGAGAACAGACTAGGGGAGGGTGGTATAGGCTATACTAGCATGGAAAAGGCTGGACTAGGCTAGACTAGGTTTTACTAGGTTGTACCAGACTCTAATACTCTCTATTAGGCTTTACTAGTCCCTTGTCAGCCCTATAGATACTCAGACCATAGGGACTAACCACTGTGTACACGGGCCATAGCTTTTGTGTGCACGAGCAATAGTTTTGCATGAACCTTTGTAGACCATAGTACAGATCTGCCTTCTACAGCCAAATATACCCTAGTACAGCCTAGCACAGCCTACTAGAGATTAAAACAGCCTATTAGAGACCAGTAGAGTCTAGTACAGTACAGCCTAGTACATCCAAGACTAGTCCAGCCTTTTGGGAGAACAGACTAGGGGAGGGTGGTATAGGCTATACTAGCATGGAACAGGCTGGACTAGGTTAGACTAGGTTGTACTAGGCTGTACCAGACTCTAATACTCTCTATTAGGCTGTACTAGTCCCTTGTCAGCCCTGTAGATACTCAGACCATAGGGACTAACCACTGTGTACACGGGCCATAGCTTGTGTGTGCACGAGCAATAGTTTTGCATGAACCTTCGTAGGCCAAAGTAAAGTACTGTCTTCTATAGCCTAATAGAGCCCAGTACAGCCTAGCACAGCCTACTAGAGATTAAAACAGCCTATTAGAGACCAGTAGAGTCTAGTACAGTACAGTACAGTACAGCCTAGTACACCCAAGACTAGTATAGTCCAGCCTGTTGGGAGAAGAGACTAGGGGAGGGTGGTATAGGCTATACTAGCATGGAACAGGCTGGACTAGGCTAGACTAGGTTGTACTAGGCTGTACCAGACTCTAATACTCTCTATTAGGCTGTACTAGTCCCTTGTCAGCCCTGTAGATACTCAGACCAACCACTGTGTACACGGGCCATAGCTTTTGTGTGCACGAGCAATAGTTTAGCATGAACCTTTTGGGGGACTAACCACTGTGTACACGGGCAATAGCTTGTGTGTGCACGAGCAATAGTTTTGCATGAACATTTGTAGGCCAAAGTAAAGTACTGCCTTCTATAGCCTAATAGAGGTGGTCACACCCTCGAGGTCATGCCCTCGACGTTCTGTGTACAACACAAGCCTGTATGGCAATCAACTGAAAAGTTAGGCTACATAGCTTAAACGATTTGAGCCTTTCCCTGTTGGCCGTCTAAGTGCATCTAGGAAGTTTCATAGGTTTTCGATGCTGGGAATTGGAGTTATGGCTGTTTAAAGCCCAGCCAATAGGAACACAGAGGGGGCGGGGCTTAATACATTTCAGCTAATCCCTGTTGGCCGTCTAAGTGTACCTAGGGAGTTTCGCAGGTTTTCGATGCTTGGAACTGGAATTATGGCTGTTCGAAGCCCAGCCAATAGGAACACAGAGGGGGCGGGGCTTAATACATTTCAGCCTGTCCCTGTTGGCCGTCTAATTGTACCTAAGAGGTTTCATAGGTTTTCGATGCTGGGAATTGTAGTTATGGCTGTTTAAAGCCCAGCCAATAGGAACACAGAGGGGGCGGGACTTAATACATTTGAGCCTGTCCCTGTTGGCCGTCTAAGTGTACCTCGGGAGTTTTGTAGGTTTTCGATGCCGGGAACTGGAGTTATGACTGTGTAACGAATTTGGCGAGACTCCTCCCAGAAACAGCGGCCCGGAAGGTCACATGATTGTAAATGCCATTTACCATAGCATAGTTTGGGAGGTGTACACGCCATGTACACAGAGCACATTTCTAATAGTTGGCCTTGATTGATTGATTGATTGAGGCTAGCCTATCCTCGAGAGGGCCCATCGGAGGGGGGGGGGGGGCTTGGCACGAATTTGTGTGGGAGGTGTACACAGTTCATTTCTAATAGTTTTGGCTCATAGCCTGCCACCCTGCCACCCTGCCACCCTGTGGAATTATGCTTGAACTGCAAGATAGGACCCTAAAACGTAAACAAAGGGAAAAACATCCGTGTGGGTAATCCGTAAGACTGATGGGCGAACAAGTGGTGTCCACGCGCAGAGGGGGGCCCAGTGGAGCCCAAAGTGAGACTGAAGTCAGAGACTCCCCCTCGTCGTGGTGAACACACTCACATGCTGAGGTGCAGCAGCTACGACTTCTATCCTAAAGTGATCCTGGTGACCTGGTGGATAGGTCAAGAACCTTTGACCTCTGGTCTCTCCTCTACCGATGAGCTGTCTGATGGAGACTGGTACTACCAGTACCATTCCTACCTGGAGTACACACCCAGGTACACACCTAATAGACACCTATACATAGAAATACACACCTAATAGACACCTATACATATATTCTTTAAAAATAAAACAAGTGTTACTCACTAGCTGAAAATGGACCATTAATTGGTAGGCTTATATTAAGACACACACACACACACACACACACACACACACACACACACAATTCCTCCCGAGTCCCGACCATGTTTATCACCAGTCCACTCCAGACACAACCACGCAGCAAGCTCGTCGTCGTGCACGCATGACAAACGCACACAGAGACATGCGTGCGAGCGTGCTATACATGAATACACACACAGGAATACGCTATAACCTGCGTATCTCGTTACTAAGTTTCTTCTGCCTCTTGCCTTCCTATTTTTCCTGCAATGGGGAGGGAATAGTTGAATACACAATAAACACTAGAGCGGAGGAGAGCCCAGCGGGGCATTCACACTCCTACACAAAAATAGTCAAACAAAATATTAACAAAGATCAACGGATCAATGTGTCGAATCGCGGTGCGTTTCAGTGTGTAGATCGGCTACTACTACTGTGTGTGTGTGTGTGTGTGTGTGTGTGTGTGTGTGTTGCAGATCAGGAGAGAAGATCACATGCATGGTGGAACATCCCAGCCTGACCGTGCCTATCAAGATGGACTGGGGTCAGTTACTGTAATCTACTGTATCTCTCTAACTTTTTATTTTCAAGCACCCCCATAACTCAGAGAGTGCACACATTTTAAAGGTTTGTGTGTTTCTGGTAATATCATTTTCCACACATTTTTACGTCTATGGCAAAGATAGAATTTTGACAAAAATGTCCACCACAAGCCAGCATGGTGATGACCCCTGTTACTTACTTAATCCATTAAGACCGGGAACGCATCTGTGTCATTTTTAGATTTCTTTGGCTATTCTAAAATAGCAGATATACAATAGTGTGCGGCACTCTGTGCCGCACTATGAGCTTGTATATCTGCTATTTTTGAAAACATTTGTGCAAATCTTTGAATATATATATTTTTTGAAGCCAACCTTTTCTATTCAATATTATCTTCATTCTTCTGAAAGAAACTATTGTTGCTATATCAGTGGTGCTCAAACTTTTTCTTGTCAAGGACCGCCAAAAGTATTGGTCGCTGATCCCCATCAAAATATGTTGTTCCAGGGACCCCCCAGAAGCAAAGATTTGAGTAAAAAATGTTGTTTAAAAAATATATATATATATAAATGAATTATAATCAAAGATTTGCACAAATGTTCAAGATTTTTCAAAAGTAGCAGATCTAGAAGATCAAATACCAGATTGATTTGATAAAAGCAGATCAAAGAGTCATCATGGTTTTATCAATGTGAAAACAAGACAGTTTTCTAAGACAGAACAAGCGCTGATGTTCTTTTTTACAAACTGCCTCACAGTTCTGAGTCTATGACTCTGTCCCAAGATACTTTCTGCACATTCCACAGCCTGGTTTATAATCATCACAGTAAAAGGTTGATTCATGTCTTCTAAAATCTATCATCATATCCTTTGTTTTGGATGTATTTAGCTCTAAGAAGGACATGTCACATCAGGTGACAAACTCCTCAAGGACTGGACCAATAGGGTTGGACTCATTATTACTGAACAGACTCACAATGACTGTGTCGTCTGTTTATTGTTTATTGTGTTTGGTTGTTGTAGCTTATTGTCAGATGACTCCATGTCAGAGTCTGTGAAGAACAAGGTGTTTTAATCTACTGTAATAATATGATATGATATGATATAATGTTTGTATTGTCAGATGACTCCATGCCAGAGTCAGTGAAGAACAAGGTGGCCATGGGAGCATCAGGTCTGGTTCTGGGTCTGGTCTTCTTCCTGTCTGGATTCATCTACTTCCAGTGGAAGAAACAAGGTGATTAGCATGTTTAATTAACATGTTTAATAACATGTTTCATTAATTATTATACTACCAGTGGAAGAAATGAGGTCAGATCAACAGAGGATCCATGACATGTGGAACCCTCACAGAAATGCAAACACACAAACAAACATGTAAAGCCACAACCTAAACTGGTTTATATTGGTTTAGAACCTTAACCGGTTTAGACCAGAGATGTCCACGAGTCTCTGAGCTCGAGTCCGAGTCAAGTCTCAAGTCTTTGAGGCACGAGTCGAGTCAAGTCTCAAGTCTTTGAGGGTTGAGTCGAGTCGAGTCCGAGTCAAATCTCAAGTCTTTGAGGGTCGAGTCGAGTCAAGTCTCAAGTCTTTGAGGGTTGAGTCGAGTCGAGTCCGAGTCAAGTCTTTGAGGGTCGAGTCCGAGTCAAGTCTCGAGTCTTTTTAAAGTCTTAAAAAAAAATAAAAAAAAAATGGGGGGGGGGATTCTATTCTTAATTTATTTAATTATGTATTTATATGATGTAGCCTAAGGCTGAAATACAGTTATTACACACACACACACACACACACACACACACACACACACACACACACACACACACAAACACGAAGGCATAGATGTAAAAGTATAGACAGGTCATAATAAATCACATTAGATTCACAGATTAGAGATTTTATGTATTTTCCCCACAATTTATTTTCATTCAAATGAAATGTGATTGAACTTGCACTAATAATGACTTTAGTTGATTTTTCACTCTTTAAAATATAGTATTTCTTAATTATTAATAATTACAGCTTGTAGATTGGCTATTTTCACGATTTTAAATTGTTTTTAAATAATAATAAAAAAGGAACATACAAGATTTCCACCCGACAGCGATAATATATAGCCAATATGGTTCTGTATCAGTATATGAGTCAGTTTTTGCAGATTTCATTCTAATTGGCTACTATGCCTGCATATGAATTTCATGGGCCTGGGTAGGTCACCCTGGCTTGGCGGAGATATGCCCTGTTGCGCACAGGTTAGGCGAGCAGAGCAGTGGCGTCTTATCTTCTCAGCAGTGGCGTGATATCTCTGTGTCTCCTCAGCTGTCATAGACATGTCACTTGCTTGTAGTCAGTGGTTCTCAACCTGTGGGTCGGGACCACAACGGAGCTCACAATGCCTCGCAAGCTTGTAGATCTGCTATTTTCACAATATTTATCTGTGGAACCGAGTCAAACTAAATGTGGATCCCCAGTTCAAATATGATTCTTTTGGGGGGTCACGGCCTGAAAAGGTTTGAGAACCACAGCTTTTATGCAGTGAACATTACATGAGCGTAGCATTTACCGTGGTGAAGTGTTGAATATTCACCCAGCTGGGTTTAACGAAATGAAAATCCGATGTTTCCTAAACGTGCTGTCACAGATGATCCGACCATCTTATAAAAAATGTAAGCATATGCCAAGATAACTGAGGTTATATAGCTGATTCTGAGCTAAACATATTTGTTTAATTTCGAAGTTTTTATATTTAAACTTTATGATGAAAGGCCGCGGCGGCCACACACATAGCAGCTGTTGCGCTCGCCTCTCCATGTTTAGGTTAATGAGCAGCACGAAACAGCTTGACTGAAGCCGGCTCCGCGCAGCGCGCACTGGAGCGGAGGTTTCTTTGCGGGGGGGGGACAGGGGAGTGGAAGTTTTTTGGGCATTTCATTCATTTATTTGTCCAAAAAAAAAACATAAAATAAAGATTGTCCACGAGTCTTTGAGGCTCGAGTCGAGTCAAGTCTCAAGTCTTTGAGGCTCGAGTCAAGTCTCAAGTCTTTGAGGGGCGAGTCAGAGTCGACTCGAGTGCGACTCGAGTCCGAGTCCCTAATTCGAGTCCCCATCTCTGGTTTAGACCAGTTTAAACAACCTAGTCAAAGTGTGTTCTATGTTGTCACATTTAGCTTTAATACATCAGTGTTACATTTAGTCATAAATAAGAGTCAAATGTTCACATTAGTTCTGATGCAACATGCAATGACCCTGATGACTGTTCCCCACATGACTTGTGTTGTTCTGTTAAATGGTAAATTAATGGTGCATTTGTGTAGCGCTTTTCACCCATTCACACACCGATGGCGGAGGAAACCATGCAAGGCACCAACCTGCTCATCGGGAGCAATTAGGGGTTCAGCGTCTTGCTCAAGGACACTTCAACACTAACTCTGGGGGAGCCCCCCAGCCCGGGATCGAACTGGGAATCAGTTCACCCTACCCGGCCACTCTACCCCTGAGCCACTGCCGCCCCCTGTTATTGTGTTATTGTGTGTACATTTATGCATTTTATAGAGAAATACACACAATACAGTACATAGGATTTATTTGTGTGTCTGTTTTAACTGTCTCTCTTCTTCTATCAGGTCGTATTCTGGTGCCGACAACCAACGACGATCTTTAGACTCCTCCCACTCACCCAGGTTCACTTCCTCTTTCTTTTTACTGAACATTTTTTTTCTTTTTAATAAATAAAAGTGTATAAAACTAGAAAACATAAACAAAACAACATGCTTGTGTAAGAAGTGAAACAACTAGCCTGGTAAACCATCCCGGTCGCGTGAATTCACATTATCATGTGTCTATTGCATAATTTCTTATAATAATTAATCTAATAATCAAATTTAATAATCAAATGATTTGTTGTATCAGACAGCACTGATGACAATGTGGTCAGATGGGGGGTCCTCTTGGTAAACTGTGTAGTTTGGACCATTCATCAATCAAATATAAACAGGTGCAGGAGTTTAGATCCCATAGCCTGAGAAGACGGTGATCAAGTCAGGTGTCACAAGTGTCTGTGATTCAGTTCAGTGAAGAAACGACACAATGCAGCCAAACTCTGAACCGATCATTTGTCAGTGAACTGTACCAATGATTCAGTACATTGAACACAACATTTCAGTGAACTGTACCAATGATTCAGTTCATTGAAAACATTGATCATTCCATCACTAGCAGGATCAAAGACAGAACCTTGTGGTCCAAAGGAGAGTGTTCTACCAACTGAGCTGCCCTTCCTACTAAGATACACTATTGACAAAGTATTGGTCAAATGTTGTTTGAATGGACTGAGTTGTTTCTACTTGATGGTTACTGTAGTTGCAGGGAGGGTGCTGGGAGGTTAAGTTTTTAAGAAGTTTACTAATAACTTGTTCATGATCTATTAACTATTCATAGCATCGTTTTAAATCATTAACTGAATGTTAACAAACATTTAACAAGTTATGTTGTAACACATTAACTGATTATTTGGGAATGATTAATTTTACAATGAATTAACAATTATAAGGGAAGGTTATTCTAAAGTGTTAACATGTTCACACAGTTAATACATTCTGATTCTTATTGGTTTATTGTCTTTTCACAGAAAACCTGTGTGTGTCTTCAGAGAAGCAGAGAGTCATCGCTGCCCTCTGGTAGAGAGAGGAGGAAAATTGTGTGTCCATTCAGCTTTAAATACTCACAGCAGCATAATAACAGCAGCACAATGATGACATCATCAACCTTTTTCACAAATGTGTCCTTTAAAAATGCTAATTGGCTAGCCAAGGCTAACGATAATTAGTGTGCGCCCATGTCGACGTGGTTTTGAGGTTAGGGTTAAGGTTAGGTTTATGGACGTAATTTCTGTGAGGTTAAAGGTCAGGGTTGAGGGTTTAGGTTAGGTTTATAGACATAGTGTTTGTGAGGTTAAAGGTCAGGGTTTAGGCGCCACCTGGGCGACACACCAAAGGAAGAGGAAGTCCCAATTAGTGTGGGCGGTTCATCAAATTACTTTGTATAGTTTCTGTTGTCAGAAAACACAAACATAATATTTCAGTTCTACACTATATTGAAACATTAAATAAATGATCACACACACAATCAGAGTTCTTCATAACATTAATATTAATATCCATCTGAATGGAAGTCAGTCAACAATGTTTGTGAAAAAGGTTTTATTATTTTATAATTGACCATAAGTCATTTATTATGTATTCATTTATAATGTGTGATAATTAATGTGTTAGGATCATTATGACATCACTGTTTCCCTGTGATGGGTGGACCTGATCCTCTAGGGTGGTCTGAGGTGATGGGTGGACCTGAACCCTCTAGGGTGGTCTGAGGTGATGGGTGGACCTAGACCTTCTAGGGTGGTCTGAGGTGATGGGTGGACCTAAACCTTCTAGGGTGGTCTGAGGTGAGAATGGTAGACTGCCACAGTCTATGACATTAATGGGAAACGCTGATGACATGCAATCATTTATAATTGCATGTGCATATAAATCATTACTTAATATAATGATTTATATGTAATCATTCGTATAATGAGCAGGGGAGCATATCTTATTACAACTGGGGGGGGGGGGGCACAAACAAGGAACATTCTCATCAATAATATCACCAACACAGAGTTCAGTTCTTATTTTTGGATCCTGATTTGACTAATGATCAATACATCCAGTAATCAGTACGTTCCGTTTATTATCAATAATATCTACTGTAAATGATCAATTTCTAAAATGCTTAGAAAACTGGGCAGGGCTGCCTGTCAGTTAATAAATAATAATTCATTACTCAGCACTAATTGAAGGACACATGGTGAAGTGTCCTAAATGTGTCCTATATGTATAAACTTCAATTTAATACATGATCCATTGTTGGATCCATACATTCAGTCTATCCTGTCCCATCGTCCCATGAGGTTTTAATTATTAACAACTCTGTGGACAAATGATGATGATGATGATTAAGCTTGTGGATTCATTTATTTGGCAGTTGTTGATGATCAGGACACACGGGTGGCAAAAACAAAACCTTCAAAAAGTATTGTGTTTACTGTATGTGAGAATGATTTCAAAAGTGGAATCACTTTCTTGTAAATATATATTTTAAATTATATCATCTATTTCTAAATACTTTATTGGAGGAACATGTCAGACAAGACATGTCCCCTCCTTCCCCCCTGGGATCTGCGCCCCTGATCATGAATGGTTTGAAGTTCAGATGTAGGCTTTAATTTGCTTGGTTTGAATAGAATGTCACAATATCAATAAAGGAATGAGAAAACATAATTGTGCCTCATGTTCTCTTAAATTTCACTGCAGGTGGGTTGCCATTCCCATGTCCAGTTAAGGCAGTCTCCCTACATGACTAACAACTGTGGGAGAGTCCACCAGATTGTTTTTACTCACTATCACTAATGTCAGGTGAAAATCTCCCAATCACCCAATCACCCAAAAACCAGGGTGGGGTCAGCAACACAATGAAAATCACATAAATAATGATTTTGTAATAATAATAAAATCTACAAAGTAACTCAAAATAAGTAAAATTTACAATATTTCCCTCTGAGATGTAGTGGAGTAGAAGTAAATGTACAGTAAAAAATACCTCATAATTGTACTTAAGTACAGTACTTGAGTAAATGTACTTTGTTACTTAAATCAGTAGTTAAACAGTAGGGGGGAGAAGGAAAAAAGAGGTTAAGGGAAATTGAATGCTTAGAAAATGAATTGCTTAGAAAATGGAAGAGGAAATTAAGAAAATGTATGATTTGAAATGTTTAATTAAGTCTGATATAGAGCAGTGGGAAATAATTAAATATATGATTGAAGACATTAACATTGAACGCAATCACAGATATGGCCAGCTGACAAAACATGTCATCGAACTAAAATTTAAAAATATATTGAGTGAGATTGAAAATAATTATATGATTTAAAAAAGGAATTGAATAATTACAATAATGAGTTTTTGTTCAATATAAAGAAGGAAGCTGGTTTTAGTACCATATCTGATTCAGGAGTCCTTGTTTCTAAAGCTCTGTCTCTGTAAAAAAAAAAGAAGAGAAAAACGCTTCCTAGAATCTGTTGAAGATAAAGAGGGCCTTGTGGGTCTCTGATGAAAAAGAGAGAAAAGTGTTCTGAAATGTATAGGAAAGTTGAGCCCAATTTTGGTAAAATATCAGATTTTTTTAGAAGATATTCAACCTTTGTCTAGTGAGGAAACAATATCAATACCAGGTGAAATTACAAAGGAAGAAGTAAAAAATGCCAGTCTGCGCAACCAATTGGTAGAGCACATTTTAAGTCACTGTTTCCCAGTCACATGGATTCTCAGGTAGCCACTTTTTAGGAAGTGAAAATCAATTAAGCCACTCCTGAAAGGTGGGCTTTTTTGGTTGAAATTTCAGAGGTAAGATTATTTTTTTTGTCATATTATCATCTCAGAGGTGTTACTGAACCTGATTATGTAACTTGATACAATTTTAAAAAATCTAATAATGGTCTAATGATTTATTGAAAACATGCTCTACCAAACGGGTTGTTTGTCACTTTATGGTAAAAGTAGTGAAGCTAAACTAAAGTAATTAAAATGTACTATTTGCTATGGATAAATAGGGCTTCTGCTAATTCAGTGTTGTTAATATAATACATATAATGTTATTTCATTATATTTATGTTGAAAAAAATGTATTAGTATGATTTTATTCCCATCTAAAAAAACATGCTCAACCAAATGGTTGAATTGTCATTTAGTGGTAAAGGCAGTGCTGAAATAATAAATGGACCAATTTGATGATCTGAGTGATGAAGAAGATGACCAAACAGATGATGCTGATCAACTCTCACAAGCAGAAGAGACTGGGGAACATTATGGGAGACATTGATCTTTCTGACATTCTGGTACAAGACCCCAGGCCCAGCCAAGTCGAGGCGATGGCACTTTCCCCTGTTTGGATACATCCTAAACCTGTGCATCTCAAATTCCTCGCTGGTCTACAAGTGGGATTGTGTTCTACTGAACGGGAAACCAATGTCTCTCAAAAGGTTCTGGCTGGCAATTGTCCACAGTTTGAAGCAAGTCAACAAACCAGCATTCATAGTTGGTTAGCCATCATCTTCCTCTCCACCACAGGTGCCTTTTCAGAAGAAACGCTAAACAAGACCATCACAACCAGATGTGCACTATGACAACTGTGGACATTGACCACTTCGTTGTGACAAGCAGGGACAACGCATACTCTGTCCAAAGGGTGTGTCCAGATGAAGGTGCCAGAAATGCATGGTTTTCCTGTGTTTTAATCCAAAATGGAAATGCTTCGTAGCGTACCACCAGATAAGACAGTGTATCTAACACCCCAAAACATGTGTGCTGTTGCACCACACTCAAATCAGGCACCCAGCAGCCATATTGGAAAAACTTTGGGCCCCTTCCAAAGATACTATTGAAGGCTCTGTTCCATTCTGGTCAAACAGAGTCAGGGTGCTGATATTGTGCATGTTGGCTCACTGGAAACACTCTGTTACACCAGTGGGTCTCAGAGTGTGGTCCTGGGACCCTCATGGTTTATTGAGAGGGTTCCGAATGGCCCGTTACAGGTGTGTAACACTGAGAGTGTACAAATAAGGGTACATTTGGTTCCATTTGTACTCTCTCAAAGTTTTGGGGGTCCTTGAAATTAAAACGTTTTAGAACCACTGTGCTACACTAAATGGACCAGAGCCTTCATTAGCATCATTGGTAATGCCTGTGAAGCAAGTAAGGAAGAGGCTCAATTTCTTTCAAATATGTCTGCTGTGCATAGAGCCTATTAGTTTGGACTCAGGCCAGGTGTGATTGCCTAAATCAGCCACCACCCACCCTATTTCTACATAGGCTTGCACTTTTGAATGTATTTTGATAAATTCACTATGATAATGTATTTTGTTTTTGTTGATTATTTACATTTCCAACTTGTATACATAGTCATGTACATAGACAGAGATATGTATGAATAGAAATATCTATATTTCTCAGTGAATGCATAGAAATCAATGTTAATGCATGAAACTTTTACCATTACCATAAAGTGACATCTCAACTGTTTGGTAGAGGCCTATATTTGGAAAACTGTTGGGTCTGTTAAAGAAATTATAATTGATTGTTGTTACTATTGCCCCAAATAAATAAAAAAATGCAAAGAAATACTTTTTCCAATGCTTTTTTCTTGGGGTGACCTTTAAAGGGTTAAACAACTTAATGTAAATAAAAACCCAGGACCAGATGGCCTACCAGCCGAATTGTACAAGTTACTTTTTGAAAAGTACTTCTCACTCTTACTGCAGATTTTAATCAAGGGATTAACAAAGGTAGATTAAGTAACTCGTTTTTACCATGTGATGACAATGTTGCATACAAAAAGGAGACCGGAGCAATTTAGAAAATTATAGACATTTGACATGGATGAATACAAATGATAAAATACTGGCCAAAGTAATAATGAATAAATTGATTAACATTTTAGAGCAATTTGGGTTGGGGATACAATTTCTGGGGGGGAAATATATGGTAGCAATCGGAATGGCATTCCCAACTAACTACCAACTGCTACAATGATTTTATAAAAACTTTATAAAGATTTTTGAATATTGATTGGAGCACATTATCTTGTAAAATGATTTATTCTATGATTAATGAGGAAGTAAATGGGGGCATGACTCAATATGAAGGGTTAAATGAGGAATACAATTAAATGTGTAAAAAAAAAAACATCTATTCAAGAAATATATCATATGAAATGCAAGACAGAGCTTTTCTTATCTAAAGAAGCTTCCAGTTAGACGTGTTTTTTTTTTTTCTAAATTATTATCCCACGATTTTGTAACCCCTATTTTTTCACCCTAGTGCCAATGCCTAAGCGTGTAATCCTGGGCACTACCTTCCCTCTGCCAACCCAGGGAGGCCAGGGCCGAGCTCATGCCTCCTTCAATGCATGAGAGCCGTCTGACCTTCTTATCACCTGACAGGGGAGAGTTGGACGTAGCGCGTGGAAGGAACACGTTATTCCAACCAGTTCCCTTCCCCTCCATCAGGCGCCCCGGCTGGCCAGGGGGAGGCAGTATAGTGACCAGGATTACTGCATGTTTTTTGTGAGGGTACCTACCCTAGGAGACACGGGGAGAACATGCAAACTCCACACAGAAAGGCCCTTTCGCCAACCCAACCTAGGGTGTGGGCACTGATGACGCGGAGGAGAGAACACGCCCACAGCGTCCCCTGCGGGAATCGAACCCAGGACCTTCTAGCTGTGAGGCGACAGCGCTACCGACTGCGCCACCGTGCCCCCCAGTTAGACGAGTTTTGAGTGAATGTCCAGAACCCAATTGTTGCCATCCTGAAACTCTTCAACATGTCTTATTTGAATGCGACAGATCTAGAGAAGTGAGCCAGCATATGGAAGGAATTGGCTTCAATATTGAAATAAATAACAAATCATGCAGGTGTGGTATATTCAAAGATAAAATTGAGAAGGAAAAACATGTTTTCTTTTGGTGGATGTTACGGCCCTATGTGGCCTTATATTGTGTTGTAACCCTCTGAGTGTTTTCAGTGCCCTATTTGGTAATTAGAGGGTGGAGTGGAGATTGGAGGAGTGGCGTGGTGTCTCCAGCCAGCATAAAAGCCTGGGAGATTTTCAGGTAGGGTTGGAGTATTTTGGCTTTGGCCACCCTGAAGTTTGTTGCTTTCCCTGATCTGCTTAATTATCCATTGTAAACTTAAGGTTGATCCTGTTAATAAATTGTATACTTTTTACGTTACTCTGGTTTGTGATATTTTTTAGATATGTTACCCCTTTATAGCTTCTTGACCCTATAAGGTCGTAACAGTGGATTATGTGTGTTATATTTTGGAAAAACTTTGGAAAACAGGATGCAAAATATCACTGGGTCAAGTTCAAACAATCCCCTATAATGTTGTTTTTAACCAGATACTGACAGGTCTCCAAAGCGCTCGTACTCTGGATAAGGTTAGAAGTAAAGAAACACCTTGGCACCTTCTCGATTTTTAACAGTAGCCTTAGTGAATGGAAAGAATACCTGACAATGTTATCTTTTGGTGAATTAATAGAAGAATATATGTGAGTATTTAAATATGTGGTATTTGAGGGTCTGTCTGGATGTATTTTGTTCTGTAAGAATAAACAAAAGGAAACACACACACACCTTCGGTCAATTTCAACGAATATGTTGCATTTATGATAGTGATTTTGATCAAAAAGCTGCCGACATGACAAAGAGATTCAATGAGAGGGGTTGCACGCCTGTGCATGTCTCATGGGCGCACAGGCACTTGGCGTTAATTGCCCAGATATTTTAAAGACCTGAGGCCGATTACACAAATGTCTTCTAAATCCTAAGTAAAAAAAAAGAAAAACGTAATTCTATGTCAGTGGTTCTCAAACTTTTCATGTCATGTCACAATTATATGTATTTAGCCGTGGACCCCATCTCAAAAATATTTTTGTTCCAGGGACCCCCAAAAGCAAAGATTGGAATTTAAAATGTTCGAGCAATTTTTGAATAATCAACGTTTAAAAGCGGTTAAAATAAAAAATGACACAGATGCTTTCCTGGTTTTAATGGGTTAATTACAAAGAAATGCACTAACATTTCTCAATCCTGGCCCTTCTTTGTCACCCAACACAGCCTGGCAGATGGCAGTACACCGTATTCAACCGATCATCTGAGCTAACTGGGCTATTATTGAAAGTGACCCGCCTTTAAAAAGAGTGTTCCCTGAACCCCTCGTGTTCTCATGCAGAAGAGCTCCCACATTACAGGATAAACTTTTTCGCAATTCAGACACATTATCTTATAATCAATATAACATTTACAATCCTGAAGAATGCGGACAGAATGATCATGTTGTTCTACCAGTAACCTATAAGATGCAAGTAATAGTAAAACATGACCAGCAGTAAAATAAAAAAACACAACGCACACATTTAATAGTCCATCAGATTCAACTTTATCATCATATCACAAGTTTACAGGTGTAAAAAAGTGGGTATAATTCTTTGTCGTACAAAGGCCCATTAATTGTAGTTTCAAGAAAGGGCTCACACAAAATTATGGGAGGCAGTTTGGCTTGCGAAATTGGTGTTCATCTAACAGTTTCTTCCCTGTATGAGGTCTTCTATATTCCAATTAGCTTTTTAACCAAAGCATTTGTCACAAACTGCAACTAAAGCATTCTCTTCTCCTGCATGAGTCCTCACGTGTTTTTTTTGTTCACTCTTGTGAACAAAGTTTGTGCCACAAACTTACAGGGTTTTTCCCCCTGTATGTGTCCTCATGTGTACTTTTAGATGAGTAATGCGACTACAGCCTTTGCCACAAACACCACAGGTAAAGGGCTTTTCGCCTGTATGAGTCATCGTGTGTCTTTTTAGATCATTCTTGAGACCAAAACCTTTGCCACAAACTAAACACGTAAAGCGTTTTTCGCCTGTATGAATCATCATATGTGTTTTTAGATTACATGTGGAAATAGAGCCTTTACCACAAACTGTACAAGTAAAAGGTTTTTCCTTTGTATGGGTCCTCAGGTGCATCTTTAGATCACCGGTATGTCTACAGCCTTTACCACATATCTCACAAGTATAAGGCCTTTCCCCTGTATGAGTTATCAAGTGTCTTTTTAAGTGACCACTTTCATTAAAGCCTTTACCACAAACTGTACAAGTAAAGTTTTTTTCCCCAGTGTGAGTTCTCATGTGTGATTTTAGATGACTCATCTTTCTACAGCCTTTGTCACAAATTGTACAGGCAAAGGGCCTTTCCCCTGTATGAGTCATCGTGTGTCTTTTTAGATCACTCTTGAGACCAAAACCTTTGCCACAAACTAAACATGTAAAGCGTTTTTTGCCTGTATGAGTCATCATGTGTGTCTTTAGATCACACGCACGTATACAGCCTTTGCCACATATCTCACAAGTATAGGGCCTTTCCCCTGTATGAGTCATCAAGTGCATTTTTAAGTGGCCATTTTCATTAAAGCCTTTACCACAAACTGCACAAGTAAAGGGTTTTTCCCCAGTGTGAGTTCTCATGTGTGATTTTAAATAACTCATGCGCCTACAGCCTTTGCCACAAATTGTACAAGTAAAGGGCCTTTCCCCGGTATGAGTCATTAGGTGTTGTTTCAGATCACCATTTTGACCACAGCCTTTGCCACAAATGTTACAAGTGAAGGGTTTTTCCCCTGTATGAGTCCTCATGTGTCTTTTTAGATTACCAGTGTGATCAAAGGCTTTGCCACAAACCTTACAAGTAAAGTGAGTCCTCATATGTTTTTTTAGATCACCCTTATCAATACAGACTTTTTCACAAACTGCACAAGTAAAAGGTTTTTCCCCTTTATGAATTATTGTGTGCCTCTTCAAACTCTCCTTTCGATTAAACATTTTGCCACCCTCTGTACAACTAAACCTTTTTTCCCCTCTGCAACTCCTAACGGGGCGAGTTTGTTCCTCCCACTCATCACTGTCTTCAGTGTCAGATTCAGAACAGTGTGAAGAGGGGAGCTGGTCATCGCTATTTGGTTGTGATGTTCCACAGTCCTCAGCTTGTGTTTTCATGTGTTCAGTGGAGGTGCTGGCTACAGGCTCTGTCTCTCTGTTTTCATCATCATCTTCACTTTTCACTGCTACTAATGTCCCACCATTCTCCTCTGGTCTCTGAAGTAGCTCCTCCAGTTCCTCTTTAATCTGTGGAGGCTCTGGTTCCTCCTTGACCAGACTTTGGCTCCACTCCTGCTGTTCAAGGGAGACTTCCTCTTTACACACAGGGAGGTGCAGGAGGTCTATAGAAAAGATAAAATGAGAGAAAACGGTTTGAACTTCATACTTTTATATTAACCCATTGCCAAGGAACACTTGCCTGCCAAGGACGTAAACATACGTAATAAAAAAAATAAAAAAAAACAAGAGGGCACTCTAACACGACTTAGGAATGATCCCTTGACGTTGAGAGATCTTATATTAGGATTTGTAGGAAAACACATGTAGGTCGGATTTCGATTTCTTTTGGTGAAAACAAGCCTTATTCAACGGGCGATAGCAACAAAATGGCCGATCACTGTAAAAATGTCCTCCAGTGTATAGAGGAGACCCTCCCCCACCCCCCTTGTTTACTTCCGTGTCTAAAACATGGCTTCTGCGGCTCTCCAAAGATTGTCAATTGAACTCATTCAGTGCCATGACAAAAATACATTTAATTATTATCATAAAAATGTTTTACACAGGAGATAACGTGATCCGAAGATTTACTGCTCCATTCACTTCCTGCTTTAAGTATTTGGGAAATATTTTGTATCTCGGCTCCTGTGTTTTACTATGTATTTTTGGCGAGACATGCTATTTTCAACGGCGTATTACAAACGAACCGGAGGTCGTGATGACATTTTTTTTTCTTCGCGGAAGCACAGTGAAAGTAGGAACATCGAAAAATCTCTGGGACTGGGCAAACACAGCCAGAAAGAAGTCTGGCACTGAATGAGTTACGGTACAAAACGCTGGCATGGGGATACAAAAAAATATGTTTTAATCTCAGGGAGTCAAAGTGTTTCCACTCTTTTATAGCTGTGGTACATGGAGGAACTTCCACTGTAAATAAAATGCTTTTGAAATTGAACAGTCTCAGTTTTGTACTGTAATGTTTGAACCTTGGTGTATATAATACATAATCAGGACTTCATTTACTAAACTCCCGCTCTTGTTTTTTGGTTTGTTCCTTGTTTCTTTTTTTTCTTTTCCCTGTGGGACGCACAGGATTAAACAACCCGTAAAAATAATAAAAAAATAATTGACACACCTATCTTGTACAGCTTTAATCTATAGGGCTACAGGCTTAAACAACCAGTAAAATATGATACATACCTATTCTGTACAACTTTACTACAGGTTTCAGCCTTGCATCAAGCATTCCACATCCCTGGTCCATCTCTCGCTGGTCCTCTGACAATGTTGAATAGCTTTTGGGGGGCCGTCTCTTGATAATGTCTGTGGAAATCACCATTACAAAAAACTTTGTTATCATTCAGCTACCTTACAGAGAATATAACTGAAGAGCTTCAACAATGCGGTGGTAGTTTTCTGTTCAATCAAATCACATTTTAATCAAATCAAACTGTTGCAGAGTGTTGTGATCTGGTGTAAAAGCTATAATCCAGTACAATGGAGATGAACAATGCTGCAGAATTAATGTACAGGAAGTTGAACATGAAAAATGGTGTTTCATGAGCTGGTTGGGTTCTATAAAATCTGTTCCTCAAACATGAATATTGTTTAGATGTTTTGCCTACAGCATGCATAAAATAGGGGTTTATTCCACTATAATATTTGCTGTCCCACCGGCCTCCTCTGGTCTCTGAAGTAGCTCCTCCAGTTCCGCTTTAATCTGTGGAGGCTCTGGTTCCTCCTTGACCAGACTTTGGCTCCACTCCTGCGGTTCAAGGGAGACTTCCTCTTTACACACAGGGAGGTGCAGGTGGTCTATAGAAAAGATAAAATGAGAGAAAACGGTTTGAACATCATACTTTTATATTAACCCATTGCCAAGGAACACTTGCCTGCCAAGGACGTAAACATAAGTCTTTAAAAAAAAAACACAAGAGGGCGCTCTAACACAACTTAGGAATGATCCCTTGATGTTGAGAGATCTTATATTAAGATTTGTAGGAAAACACATTTCGATTTCTTTTGGTGAAAACGAGCCTTATTCAACGGGCGATAGCAACAAAATGGCCGATCACTGTAAAAATGTTTTTCCTCCAGTGTATAGAGGAGACCCTCCCCCACCCCCCTGTTTACTTCCGTGTCTACAACGTGGCTTCTGCGGCTCTCCAAAGATTGTCAATTTAACTCATTCAGTGCCATTGATGTCTCAGACGTCTACATTTTCAAAAGCCCAGAGCGCCATTGACGTCTTGTTAAGCTTTTTTGGAAAAACAACATTTAATCAATATCATACATTTTTTTTACACAGAACCAGGAGATAACGTGATCCGAAGATTTACTGCTCCATTCACTTCCTGCTTTAGGTATTTGGGAAATATTTTTTATCTCGGCTCCAGTGTTTTCATGTATTCCATGTATTTTTGTATTTTTGGTGAGACATGCTATTTTCAACGGCGTATTACAAGCGAACGGGAGGTCGTGATGACTTTTTTCTTCGCGGAAGCACAGTGAAAGGTAAGAAGGTTCTTCTCCTTGTTACCTCTAATCGCCCCACCTCATGCTCCCTGGACCCGGTCCCATCCACTCTGCTGCAGTCCACTGCACCCGAACTTCTTCCCTTCTTAACCCACCTTATTAACACCTCTCTGACGTCTGGCTACTTTCCCTCTGCTTTCAAGACTGCCAGAGTCACCCCCCTCCTGAAGAAACCGACACTTTCTGAGATCAAGAACTACAGATCGGTTTCCCTTCTATCCTTCCTATCTAAAACTCTCGAACGTGCTGTCTTCAAACAACTGTCCTCGTACCTCCACCAGAACAACCTCCTGGACTCCCACCAGTCAGGGTTCAAAGTGGGTCACTCGACCGAGACTGCCCTCCTGGCAGTGACGGAATCACTCCATGCCGCTAGAGCGAACTCTCTCTCCTCCATCCTGATACTCCTGGACCTGTCTGCAGCATTCGACACAGTGAACCATCAGATCCTCCTCTCCACCCTTGAGGGGATGGGCGTCTCAGGCTCTGCACTCTCCCTGTTTGCATCCTACCTGACGGGTTGCTCCTATCAGGTGATGCTGAGAGGATCTGTGTCAGAACCACACAGGCTCACTACTGGGGTTCCCCAAGGCTCGGTTCTGGGTCCTCTTCTTTTCTCTCTCTACACTACATCTCTTGGTGCTGTCATCCACTCCCATGGCTTTTCCTACCACTGCTATGCCGATGACACCCAGCTGATCCTCTCATTCCCCCCCTCTGACACACAAGTGGAGGCACGCATTGCTGCTTGTGTGGCTGACATCTCGGAGTGGATGTCGACGCACCACCTGAAGCTCAACCTGGACAAGACCGAGCTGATGTTCATCCCGGGGAAGGGCTGTCCGCACCGAGACATGGCCATCACCATTGATAATGCTGTGGTGACGTCAACTCGGACTGCGAAGAATCTGGGTGTGACCCTGGACGATCAACTGTCGTTCTCGGCAAACATCGCATCAGTGACACGGTCCTGCAGATTCCTCCTCTACAACATCAGGAGGATTCGCCCCTTCCTCACGGAGAAGGCAGCCCAGGTGCTCATCCAGGCTCTTGTCATCTCCCGCCTGGACTACTGCAACTCCCTCCTTGCTGGTGCTCCGGCATCTGCCATCAGACCTCTGGAGCTTGTTCAGAAAGCTGCGGCTCGTCTGGTTTTCAACCGCCCCAAGTTCTCCCACACAACTATCCTTCTCCGTTCTCTACAATGGCTCCCCGTAGCGGCTCGCATCCAGTTTAAAACCCTGGTGCTAGGGCAGTGAAAGAAACAGCTCCTTCTTACCTCCGGGCTATGGTCAATGCCTACACCCCTGCCCGACCACTTCGGTCTGCCACCTCGGGGCGACTGATTGCCTCGTCACTCAAGGGCCCTTCTGGCCGATCCACACGGTCACAACTTTTTTCTGTTCTGGCCCCACAGTGGTGGAATGAACTTCCCACTGATGTCAGGACAGCAGAGTCACTGCCCATCTTTCGCCGCAGGCTGAAAACCCACCTCTTCAGTAAACACTACCCTTCCTCTCTGCCTGGCCTACTTGTTAACTAGTTGTACAAACGCTTGTTTTATTGTTGTACTGTTTTATTGGATCTTGTTTAGTCGATACACTTATTTGTTTTAGCTCCTGCTCATTTGATTTTGCTATTTTGTCTCATCTGTTTAAGGAAATAGGTAGCTGATATATTGCACTTTTACCTTAGAATGCACTTATTGTAAGTCGCTTTGGATAAAAGCGTCTGCTAAATGACTGTAATGTAATGTAATGTAAGAACATCGAAAAAATCTCTGGGACTGGGCAAACACAGCCAGAAATAAGTCTGGCACTGAATGAGTTACGGTACAAAACGCTGGCATGGGGATACAAAAAACAATGTTTTAATCTCAGGGAGTCAAAGTGTTTCCACTCTTTTATAGCTGTGGTACATGGAGGAACTTCCACTGTAAATAAAATGCTTTAGTCCAAACCATTCAAATTCATCAAAACACTGACTGTGGTAGAAATTGAACAGTCTCAGTTTTGTACTGTAATGTTTGAACCTTGGTGTATAAGTGTCATAATACATAATCAGGACTTTATTTACTAAACTCCCGCTCTTGTTTTTTTTGTTTGTTCCTTGTTTCTTTTTTTTTCTTTTCCCTGTGGGACGCACAGGATTAAACAACCCGTAAAAAAATTTAAGAAAATAATTGACATACCTATCTTGTACAGCTTTATTCTGTACAACTTTACTACAGGTTTAAACAACCAGTAAAATATGATACATACCTATTCTGTACAACTTTACTACAGGTTTCAGCCTTGCATCAAGCAGTCCACATCCCTGGTCCATCTCTCGCTAGTCCTCTGACAATGTTGAATAGCTTTTGGGGGTCCGTCTCTTGATAATGTAGTGGTCTGTGGAAATCACCATTACAAAGAACTTTTAGTTATCATTCAGCTACCTTACATACCACAGAGCAGGGGTCTTCAACAGGGGGTCCGGGACCCCTAGGGGGTCCTCAGAGGTACTACAGGGGGTCCACCAAATCATTGTGTGATAGGAACTTAGTTTTTTACATTAACCACTTGAACCCTAGCATCCCTATTTTAAGGACAACTTTAGCCGAAAATAGCCGATCTACAAGCTCACAATGCCTCTCACTGCGAGGCGTTGTGAGCTTGTAGATCGGCTATTTTCGGCAAAGAGAGAAGGTAAAAGAGCAGACTAAGTACAGAGTGAAAGTTTACTAAGTATTGATGGTTTAAGTGGTTAAATGTCTGAAAATACACATTAACATGATTCCAACATCTATGAAAAGCTTTAATCTGCAACACAATTTCATGCAATATATAGTGGGGGTCCCTGCTTGGCTGCTTCATATCTTTCTCAGAGAGGGGGTCCTTGGGCTGAAAACGTTGAAGACCCCTGCCAGAGAGAATATAACTAAACTGAAGAGCTTCAACAATGTGGTGGTAGTTTTTCTGTTCAATCAAAGTCACATTTTAATCAAATCAAACTGTTGCAGAGTGTTGTGATCTGGTGTAAAAGCTATAATCCACTACAATGGAGATGAACAATGCTGCAGAATGAATGTACAGGAAGATGAACATTAAAAATTGTGCTTCATGAGCTGGATGGGTTCTAGAAAAGTCTGTGCCTCAAACATGAATATGTTTATAGTTTTGCCTACAGCATGCATAAAATAGGGGTTTATTCCACTATAATTACACCAGCTAGAACGCAATCCAATAAGACATACATGGGCAACTGGCGGCCCCCACCTTCACTTAATGCGGCCCGCAGGTTAATATCAGAATACTGATATATTATTGATTTCAGCTGTTCCAATTCCAAACATGCAAACATGACCCGCTTCAATAACTTCGGTCTATATTAGTAGCTCAATGACTAGTATTCAAATTCTATTGTCTTTTTTATGTCCAATGTATTTGTATTTAAGTTCATAAAGTTAATATAAAGTACAACTAACTGCATTTGAAATTAAATAAAAATGTTACTTTTCAGGATTCCAATTCAAAAATTGCAAAAAGAAACAATCACAACTCCAATTCAAAAATAGCAAAAATATCATATCTACAAGCTCAAAACGCGTTGCACTGCGACGCTTGAAGATCGGCTACTTTTGCTACCTTTGTGTGACATAGAATGGCGAAAAAGTTCAAATACAGAGATAAGAGGTGTCTGCCCGACAGTAAATGCAATGCGGCCCCCTGGAGTGAGTGTGGAAATATAGTGGCCCTCTCCATCATCAAAGTTGCATCACCCCTGCAATAAGATAATGTATCCTCCCTGGCCTGTGCTGTGGCGTGGCGGTCCAGGCACCCTAGGCTGCAATGCCAGCCTGACAGCGCGTCGCAGGTTCGACTCCCGTTCCCGACGACCTTTTCTGCGTGTCACCCCCCCCCCATCTCTCTCCCCATTTCCTGTCAGCCTACTTTCCCTCTCTAAATAAAGGCATAAAAAGCCCCAAAAAAACCTTTTCTTTTAAATAGAATGTATCCTCCCTCGCTTTTGTTACCAGTTGTAGAATAAATTCTGTAACGACTACATTGTTTTATTATGGGGGTCCCTGGTACCTAATATTTTCAAATTGGGGACTGTGACTTAACCCATTTAGGGCGGGAACCCCTATTTGTAACAATACCTTTCAAGATGGGAACCCCTTTTGGGGTTCCTGTTGCTATGTACAGTATATAGCAACATACATTTTTTGTCGTTTTTGAATAAATATTTGACGTTTTTCAGAAAACTTAGGTCAGGATTTAGAAGGCGTTTTTAGAATCGGCCTCTGGTCTAAATGGGTTCATATGTATACATTTTCGCATCCTCAACGAAAATATTTGAGAACCACTTTACTTGATGGAGTGCTTCACTACATCTGCACCTGAAGAAAGAAACAAGAGCAGCATTTGGCCGAGGTAAATGTGTTTCATGTTTACTTTTGGTGCTCAAACACCTCTGGAATGTCCCCATGCATGGGGAAGACTATAGGCCAGGCTAATGGGGCCAGAGGCCCTTGACTACCAGGCCTGGGGCCCTGTTACTGGCTGGCCTTACTGGCTGTAACAGGGCCCCAGGCCGTCCTATAGGGCCTTTTTAGACACATACATCATGTAAACACGTCTCTACAGGTGCTCTCTTCACTGTGTTTGCTGTGTTTGTATGCCCACCGACTACCCATTCTGGGTAGCATGGGGGGCCCTCAAAGATAATTGGCCCAGGGGTCTCTGTGAGTCTTAATCCGTCCCTGTCCCCATGGGGATCAAAAGAGGCATCTCATCTCTATATCACTATCTATCTCTGTAGGTAGTGGAATCGGCTGCCGAGGCCAGTGCTGTTTTTGGTTAAATCCATGCCAGTAATATTGGCGGTCACTGTGGTGTGGAGAAAACCCAGCATGCAGTGATCAGCCGATATTACTGGCCTTGAATGGAAGCGGATATCCACAAATGGGTAAGTTGAAGGGTCATCCACATGCATATATTTTTTTGTAAATGCAGGCCTACTTAATTAAAAAAAAAACACTCACGTGGTCGTATATCCCCTTCACTTACTGTTTGTGCTTGACCAAAGGCCTGTGATAAACACTAATGTGAATATTATTTGACTTAAGGAGTTGATTCTTGTTAATAATTTGATGACCGGCGGAGTCTCCAGTAGAGTCTCCTACCGACCAGTCACCCCGTAATCAAATTATTGGCTCAGGAATGCAACAAAAAACTAACAAATCTCCATGAATATGGCTTCATGGGGTGTGTAATTGATAGAAAATAAGTCTAACTACTCCTTAATTTAATTTAACTCCTTAATCCTTTAAGGTTGCACAGTGTCCTAAGTGTCAGCAGAAGTGAGGAAGCCTCAAAGAAAAGGCTCAACAATCCAATATCAGTGAGTCTTGTGCAACTGAATGTCCCATGCATCTAAATGTTAATATAGGCTACCAGCAGCTATACAACAGATGTCAAATTGTCACTCAACTTCTTTTCAGGTAAACCGGAAGGATAACAGAGTTTGTGTAATGGTTGATTATTTTACTTAGTGGGAAGAGGCCAACGCTCAAGCAGATGAGGTTACCCCTTGCATCCTTGATTGTTTTTTTTTTGTATACAAATTTGGGGCACCTCACAGCAAAATGTGTCCCATCAATATCAGTTTAACCACTTTAACCCTATATACATTGGCTATTTGAAAATGGCCGATCTACAAGATTGTATATCTGTCACCATCGTTGCCAGATTTTGTGAGAGAAATAAGCAACCAGGTATATATATATATATATATATATATATATATATATATATATATATATATATATATATACACACACACATACACATACACACACACACACACACACAAATTGAAAATAGCCTGTGTCTACAAGCTCACAACGCGTCGAGATGTGACACATTGTGAGCTTGTAGATCTGCTATTTAAGAAGAAGAATCTTGAAATAAAATGTGGAATATTTGAGAAAAAAATTAAACATTCTAAAAACACAAATCTGGTACAGGGCTCCCTGGCACAAAACATTGTAAGACAAACATTTTGACAACCACTGGTTTAAATAACAATTAAAACATTTGGAAGCAAGCCCAAATAAGCAACTACACTTTAGAAACTAGCCCCAAGATACCGCAACCCGCTAGCCTGGTATCCAGCCTGCTTCGCTACGTTCGGCGGACTTTTTTTTCTCTCGAAGCGAAGAGAGAAAAAAAAGTCAGCCGAACGTAGCGAAGCAGGCTGGATACCAGGCTAGCAACCCGCAACTACTCCACCCCAAAGTGCCCACTCTTCCAAGGTGCCCAGTTTTCCCCAGTTCCCAGCAGTGGTGGAAAAGGTACTCCATTTTTTCATTCAAAATTGACTTGGGTAAAAGTACAAAAGTAGTACCAAAAGTAGAAAGTACTCATTATGCAGAATGTCCCATTTCACAAGTTTTCAAATGTGTAAAATATATTTTAATGTACGTTTAGTAATAATAATCAAAATCTACAAAGTAACTAGTAACTAAGTTTTCTAATAATTGTAGTGGAGTAAAAAGTACAATATTTGCCTCTGAGATGTAGTGGAGTAGAAGTAAAAATACTGAAAATTGGAATACTCCAGTAACATATACGATACCACAAAATGTTACACTGGAATTTCACCAGTACAACCCGTATTTCTCCGAACATGTACAAATGCAAAATATAAGGTGCTTACCCGCTTGCCCCAAATGTTAACTAAGTGTCCGGCGTGTTTGTGCAATGTATTAGTCCATATTTTTCAATAAAGAAGTGTTTTAATCCCGTCTGTGGCCGAACACCATTTCTCTCCACGTTTACATCATGTTTGCATTGAGTGTAATTCCGACTTTGACCAGATGCGCCCCGTCCCTACCATCCATTGGGAACTTCCGATAGAATCGGCCACAGACGGGATTAAAACACTTCTCTATTGAACAATATGGGCTAATACATTGCACAAACATACCGTACACCTAGTTAACATTTAAGGCAAGCGGGTAAAGCACATTATATTTTGCATTTGTACATGTTTGGAGAAATACGGGCTTTACTGGTGACATTTCAGGGCAAACTGCCGGGGTGATCGTTAAGACTCTCGTAGATACGAAAGTAAAAGTCAGAGTCAGACTCGATAAAATACATCTACGATAGTCTTGATCTAAGGCTATGTATCTTCCATGTGTGTCTTTGTTAGCCTCCCTGTTCCAAGTGAGGCTTCGTGGCTCATTAGTTTTTCTCCACACATTTACACAAGCATAAAGTGTTTTACCTTCAAGATGTTTATCCGTGGAAGCAGACCGTTTGTGTTGTGAATATTATTGTTGTTGTTGTTGTTCAATGACGAGCTGTTTGAATCCCGTCTGGATCATAGAGTTATAATAGATCTGGATCATAGAGTTATAATAAATCTGGATGCTTTGTTGTTGTTCCCGGTTGTTCCACCATGAAAAACTACAAAACATTGCTTCCGGGTCACTGTGTTTCAGGCATGGGCAATAAAGGATCCAGGCACTGTTTGCCTTAATGCCTTTCGCCCCCTGGTGGAGGAGATATGTAACTGTCACTGCAGACAGAGACAGACAGACAGACAGACAGACAAACAGACAGACAGACAAAAACAAAAAGCATGTTGGCCATAAACAAGAAATTGAAGGGTAACTTTACGTCAGATAATGATGCACCGTGCATGTTCAACACATGTTTACTGATATCTAATTATTAAGCTTTGATTTTATTAATAATACTAATAATTTCCAACCATTTTCCAAAGCTGTCTGTCTGTCTGTCTATCTGTCTGTCTGTCTGTCTGTCTGACTTAGTCCACTTTTACTTTACTGGCTATTTGAAAATAGCTGATCTACAAGCTCACAACGTGTCGTGAGCTTTCAAAAGATTTTCATGCAAACTTGTGAAATGTGACATTCACATTCTACATAATGAATGGGACATTTTGTTTATTGTTGGTACTTAAAGTATATTTTGATGCCAAAACTGTCCTTACAGAGCAGCTCCCTGACACACTGTAATGACCATGTACATTATGTACTGTTCAAACTCAACTCATCTTAATGTCACATGGGTCAATATATAATTGCGGGACTTTTGAAGTCCATGGGATATAACTTGCATGCATTTTTATTAAAAGTATTTATGTTCATTATGATCATGTCTTTACAAATACCATCATTATTCACTATGGAAACAGTCACTTATTAATACAAAATGGCTGGATATCACTAAAATGTAATAACAACCACCTTCTAATTAGTTAAACAACACTAAAATGAGCTTAATCGAAAAATGTTTTGATCATTTTAATTTTTATGAAGCTAAGATAATCATGGCAGATACAAAATATTTCTAAATATATCAAATATTGTATGGAAAATAACACATTTTATCTGTGTCCGAGAAATCACTGTCAACTAAGTTACCCATTACAAAAACACCTCTCAAGGAGGTGTGTCATTTCCAAATCACATGACCTGCTCCACATGATGTCATTAACTCCTGAAAAACAGACTGGCAAGACTCCAAAGTATGTTCTTTCTCCTCTTTCTAATAATTTAACATGAAGTAGTGTGTGAGTCAAGTGTGGATTTATCGCATGTCAACAGTGTTACTACAATATTGTTATAAATAACTTTAAATTTTAATTTTACTCAATTGTATATCTAATATTTAGAAGAATCTTTCTGTAAAAATGCCATGTGGTGTTTGGTGATAGGCTGCCATGTTGATTTTAGACCTGAAAACAGCAAATATGTCAACTATGTTACCTGTCAACTATGTTACCCTGTAAAGGTAACTTAGTGGACTAAGTCTAACATAGTTGACAACATAGTTGATGTTCTTATAGTTTTCAGGAGTTAATTTACTATTCTAACTGTACAGTAAATAAAAACACTGTTTTCCATAAATATTCTAAAAGGTAAACTTGTTTTTCAGGAAAATGCCACGATTATCTGCTGCAGAAAAGCAGCGTCGGTATTCAGATTGGTCTCTGCACCCCGGGGTCACGGACCAGATCTGGGTCAGGTTTGGACGGTCCCAGGTAGACTTATTTGCCTCGGAGGAGTACACAAAATGCTCGCTGTTCTTCTCGATGAGAGGACAGGCTCTGCTGGGGCACTCTAGCGCACAAATGCTTTAAGCGTTCCCTCCGCTGGAACTGATCCACCCCACTCTGGAACGGATCAGGCTCCAAGGCCTGACGGTGTTGTTGGTGGCGCCGGCATGGGGCTCTCTACGAACAACCTTGGCCCCTCCCGCTGCGCTGGGATCTGCTACAGCAGGCGGGGGGCGAAATCTTTCATCCCAGCCCGTGAGAGGGAAAACTTGACTGTGACTGGACTTCCACCTAGAGTGGTGGCTACTATTCAGGCCAAAAGGGCACACTCCACAAGGTCCGCCTACGGGGCAAAGTGGGGCGTGTTCGAGGAGTGGTGTCTCCACCAAAAACCACCTAGCGGTGGTTACACCGACTGAGCTGGTGGCTTTTCACCCGCCTCCGTTTGCCTCGGAAGACGATCAGAGGCTGCACTGTCTCTGTCCAGTGAGAGCCCTGCGGCTGTATGTCCGGAGGACTGCGGTCCAGAACCGACCCAGCCAGCTGTTCATTTATTTGGGACTCGGGTCATGGGGAAAGGCGGTGACAAAGTCAGCGCTTTCCCGGTGGATTGTGGATGCTATTCGCTTGGCCTACACTAGTAGAGGAGCCCCAGTGCCTGAAGGCCTGAGAGCGCACTCTACTAGGGGTGTGTCGACGTCCTGGGCCCTCTGCAGAGGTGTGTCTATTCAGGACGTCTGCACGGCAGCGAGTTGGTCGTCTCCCTCGACTTTCGCTGCTTTTTATAGTCTGGACGTGGCGGCGTCTTCCATGGCGCACGCAGTACTGGGTGTGGCTTCCACCTGAGGGTGGGCATGTGCATGGAACGGACGTAGGGTCTGTTCATGCCCCTGTGCCTTAGTGTAAGATAGGCCGACGTCTGGGCCTTAGATCAATAAGGTGGACTTCGGTCTGTCAGGGCCCTCCACTAATATGGACAGGCTGTGCCTGTCTTTTAGTTCATAAGGCAGACCAATTGTATGTCAGGGCCCCACTTTATTCATGATCCTTGCCTCAGACCCGGGGGGTCTGATGGGGCCTGGGTGCCGAGGGCCACGCCCCGGGAGGGGCGGGGCCCTGGCGCATGGAGTGGGGCAGGTTTGTGATATATCGAATTTGAAGATACATTCCGGGGGTTTATATCTCCCATATGTGAACGACGAGAGAGTAATGAAACAAAACTATGGGTTACTTGCGTAACCCCGGTTTTGTAAATTGCGAACGAGTCATTCACAAAGATACCCTTCTTTCGCTTGGCAGAAGGAAGCTGGTGTGTAAGAGGAAGTACGTCCGCTTCCGGGGTCCTTCTATACCCTCTGGGGGAGGGACTTCCGGAAAGCGACTGACGCCCCACCGGACCAATAGGGATTGTTCCGAGGGAGTAAATGTGAAGCTTCTGTATCATCGCCAGAGGGCGCTGTTTCCCTAGGCCTGGCATGGGAATGTGAACTGGGAACTGCAAACTTCAAAATACTGATCCAATGAAGCACGCTTATTTATTTTTTTACTCAATGTAAATGTAATTTTTTCTTCAATATTTTGACCAGAAGCACTATTTCCAAAAAACATTACTGAGGTGTGAGTAAGTTTTGATACCTTTGTTGTTGTTTTTTTGCAGGTTAGGATCACTGTTTAATTTTACAATGTGTGTAAAATCTGTTTTAATAAACTTGCATGTGATCCATGTTAACTACTCTGTATCATTTATTTATGTCACAATTATATCAAATGGTCTTAATTAAATACACTAACAGGTGGAATATGCAGTTTGCGAACATAAAATAATTCATTCATAATTCATTTTGTTCATGATTAGGTTATTTGATAAATAAATCATTATACTTTTTCCAGTTTCCAGTCAACTCTGTTACTTTTGTCAACTAAGTTACCGTTAGGTTTTGTTTTAGAATATATATTTAATTGTTCCCTAAACTCTAGGTAAATAACTTAGAAACTTAGTAGCAGTGAAAAGCTCAGTATAATTTAATCTAGAAAATTACCATGAATTTCAGGAGTTTTGGAAGAAAACATCTAGACCGTTAACTGCATTCTGTGAATTTAGGGGGTTTACTGCAAAAAAAGGGCACATTTTCTTTTTAAATTGGGGATTATAATTATTCTTCCAAGAACATAGATTTTTTTAATATCTGACATTTATCCAAAGTTAAAACGTTATAGTTTTTGTCCGTAACATAGTTGACCAAATAAATAAATAAATACATATCTGAAATCAGTTATGCCTGAGCTTGGCAATTACTGAAAACATAATCTCTCAGGAATACTCTGTAAGTAAAAATTATAATATATTGGAAAAACATTTCCCCAGAAAATTTAAAACTCAAAAAGTCCCGCAATTATATATTGACTAACATCACATTGACACAACTTTTATGGTAGACTATATGAATATGTATTACATACATTAAAATGTATAACATGTATACAAATCCTTTGAAAATAGCAGATCTGCAATCTCACAATTGTGAGCTTGTAGATATTCTAGTCTATTTTTAAAGTATATATATATAAAGGTCAGAAGTGGTTTTGTAATAATAATCAAAATCTACAAACACTTAGCAGTGGTGGAAAAAGTACTCAGATGTTTTACATAAGTACAAATTATCGGTAGCACTTTACAATAATGACCCGTTATAAAGCATTTATAAACGTTTATAAGCAGTTTGTAGACTATTAACAAATCATTAACAACCTGTTTGTTGACATTTGTAAATTATCACTAAAACCTTTATAACTACAGTTACAAATCATTTATAAAGTATTAGTAAGTAGTGAACTAATCATGAATAAGCCATTTATATACATCTGTAAATGATTATTAAATCATTTGTAACGACCCATTCTAAAGCATTTATAAACGTTTATAAGCAGTTTGAAGACTATTAACAAATCATTAACAACCTGTTTATTGACATTCGTAAATGATTACTAAAACCTTTATAACTATGGTTACAAATCATCTATAAAGGTATTAGTAAGTAGCAAAACTTTTCATGAATAAGCCATGTATAATACATCTGTAAATGATTATTAAATCATTTGTAACTGATGTTACACAATATATACAAGCTATTGGTAGCTTGTTCATGTTTAACATATGCTTTGTAAAACATTCCTAAAGTATCTATAAATCCTTAGTACATGTTATTATGTGCCCTATAGTAAAGTGAAGACAGTTCATCATTTACAACTGTCTGTTAATGTGTTTGTTCATGTTTAACATATGCTTTGTAAAACATTCCTAAAGTATCTATAAATCCTTAGTACATGTTATTATGTGCCCTACAGTAAAGTGAAGACAGTTCATCATTTATGACTGTCTGTTAATGTGGACTTTCTCCTTACCTGTTGCAAACTACCTGGCTTTCATGAATGCAGACACCAAACAATTACTAGAATTATCTTTCATGTTAAGCAAATGATGCGTAAGACATTCGTAAAGAGTATGTAAACCATTTGCAGACGTTATCATAGGCCTGAGCCTAGTTGCTTCTTTTGGGCTTGTTTTCATAGACCTGTCCGCTTGTTTCTTTTGCAAAATCTGGCAACACACTGATTACCTGCATTACACCTGCAGTAGCCTACTAGGGAGGAAGTGAACAGTGATGCAGTTGCAGACTGGACAGAAATATGTCTAATTCATGTTTTATGTGTTTTAACTGTCTTGTTGCAGGTGATGAAAAAAATGGCTAATCTTACACACATGAAGTAGCATTATGACCAGGGGGTATTTTGATGGTGGCTGTTTGTATCCACAATGTTTGTTTTGATGTGTAGGCTAGTAATGTCCTCCATGCTTAGCAGTTTAGCTTAGCAGCTAAAGCTAACTTGCACTGGGAGGTGGTGACTGCAGAGGCTCCAAGCTGCTACTCTGTGATTCTGTTGTGATGAATTTCTTTGTTTAAATGTCAGTGTGTGTGCTGTGGCCAAGAGTTGCTACATTTTATATCTTAATAAATTGTTTTATACTTTTATACTCTATAACGTTACTTCTGCCACTTTTTGATGTCACATGTTTTACTAATCATTGTTAAACATGAAATAATAATGCATAGTCTTCACTTTACAACAAGGCCCATGATAACGTTTGCAAATGGTCAACATACTCTTTACGAATGTCTTACGAATCATATATTAAACATGAAAGATAATTCTAGTAATTGTTTGGTGTCTGCATTCATGAAAGCCAGGTAGTTTGCAACAGGTAAGGAGAAAGTCACATTAACAGACAGTTGTAAATGATGAACTGTCTTCACTTTACTATAGGGCACATAATAACATGTACTAAGGATTTATAGATACTTTAGGAATGTTTTACAAAGCATATGTTAAACATGAACAAACACATTAACAGACAGTTGTAAATGATGAACTGTCTTCACTTTACTATAGGGCACATAATAACATGTACTAAGGATTTATAGATACTTTAGGAATGTTTAAAAAAGCATATGTTAAACATGAACAAGCTACCAATAGCTTGTATATATTATGTAACATCAGTTACAAATGATTTAATAATCATTTACAGATGTATTATACATGGCTTATTCATGAATAGTTTTACTACTTACTAATACCTTTATAGATGATTTGTAACCGTAGTTATAAAGGTTTTAGTGATCACTTACGAATGTCAATAAACAGGTTGTTAATGATTTGTTAATAGTCTACAAACTGCTTATAAACGTTTATAAATGCTTTAGAATGGGTCGTGACAAATGATTTAATAATCATTTAGAGATGTATATAAATGGCTTATTCATGAATAGTTCACTACTTACTAATACTTTATAAATGATTTGTAACTGTAGTTATAAAGGTTTTAGTAATCATTTACAAATGTCAACAAACAGGTTGTTAATGATTCGTTAATAGTCTACAAACTGCTTGTAAACGTTTATAAATGCTTTATAACGGGTCATTATTGTAAAGTGCTACCAAATTATCAATACTGCAATGTAGAAGTACATTGTACAGTAAATTAAAAATACCTCAACATTGTACTTAAGTGCAGTACTTGAGTAAATGTACGTAGTTACTTTACACCATGGGTTGATATGTTGACAACAACATTATTCTATGGGGAGATATTTTGGTATTGGATTCACAAATACTTTTTGAGACAAATCTCTCCCCATACTGGAGGGGTCATTATATGTTTTTATGTATTCTGAAATATTGCCCTTTTCATGATGGGCTGTTCAAATTAAGCTACATTTGAAAGACAATGTGTTGGACCTGTTTTGAGGCAAAATCTTCAAGACAGTGAAGTAGTTATGGGGTCAGTACACATTTCAACATAAATATTAGGTGTATAATCTGAACAAGTAATACATTAAAGCAGGGGTGTCGAACTCATTTTGGGGTCCGGGCCACATTGGTCAAATGATGTGGGCCGAAACCAGTTGCGGACGCGCATACGCGCTCACACGCATTCAGTTCAGTTATACAGCATCTGTTGTCTCAGAAACACCAGTTTGACACCACTGCATTTAAGGGATGATGTGGACTGTCTCATAAGATATATATTAATGAATATAATAATGTATGTCTTTTAAAATCCTGGAAAAAGGTGAACACATTTATTATTACCTATGAGCTGCAAGCAATACAGACAAGACAAGCTTTTAATATTCCTTCATGGTGAATGTATGCACTCAAAATCCTTCTTTCACTACAGCTTTTACACATACTGTAAAGGTAAAGGGCTTTTCGTCTGTATGAGTCTACATGTGTGCTTTTAGATTACCTATGTTGATAAACCTCTGCTAAAACTCTGTACAAGTAAAGGACTTATCCCCTGTATGAATCCTCATGTGTTCTTTAAAGTCGGATTTGGAAAGTCAAAAAAAATAAATGGTTTTAGCAACCTCTGCTGGTCACTATCGTCATTGCATTACCCAGAATTCCATTTGTTTTCACCGGAAGGCGGAAGCGTTTCAAAAAGCGTTCTTTTTGTTGTTTTATACTATCTACGGATCGTTTCTCTTAGCCAGTGGAGCTTTAGTTACCGTGAGCTGTGTTTTCTTTTGCTGTTGTTTTTCCATCTTCAAATCCTGTAATGCCATAAAAACAGCGTGAGGGTGCGGTCCACCGTCCTTTTATTTTACCTCTGGGACGGAATCTGCCAATGATTTGTCAATACAAATGCGTGGATTCATGGTCTTGCACATTTTTTCCAAGAATCCACACATTGACAAAACATTGGCAGATTCTGCCCCAGAGGTAAAATAAAAGTGCAGTGTGACCGTGCCCTAAAATTCCTTTTTGTTACTAGCACGTTAGTTCCGGGACAAACAGGAAACCGGTGCATTTCCGTTTCCGTTTTCCGGCCGGATGACGTCATTTTCGTGGGAAAGACGCCCCTGTCCACTTTCAATAGAAAATATGTTTATAAAAGGCTTTCAGGGGTGAAATTCATGGAATGGGTGTTGTGAAACATTTGCCACTCACAAAAGATATACAATTTAACTTTAGTTTTATTTTAAATGTTACCTAGTATAACTTTAAATGAACCTTTACACACATTTTCTTTTCTGTCTGGATCCTCATTTGTGTTTTTATAAGACCCTTATCATTGGAGCCCTTGCCACAAACTGTAAAAGTGAAGGCATTTACGGCTTTATGGGTTCTCACATGTTTTTAAATGTCTCATGCGGTTGCAGCCTTTGCCACAAACTGTGCAAGCAAAGGGCTTTTCACCTTGAGTGAGTCCTCATGTGTGATACTAGATTACATTTTTGACTGTAGGCTTTGCAACAAACTGTACAAGCAAAGGGCCTTTCCCCTGTATGTGTCCTCATGTGTGTTTTTAGTTCCCCCGTTTGACTACAACCTTTGCCACAAACTGTGCAAGTAAAGGGCTTTTCCCCTGTATGTGTCCTCATATGTGTTTTTAGTTCATCCCTTCGACTACAGCCCTTGCCACAGACTGTACATGTAAAGGGCTTTTCGCCTGTATGAGTCCTCGTGTGTGTTTCAAGATGTGCCTTTTTACTACAGGCTTTGCCACAAACCGTACAAGTGAAAGGCTTTTCCCCGGTGTGAATCCCCATGTGCGTTTTTAGTTCATCCTTCTCACCGCAGCCTTTTCCACAAACCCCACAAGTAAAGGGTTTTTCTCCTGTATGGGTCTTCATGTGTCTTTTTAAATGACTTGTGTGACTACAGCCTTTACCACAAACTGTGCAAGTGAAAGGCCTTTCGCCTGTATGAGTCCGCATGTGTATTTTTAGATTACTAGTCGTAACACAGCCTTTGCCACAAACTGTACACGTAAAGGGTTTTTCACCTGTATGAGTCCTCATGTGTATTTTCAGTACTCCCTTGTGACTACACGCTTTGCCACACACTGTACAAGCAAAGGGCTTTTCACCCGTATGAGTCCTCATGTGTGTTTCTAAGTGTGCTCTTTTACTACAGCCTTTGCCACAAACCTCACAAGTAAAGGGTTTTTCGGCTTCATGAGTCCTCATGTGTTTCTTTAAATCACCATTTAGACCACAGTCTTTGCCACAGATTGTACAAGTAAAAGGTGTTTCGCCTGTCTCCCAGTCATCACTGTTGTCAGTGTCAGATTCAGAACAGTTTGAAGAGAGGAGCTGGTCCTCACTAGTTGGTTGTGACGGTATCCAGTACTCTGTATAAGCTTGTGTTTTCATGTGTTCAGCTGAGGTGCTGGCTACAGGCTCTGTCTCTCTGTTTTCATCATCATCTTCCCTTTTCACTGCTAGTAACGTCCAATCAGCCTCCTCTGGTCTCTGAAGTAGCCCCTCCTGTTCCTCTTTAATCTGTGGAGGCTCTGGTTCCTCCTGGAACAGACTGGGGCTCCTCTCCTGCTGTTCAGGGGAAACCTCTTCTTTACACACAGTGATGTGCAGGAAGTCTAGACAAAAGAAACATTTGAGAAACTATTAGTTTGACCTTCTCATTTTTCTATCAAGTGTTTCCACTGTTTTATAGCTGTGGTAGTTGGAAGGACATCCAGCGGGAAAAATACATTTGTTATTGGCTCCAACCATTCTAATTTACCAATTCTATTCTATTTGAATCTACTAAGATTCAAATAGACATTCAGACAATTTCCACCATCGTGTGATGGTGGAAATTGTCTGAATGTCTATTTGAATCTTAGTGTACAACTGTCTAATCATAATACATGATCATCACTTTATTTACTTAACTTCCCTACAACTTGATTGGATCCTCAAATCATCACTTAATGGTCATCCCATTGCTGAACAATTTACAGGAGAGCTCCATTATTTCACAGGTATTATTCACCAATGTTAAGATAAGATAAGATTTTATCGGAGTTTGACGTTGTCAGTGGTCTGATACAATTGTTAAATTATTAAATTAGATTATTATTCATTGAACTCTGCGATCTACAAGCTCACAACGGGTCGTATCTTAACGTGTTGTGAACTTACAGATCTGCTATTTTCACTACTTCAGTGCGACACTTGTATGACACAGAAGTGCATTCATTTATGAAAACAATTATGAAATGAAATATGGAGATACAAGGTTTCTGCACGACAGCGATTATATATATGATTTTGCATTTATACATCAACACATTATTTGTTTATTTGTATTTATTTATGTGCTTGCTTTTTGTTTAAATGTTATCAACTTCAATACAAAAGTATTTTAGTATATTAGTTTTTCAAATTGATTTGGAAACTTTACATTTTCTGACAATATTTCGGTCATAACATCGGTAATCGGCGGTCTAGGACTGTCCAAAATCGGTATCAGCATTGGACTAAAAAATCTGGCATTGGTCGGGGTCTACAATAAATAAGGTGACCATATTCTGAATTACCAAAAAGAGGACACATGCATGCGTGACCAGAGTGTGACCAGAGCGTTTCTTTTTGGCGTTTTTCCCCCTTTTTATTTCGGGTTTTTCTTACTTTAATTCGGTTCATTCGGATAATTCGGTACAAAAAAATGTACTCCACGAAGCGTAGAGGCAAAAAGGAAACGTCGCAGCCGAGGGGCTTCGTGGATGCATATTTATAGTAGAAAGAGGTTCACACAGCCATACTCATTCAATACTGAACCGATTCTTAAAATAAAAAATTCGCTATTAGCTGTGAAGGGTCTTCTTTCATGTGTATCAGTCATGATTGTTTCGCCATCAAACGATATCAAGCAAAAAGGAAACATTGGCGGGTCCTTCTTCTCTCCATCGCGCTGCTCACGCACCTCTCCGAATGGAAATGGAAGAACCGTCATCCTAAAACACCCTCGCCCCGGGTCTAATCCGGCGACCTCGGCCCGCGAAAGAAATGGGCCAGTGTCTTTATGGACGAGCGTTCCGTTTTACACCCATAAAAACCTCCGGCTCGTCTGAGGATTTTTCTTTTTATGTTTTCTTCGTCCCAGAAGTGGGGGGGATATCACCCAAACTCTAAAAACCCCGGACATTTGAAGGATTTTCAATTCATTTCAGGCCGGACAGCCCCCCAAAAGAGGACATGTCCGGGTAAAAGAGGACGAATGGTTACCCTACAATAAACAAGACCAGGAGACCTGGTTCTGCAAGACCCAGAATGAAGTCATGACAATAACGATGTCATGAATAGTTCGTGACGAAAGGGACTTTTTTGGGGGGGACAGAATTTTTTTTGGCTGGGGCCGGAGGACAAAGTGACAGACTTTTTTTTGGCTGGGGCCGGAGGACAAAGTGACCATGCCCATGTATGGACTGGCAACAATGTGAAAGGTTAATTTAGAGCAGTGTCTTTTTAAATTACTAGATGTCTTCATGTTTCTTCCACCACTGAAGTGGATCAGCATCCTCGTTTAAATCAGGGGTCAGATGAAGAAAGGTTGATAAGGTGATGGTCCTACAACAGAAAATAATAAAACAAAGAGCATGAAACTTACTATGGTCCAGGTGGTCTTCAGGTTCCTGTTTAATAGAAACAGTGCAGGTGTCCAGGTGGTCTTCAGGTTCCTGCTTAACAGAAACACTCCTGGACGGTTCTGGAGAACTCATCTTCACCTGCAGGCTGGACTCCACAGGCTGGTCTGGAATGAAGGAACAGAATAAGGACTTTGATGGGACATGGGTTGTAGATGAAGGTTGAATATTAAAATAGAGGGAACAGAGGGTGTAAAGAAGTGTTTTTCAAAGACAGGACAGTGATCCAAAATACATCCCCATGCTTAAAGCAATATTTTGTTGTGAAGTAATTTCTGCTAGTATACTGTAGGTGTTTAAAGAGATTGCCGTTAGAAGTGAGTTTATGACTGGCACCTGAGCATGGGTCCTGCAACTTTGGCGTCTGTCTTTGGTACCGTTCGCACTGGCAAATCTTGCCTGTAAATCTCTGGAAGAAAGCCTATGGTTCCTCAGTGAAGCAAGGGTGAGGAACCGGTCTTCTTGGGGTGGTGTCTTCCTTTGACTTCACCAGTCTCACAGAACTTGGTCCTAAGTTTGGAAATGGTACCAAGGCTGACACCAAATAATGCTGCCACTCCGCGTACCGGAACACCAGCTTCCACTTGCCCTATGCACAGGCTTTATCCTGAAGGGGCAAACGTGGCATCTTTCCATGGGGGGAAGTGTTGCTGCTTGGAGCATACGCAAACTCAAGAAAGTTGCAGGAACCATTCTCAGGTGCCAGTCACACACCTGCCAGCAGATCGCTCAAAACGTGAGCGATTACCAACAGAAGCATATTGGGGGATTTTGGTAAATATTTGGGGGGCGCTACCTACACGTTTAGCTGTGTTGCTCATTCTACGATATGTATAAAATACAATACCAATTGGTATTATTGTAGAAATAATCGACCGAAGTTATAGGCCGTGAGCCAGGGGGGTTGGTCGGAATAATGCTCATAGTGATTTTTGTCAAGGTGTACATGTCTAGAGTTCGAAAATATGTGATAGCATTAGACAAGCTTTATGGGTGCATTTTATTTTATAATAATACCCGGAAATATGGGTCAATGTGAAAAAATTATACAAAAGGTTTTTCCAATTACAATCTAAGAACATACTAAAAATCTAGGAAAATCTATGTCTGGAAAGGCGTCATTTTCGAGATGGCGTCCAAGATGGCTACCAGCAGCTTAAAATGGCCATATAATACTAATACTAGCGCTCGGGTGGCGCAGTGGTTAAGTGCCTGCCCACCACCACCACGGAGGTTGTGGGTTCAAATCCACCGTGGTGCATCCGGCTTTGTTGGGCGTCAACACGAACACAATTGGCCCGTGTTCGTGGGAGGGAAGCCGGGCGGGGAGGGTGATAATTGTCATTGCACGCACTCCTACGGGCTGGGGCTGGAGTAGGACGAAGGCTCTACGTATCCTCCCCGTGGGGGCTCCTTACTGGCAGGTGAGTCAGTAGGATACGACAGCAGTGACAACACAGATATGTGTGTGGGGAGGAATCAATTGGCATAACAACTAAATTGGGGCGGAAAAGGGGGTGAAAAATGATTGGCTTTTAAGAAGAAAACTTAAATATCACTATTACTATAGAGCATCGCAGTTCCCGCCCACTTCCTGTTTTTTCCTGGTGCCGGAAGGAAAAACTCAATGCATTTTTCCCATTGACATTTCCAAAAATATTTATATCAATTAATTTAAGCCTAGAATCAAGCCAATAAAACATGACCATCATCATGACCATAAAACGTTTTTTTCTGTGATCTTTTTTTTTTTTATATTTAATTATATGATATACTATATTTAATAAATACCCTTTGTTTTGCCGTTTAAAAAAATAATAAATCACAGAATCAAACGTTTTATGGTCATGATGATGGTCATGTTTTATTGGCTTGATTCTAGGCTTAAATTAATTGATATAAATATTTTTGGAAATGTCAATGGGAAAAATGCATTGAGTATTTTGCGGTGGAACCCGGAAGGCGGGAACTGCGATGCTCTATTACTTTCCAACCTACAAAGGTGATTTTGGTGTCTAACCCTAGGTTTTAGGGCTCACGGAATGTGGCTGAATCAGTGAAATTACCGTCAGTTCATAATTTATTGCCAAACTCAAGATGGCGTCCATCCCAAGGTGATGTCTCGTTCTACTAAATTATGTAAAAACTACAAATCGACCTTTGTTTAATGGAAAATTAACACAATTGTCACATAGAATCCATTTCTTATTTCTTCTGCAAGTCAAATCTTATGTTAAAGGTTAAGTCAAGGGCTATCTTCCTATCGTCCTATATCACCCTATATCACACCCTATATCATCCTATCAGACCTTCTCATCCAAGCAGGCGTCCAAGCAGGCAGCAGATATGGTCACTGGTTGAAATGACATGTAACATAGGTATGACCCCAGTATTCACCTCACCATTTATATGCAGCTGGTTGTTGTCACCTACAGCATAGCAGTTATGCTGGAACCAGCTGGTACAGTTCTAAAATGTAATTATTGTGCAGTCCTGTGCAAACTCAAATATTCTTATGACAAAGGCAAGATCAGAGCAGTAAAAATGTCGCTGGCAGGAAACGTCCCAAGCTATCCTTATGTGCTGGGTGAGGTGGGTGCCACAAGTTGACAACAACCAGTTGCCTTGTTGCACCACCAGGGGAGTACGGGTGACCTCTGCCACTGCCAGAGCTACATGACGTGGTCGTGGTCCGGTATCAATGTAGGGCACAGAGTAAGAAGTGCATCGCTGAGCTACTCTGTAACTGCTCTGGTGTAGCCTGGTTCCAGACGAATCTGCCTTTGCGAAATTGCATTGCACTTTAGCCCTAGGCAGATTAGGTCTGGCCCCCCTCCATAGAGATTCCATTTCTCTCCCTCCGCAGTTGTGCGGAACCAACCAGGGCCCAGTATCCAAATGTGGGCGGGCTTATCACCTTATATGGAGCAATGACGCACATTGAAGGAGACGCATTTTCAGTTTTTCACAACAAAGATGGACGCCGCCATAGCATCGGTAGTAAACGCGTTAGAAAATATTTATTTTCTAAAAAACGAACAAACAATTGCCCTTAAAGCTTTTGTTGGAAAGAAAGATGTGTTTGCCGTACTTCCTACAGGATTTGGTAAAAGCTTAATTTACCAACTGGCTCCGCTCGTCGGTAAGAAGTTGGGACTGAGTGAAAACCCAGTAGTTGTAGTTGTTTCTCCGTTGAACGCTCTAATAGAGGAACAGATTAAAGAAGCTACGAATATGGGACTCACAGCCTTTCAGCTCAGAGTCCACGACGATGCTGAAATACTCAGTGGACGTTGTGGAGTCTCGCTACGAGACCGCCTGGCAGGTAAGCGTCTCACCATGGGGAGACAGTGGAGGAGAGACAGAGAGAAGACCAGGAGACAGCGCTGTAGCCTAGGCTGCGTCATCGAGGGGCGGTACCTGCCACTCTACCTCCTCGATCAGCCCCAACTCAGGGCACCTGTGTGACAGGCCGGGCGTTGGCTACAAACACTCTCTGCTCTGTCTCTCTCACTAGTATTCTGACTCTCCATGGTGAAGGACGGGCAGCCAGGCGGTAAGACAATACTCCACTATTTCCCTTCCAAAGCTCTGTGGTTGATAAGTGAAATGTCCGCTAAGGTTATGTTTTTTATATGTTATAGGCACCGTAAGGAACTTATAAAAAAGCCTGTTGGTGTGAGGACAGAACGAGGCCTACAGCCAGGGGAGAGGACTGCCCCTTTAAAGATGTGATCCACTGTATAAACAATGCTCTCTGAGCCTGAGGTGTGAGCCGGAGCGCTACTGCCCCCCCCCCCCTTTAAAAATGTGTCGCACCTTGCTGAATAATTGATGTCTGGACTGAGCCCCAAACCTGGGAAGAACTTTGGTTAACAATTATTCACCGTGCTAGATACTTACCTCGATTTGATTTGAACGTTATGCAGTAACTCTGTGCCATTCTTTGAATAAAAACCCATGTTTGGGCTTGTACCACCACTGTCTGACTCTTGGCTTTGATCGATACCCCACAAATGGTGGAGAATACGGGTATATGCTGATCAACGCCAAGACCTCAAACAATGGAGCACACCACCGCCTTGACGGCGTTGCTAAAATGCCAAACTGATTTGCAGACAGCGGTGCAACGATTAATTGACAGAATGGCCAGAGATGTAGCTAATGCACGCGCACCTAGAGAGGTGCTCACCAAACTCTCTCCTGACGATGATGTAGAGGTTTTCCTGGAAGTGTTCGAGCACACCGCAGCCCGAGAGCGGTGGCCAGTGGCCGACTGGGCCTCCCTCCTGGCTCCTTTCCTCAGCGGCGACGCACAGCGCGTCTACCACGACCTGACGCACGCCGATGCTCGAAACTACCCCACCCTGAGGGACGCCATCTTGGCCAGCCAGGGCCACAGCCTCCCCGGCCGTGCGCAACGATTCCACACCTGGGCCTACCAGGCCGCACAACCACCACGGCCCCAAGTGGCGGCCCTCCTCCGCATTACGCACAGCTGGCTAGCGGGAGGAGGTGAGGCCCCCATCGTGGACCGTGTGGTCATCGACCGCTGCATTCGTTCCCTGCCGCCTGATACCCGCCGATACGCCTCGCAAGTGAGTCCCACCTCACTCGAGGCCCTCGTGACCCTCCTCGAGAACCACCAAGTGAGTGTGGAGATGATGAGGACCACCCGACCCGAGCCGACGAAGGGCCCCGCCGACGGGAGGCCCAGCCGGGACCGCAAGCGGACGCCGCCGCCGACCCCCTCCCCCACTCGGACCCGAGGCCCGGGCCCCACAAGGCCCAGCCAGGCCCAGCAGCAGAGGAGGTGCTACGTCTGTGGGCAGGCGGACCACATCTCCTGGACCTGCCCAGACCGCGACGCGACCATGGCCTCCGCCACCGGATCCGACGGGTCCCGGCCCTGTCTGCACACGGGGACCAGTCACAACCAGCGCGCCACCCTGCCCGTGAAAGTGGGGGGCCATGACGCCCACGCCCTCTTGGATTCCGGGAGCGTGGTCACGCTCGTCCGCGCCGACCTGGCGGGACCGACCAGCGACGCCACCCTGCCAGGGTACACGGCGACGTCCGCCACTACCCCGTCACTCAGCTCCACGTCCAGACGCCCCGTGGGAGCGCCGTCGTGACGGCCGGCGTCGTGCCGAACCTCCCGGTCCCCCTGCGCCCTGTTCGGCCGATACTGGTCCCCCGGCCGGCAGAGCGGACCACCCCGCCGCCGGCGCCGCCGGGCGCCGCGGCCCAGACCACAAGAACCCCTGCCTGCCTGTCCGGCGTTCCGGCCCACCACCGACGCCCCCGTGAGTGACAGCTCCCCCGAAGAGGAGCCACAGCGAGAAGAGGAGGAGGAGGAGGAAGGAGAAGAAAACCAGGGTTCGGCGGAGCCAGGCACCCCGACCCTGACCGAAGGCGGAGACCCCTTCGCCGAGTTCCCCGTGGCAGAGCCGAGTCGGCGAGTTCGCCACGGCGCAGTGGACCGACCCCAACCTTGAGATGGCCCGCCAGCGCGTAATGGCCATAGACGGCAAGAAGTGTGATGGGGTGAGTGAACTGACTTCCCCATACTTCCTAGTAAAAAACGGCTTGTTGTATAGGGGGGTGCTGAGCAAGGGGGGATGTTATTGAGCAACTCTTAGTGCCAAAACAGTATGCCTCACGGGTGTTATATCTGGGCCACACTCACCAGCTAGGGGCCCACCTGGGGGTTCAGAAAACGTACGAGCGCATTCTAGCCCGCTTCAATTGGCCTGGTGTGAAACGGGCCATAGAAGATTTTTGCAAGGGCTGCCCCGAATGCCAGCGGACCGCCCCTCGGCCCACCTTCCATAACCCCCTGGTGCCCCTCCCCATCATCAGCACCCCGTTCTCGCGTCTGGCCATGGATATAGTGGGCCCACTGCCGAAGTCGGCCCGTGGCCACCGCTATATCCTGGTGATCTTAGATTACGCAACACGCTATCCAGAGGCCATACCATTACGCGCGGCCTCGGCAAAGGCCGTGGCACATGAGCTGTTAATGATGTTTAGTCGGCTGGGCATAGCAGAGGAGCTACTTACGGACCAAGGGACCTGCTTCATGTCCCGTGTCATGACCCAACTGTACAAGTGGCTGAAGATTAAGCGCATACGCACCTCCGTGTACCACCCCCAGACAGACGGTTTAGTAGAGCGGTTTAACCAAACTTTAAAGAAGATGTTAAAGAAACTGACCGATGTCGATGGGAAAGATTGGGACCAATTAATCCCCTATGTTCTGTTTGCCATTCGAGAGGTACCACAAGCATCCACGGGGTTCTCACCGTTAGAGCTGGTGTACGGCCGGAGACCCCGTGGACTCCTTGATATTGCCAAAGAGGCCTGGGAGAGCCAGCCATCGCCCCACCGCAGCGTCGTAGAGCATGTGGACCGGCTCCAGGCCCAGGCGAAGAAGATCTGGCCCCTGGTCCGGGAACACATGGCCCAAGCACAGCGCGACCAAGCGCGCACGTACAATCGCGGCGCCACTCTCCGAGAGTTCGAGGTGGGGGAAAAGGTGCTAGTGCTGGTGCCCTCCAGCGAGTGCAAGTTTCTGGCCAAGTGGCAGGGGCCCTACGAGATTGTGAAGAAAATGGGGCCCGTGAACTACGAAGTGAGGCAGCCGGGCCGGCGGAAGAGCCACCAGGTGTACCATGTGAACATTCTAAAAAACTGGAACGCGGCCAACCCACTACCCATGCCGGCCCTGCTAGCCTCTCTTCCTCCCCAGAGCTTGCCCCCGTGCCCATAGGAGAGGACCTCTCGCCCGCCCAGACCCAAGACGTCAAGAACCTCCTGGGACGGAACCAGGACCGCTTCTCTGACCTCCCGGGCGGACGAGTTCCATACAACACGACATCCACACCAAACCCGGGACAGTGATACGCCAGCGGCCGTACCGCATTCCCGAGGCCCGGAGGATCGCCATTAAAGAAAACTTATTTTTGGTACTCCTGAAAAATGGATGCTGGATAAAAAGTGGAGAGGCATGTTGGCTTCCAAAGTTTTCAAGGACAATTTAATGGGGATTGTCCCATTAACATTGAGGTTCACCTTACGTACAAATGGTAAGTGTTGGTTGCTAAATATTGTCATGCCTAACGTCTCTGTATTGTGTTGAACTAAAAGCCACGAATATTGAAGCAAACCACATATCCTATTGGTAACACTAACTGTGGATGCTTAGTATGGCTAACAGAACTTAAGCTAGCTCGCTTGCTAACAACACCAATCCTAACAAAGGGATTCACGTCGATCAATGGGGGGGTTGCTAACCGTTAACAGTAAAATGTTCCAGTAGCCTTGCCTTGTAAACCATCATTGCTATTGTTGTGTTGAAGCCATGCTAATCTTGCCTAGCACTCAGTACTAATTTCAGTGGTAATTTATTTGAAATGAAGTGTAAATCTGTCCAAGCGGACTTTAAATACATCATACATTTCACCTTTGTTTTTGTACTTTATCTGTGCTGTGCATTTTCTGTTCTCACATAAATCGTGATATTCGTGATATTCCAGCAAGCAAAATCTAAATGTTTCTAAACCATTCCAATTTATGTTGTCTTTCCCAGGGGACAGGGCAAAGGGGAGACTGCAGCCTTCAGAGAGAGCTTTTCGAAGTTGGGAGACTTGAGATCGATCGTCAAGGAGGGTCAGTATATATATAGAAAAAAAATAACCCAATTTAATATTTTCTTAACCACTTGAACCCTAGCATTCTTAATCTGGGAATAACATTGTGGGTAAATATCAAGACCTACACTATTTTAAATGTAGAAATCAAGGTTGTAAGTCTGATTTATACACCAACATTTTTGGGTTGTCCATGGGTGTAGTAAATTAATTTAATCCAATTGTAGGTTAAAATTGTTTAGACAGCTCCATATTGTGGTTACTAGCTGTAGCTGAACAGTGTCATTGTTACAACTTTGGTTGGAAGATATCTAGAAGGATGGCCTGAGACATTGTTGTTAGTCACATCAGTGTGATTGTGTATTTTTTTCATTTAATTTGTTTTGTAAAGTGATGGCTTTATTAACAGTTAGTATTCTTATACTAGGTGTTTTCTCAGAAAATGTAGTCTTGGCCATAACACATGACACTACTACATGGAATGTCTTATTAAACATTTGCCTGTTACAATACAAGCTAACATTTAACATTAGTGCATTTATTTGTCTTTTCAGGTACACCTGTGTTGGCAATGACTGCATCAGCTGATCTTGATTCCAGAGCCATGGTGAAGAGACAACTGCTCATGGACAATGTCAATACAACAACTGTGACAGTTAGCCCCAACCGTAGTAACATCAGACTAGGATTGGTTTCTGTCTGTGAGGACACGCTGGAATGCCTGGATTGGGTTGTGAGGGAGGTGAAAGACAAGGGGCTTTCCATGGCTCCCATTCTTATTTACTGCCGCACCATAAAGGCACTTGCCAGACTTCATAATTACTTCAAAGGAGAGCTAGATGAAGATAGATGGGTTGAAAGAGACCCTGAACACGAGGACGAAAACCTACTGCTAGGAATGTTTCATAGCCAAACGCATGCAGACGACAAAACACAAATCCTGTCATCTCTTAGAGGAGAGGGGAGTTGCAGAGTTGTTGTTGCAACAACCGCTCTCGGGTTGGGCTTAAATTTTCCAAATGTATCTCATGTTATTATGTATGGGGCACCTGAAGACGTTGAAGCCATTGTTCAGCAAGCAGGCCGGGCAGGCCGAGATAGCTCACAGTCACATGCTGCAGTGTATGTTATTAAACAGCATAAAAGGACAGATGAGGCAGTCAAAGAGTTGATACGCAAAGGCAAAATTGGCTGCTTTCGAAGCGCCCTATACAGTAGGTATAAAAGAACAGACTACTAGTGTTGAGCCAGGACATCTATGTTGCACCTTTTGTCACTCTGTATGTTCTTGCCCCAATGAAGTTTGTGAAGAATTGACACCCAATTATGAGGAGTTGCAACTGGAGGAGGTTTCTACTAGATGTAGGGAGGTACTACCAGAACTTAAGATCTTGATCAGGGAGAAGCTGGAGGTATATGGGGATAGTTTGGTTCCTAAAAATGCACATCTATTCACCTCAAAGAAAGGTGCCACTGGTTTTGGCTCAGAACTCATTGAAGGTGTTCTAAAACACAGTCCCAAGATATTTGACTTGGCATACATTAACCACAATCTCCCAATATTTTGTGAGAGCTATGCAAAGCAAATTCTGAAGATAATTGGTGAGGTATTTCAGGACATTGACGGCATAGAGGACTTGGAGACAAGTCCTCCTTCTCCTGTGGAACTCCCAGATATGTATTATACTGGCTACTATGATGAGACAGATGATGTAGACCAGATGCAAACACCACTCAGCAGCTCAGCATCGGCAATGTCAGTGTCAGGAATCTCAGGATGTTCAGAACTTAATTCAGACTGAAAAAAAAATCTGTTTGGAAATGTAATGTCCTGCTTAGTGGTAAAATGTGATTTAGCAGAATGTTTGGAAATAAATCATCTACAGGCTTAGAAGGTGCCTCATTGTCATGCATTGTGAGCTTGTAGATATTGTCACATAATAACAAGAGCTTGTGACTAGAGAACTACATTTGAGTCGTTGAAACACTGGTTCTTTCGTTTCCAGCGAGAATATGAACAAATACTGTACACATGCAACTTCTAGAATTGTTGTGAAAATGGATGACCACATGCAAAACTGTATTATCACCTGTATTGACAAATGTTGGCACATTAATAAAGTGGACAACCTATAAAAAGTTCATTGATATCTTCATTTCTTCAAGGTTAGTGGAACTAGAAAGAGGAAAAATGTTGAAATTTAAGGTCTGAATCAAACATTCTGTAAGCTTTATTGCCACGTGATACATGTATCTTTATTAGAAAAATGTAATTATTCCAAAATAAGCCATGCTAAAATTACTACTTAATTAATGTAACTACATTACATGCCTGAAGATCAGAGGTGTAAAGTAACTAAGTACATTTACTCACTTAAACTTTACTGGAGTATTTCCAATTTGTAATACTTTTACTCCACTACAATTCCGGTACTAGTTGCTTTGTAATTTTTGATTATTACAAAAAATACATCAACCCCTTCAGCCCTAAATACATTGTTGGCCATTTGAAAATAGCCGATCTACAAGCGTTGCATTGTGAGCTTGTAGATCTGCTATTTTCAAGGATTTGTATAAATTTGAAAACATGTGAAATGGGTCATTATGAAAAATGTGTACCTTCTACTTTAAGTACATTTTGACACCAATACTTCTGTACTTTTACTCAAATCAATTTTGAATACGGGACTTTTACTTGTGACAGTTTTTCCAACATTGCATTATTGATACTTTTACTTGAGTAAAAATGTGAGTACTTTTTCCACTACTGCTGAAAATACTGAAGTATCTCCCAGACACTCATATATAGAAATTAGGATATAAACATTACAGGTCTGTTATGTCCCCCTTTTTGGACATGGTAGGAGAGACCTGGCTATTTGGTCTGGAATGTCGGCACAGTGGGTGTTTGGGAAAAACAAAGAGAAACACCTCCCCTTGGTTAACAAAATAAACTTGTGTTTACCTTTATGAGCTTTTGTCCTATTGTGTTCATTTTGTTTGAAGCATGGTCCCCTGTGTGACAGAGTGTCAAGCTCTGATTCATTTAGCATACCTGTATGAGCAGCCTATACTTAAAGTTTACTTAAATCACTGGGTTAAAACACAGTCACTTTTAAATATATAATTATTTCTGAGTAAAACATATGCTGTAGTTAAAATGAACAAAGTCTCGATAACTATGACCTGCATTGTTTCAATATAGGTAAAAGCCATGCGAGGTAAAAAGGGGTCACTCTGGACTTATTTCTGTGTCATTAAAAGCCTCATTGGGTTAACTAATGTTTACAAATTAATGAGTCTACTGTGTCCACACAGTAGACCAGGGGTCTTCAACAGGGGGTCCTCAGAGTTAGTACAGGGGGTCCGCCAAATATTTGTGTGATAGGATTTTTCTTTTTACCTTAACCACTTGAACCCTAGCATCCCTTTTCTGAGGAGAACTTTAGCCAAAAATAGCCGATCTACAAGCTCACAACTGCGAGGCGTTGTGAGCTTGTAGATCGGCTATTTTTGGCAAAGAGGTTTGGTGTAGAGGGAAAAAAGAGCAGACCAAGTAAACAAAAGTATAATCTGAAACACAATTTTATACAATATAGAGGGGGTCCCTGCTTCATCTCTCTCTCAGCTAGGGGGTCCTTGGCCTGAAAACGTTGAAGACCCCTGCAGTAGACAGTTAATTACAAATGGGAAATCCAGTGTGGCATGATTATTATGCATGTTCAAAATAATATATGCAGGCGATGTAATCAAGAAGGTTTTATTAATGACGACAGGTACTTATTATTAAGCCCTGAACCTCCTCACCACATGTGTTCGCCAACTCCTTCTGCTTCCCTACAGCATGATTATGAGTGGTTGTGATGCCCATTTTGCTCAGCCTCTGAAAGACAGCCTTCTTTGCACCCCCATACTGTAGTATGTTGTTCATAAAATATGCAAAGGCTGACAGGCGGGGCTCTCTTCCTCTCAACGCTGTAGCGGCTGCAGCACACGTGGCAGGCAGAGAACCTTTGGTGATCTTTGAAATTGTGGATAGCAAGAATGGCGCTAGACGTCTGAGGTCCGACTCTAATTGTTCAAAAGAAAAAGTCTTCAGATCCTCAGGTGCTGACCTCCACAGCATGAAACCACTGTCACTGTTACAGAGGGTTTTGCACTCATTCTCAATTACATCAAGAATCTTAATCTTGACCTCTTCTGCTAGTTCCTTGTGATTAAGAATTTTGCTTGCAGCTGTCTTCCAGTTTCTATTGCTGATGTTGTTCAAAATCCCAGCCTCTTCTGGCTGGCTAACCTTGACAACAGTTTTAGAGGGGAATTTGGTGATTACCTGCAAAATAAAAAGAAATTCTTTCAAACACTATCCCAGTATCACTAAACTATCATTATCAGTATCATTACAAAATCACAGCAAAACAGACACAAGTCACTGCCCAACCCCCCATCCCAGATGAAAGCCACAGCCAAGTACAGGGCTAAAGTACTATGTGGGGGCTGGGCACTGTAGTACAATGGTTCTCTTTTGTTTGGACTAGGGCTGTTGGCTACGTTCTAGGTAGGTCTCAGGCTAGCCCTAGAATGTCTGTGATCTTACATACATTTCAAGTATTCCAAATACACAGTCATAGATCTCTCTCGGTCCCCCACTGTGTAGTGCCCATCTGCGCGGCCATAAAAGTGCTCTAAACTCCGTCTGTACTCACCCAATAATTAATTCCTAAGACGTGGAGTCATATTTTGTCCTCTAGTTTCATATCCATGTGAAAGTTCTGCCAGAAAACGTGTGTTTAGTCAAATATCTCCACTTTTTCACGAGCTGCACACGGACGTCTTTCTGTACGACGCGAGGGGCCAGGAATGATTGCAGCACTGAATATACGTAACTTCCTTTAGGACGCACAAATGTTTGGGACACACAATTGGCAGGTGATGATTCATTACCCCGCAGCAATCACAAGCACCTGTCAATTGTGTGTCCCAAACATTTGTGCGTCCTAAAGGAAGTTACGTATATTCAGTGCTGCAATCATTCCTGGCCCCTCGCGTCGTACAGAAAGACGTCCGTGTGCAGCTCGTGAAAAAGTGGAGATATTTGACTAAACACACGTTTTCTGGCAGAACTTTCACATGGATATGAAACTAGAGGACAAAATATGACTACACGTCTTAGGAATTAATTATTGGGTGAGTACAGACGGAGTTTAGAGCACTTTTATGGCCGCGCAGATGGGCACTACACAGTGGGGGACCGAGAGAGATCTATGACTGTGTATTTGGAATACTTGAAATGTATGTAAGATCACAGACATTCTAGGGCTAGGTCTCAGGCCAAAGTGAAAACAAAGAAGTTAGAGAACCCTGTAAGAACAGTGCCCAGCCCCCGCATAATCACATAGCCTTACTCTTTACAAACATTTTAGATACTATGGTACTCCTTGAGTACGCAGATTCATTTCGAAATAACACAAAAGAGAAAAGTACATTAGTATTTTATGGTCAAAGGGCAGTTTGTTTATTTCGGCACATCAGGGAAATAATTACAAGCTCACATATGAACTTTGAAGTGTCTGTTAGCCTACACATGCACTCTATATGGCGACACGTTTATGAAGTAGGACTTTCATTGTTTAACGCCACTTTAATACAATCTTACCTCAGTAATACTTCGCCGGGCGGCGGTTGATGTGGAAGCACATGGCTCAGTAGAAGCAGGACTTTGAGGAGTTGGACGTATTTTTTTCGAAGACCTTGGCGTTTTCGATGGTGTCAGTGCCACTCGGGTCCTTTTATCTGAAGTTGAAGACGATGATCCATGGCTAGATGGTGTCGGTGATGCCGAGGCGGCCGATAATGGCCGATCCGAGGTAGCCGACGCTGCTGGATTCGAACCGGATCCTTTTTCGTTCTCTTCCCATTTTCGGAAGGCGGGTAATGCAGTTTCTAATCTCTTTATTAGGTTATCACACCTAACACAGGATCGAAAGGATTTATCCAGACATTTAGTCAAAGGTAAGCCTAAATCAAAAAGTCGCTCGTAATTATTCCTTTCCTTTGATCCAATTCTAGGTTTCTCAAAGATTAATTTAGAGTGACTTATTTTTCCAGCTTCATTTCTTAAACGATCACTGCAAAAACGACAATAATCATTCACATCAACCATGTCTACGACTCTCTCTGTTGCTGTTCACTAAGTCTTTACGATGAATAAGAATAGTTTCATCTGGTTACCAGACTAAATAGAAGTGAAGCTAGCTTCAGTTGTTTACTATTTCAGCACAGGCGCTTGTGTGTGACGTAGCAGGAAGCACTGCTCTGATTGGTTTTAGGTCTAACCAATAGAGTCCGTTTGGATCTTTTTGTAACCGCCCCTTGGAAAAAAATCTATCGTTGAGGGGGACCAGACTAATATCCACGCAGTGTGTCGTGTGATATTGTCTGGCCACGCGAGGCTAGCTCTGGTGAGGATGGTTGCTGACGAGATGTTCAAGCTACAGATATCGACTTGGAGGACACTATACTCACTATGTTGTCAATGCCTGTAATACATTTCTAGAAATGCCAATTTTAACGTTTCTGAAAAAATATATGGTCTGAACTGTATCCCAACCATTTTTCATAGAGAGGGTCAATAATAAGAGAGAGCCATCAGTTTGAAGTAGAACGTTTTCAGCCTGGCGCGCTCTCTCTCTCTCTCTCCCTAAACCCCCCCCTCTCTCTTTCTCCCCCTCTCTCTTTCTCTCCCCCCCTCTCCCTCTAACCCTCTCTCGCTCAATCGCTCGCACGCACGCGTCACAAACACACACACACACATTTGTTGTCTAGCATTAGCACCTATGCTAACACACTATGCTAAGTGAAGCTCCGTGTTACCTGTACATATATAAAGTGTTTTACCTTCAAGCCACAGAGTTGTATAATATGTCTGAATCCATAGAGTTATAAAAGATATGTTTAAATCCCGTCTGGATGCTTTGTTGTTCCACCATGACGATCCTGCTGCAGTGTTGCCAGATACTGGCAGTGTTGCCAGATATGCGAGAAAAATAAGCAACCAGGTTTATGAAAACAAGATTATTCCTAACCTCAGTAAAACTATGCCTCACCTTATTATTCCTAACCTTAACCTCAGTAAAACTATGTCTAAACCTAACCTTATTCCTAAACGTAACCTCAGTAAAGCTATGTCTAAACATAACCTTATTCCTAAACTTAACCTCAGTAAACTTATGCGTAAACCTAACCTTATTCCTAACCTTAAACTCAGTAAAACTATGCTTAAACCTAACCTTATTCCTAAACTTAACCTCAGTAAAACGATGCCTAAATCTAACCTTATTCTTAAACGTAACCGCAGTAAAACTATGCCTAAACTTAACCTTATTCCTAAACGTAACCTCAGTAAAACTATGCCTGAATCTAACCTTATTCCTAAACTTAACCTCAGTAAAACTATGCCTAAACCTAACATTATTCCTAAACGTAACCGCAGTAAAACTATGCCTGAATCTAACTTTATTCCTAAACTTAACCTCAGTAAAACTATGCCTAAACCTAACCTTATTCCTAAACGTAACCTCAGTAAAACTATGCCTAAACCTAACCTTATTCCTAAACGTAACCTCAGTAAAACTATGCCTAAACCTAACCTTATTCCTAAACTTAACCTCAGTAAAACTATGCCTAAACCTAGCCCTGAAACATGACTGTCATACCATGACAGTCATGGTGCCGAGTCCCCCTGGTCTAAAGTTGTGTTCGATTTTTTGCCATCTCTCACATAAACGTTCAGATTTCAAATATAAAGTGCTTACCACCGAGCCACGGATGTTACAAGGCGATGCGGACCGCGATGAGTACCCGTATCTCCCGTATTGTTCAATAAAAAGCATTTTAATCCCATCGCCGGCCATTTTCTTTTTTTGTTTTTTTTTGTTTTGTAATGTATCAGAGTGCAATACACCTCCCAACCATTAGTGTCGCATGGTTGAAAGTATCGGAGACAATTTGGAGAAAATGGCCGGCGATGGGATTAAAATGCTTTTTATTGAACAATACGGGAGATACGGGTACTCATCGCGGTCCGCATCGCCTTGTAACATCCGTGGCTCGGTGGTAAGCACTTTATATTTGAAATCTGAACGTTTATGTTTATGTGAGAGATGGCAATGTGAAAGAATCGAACACAACTTTAGACCAGGGGGACTCGGCACCATGACGCTTGTATACAAGCGTCATGTGAACCATGGCTAGCCTAAACCTAACCTTATTCCTAAACGTAACCTCAGTAAAACTATGCCTAAACCTAACCTTATTCCTAAACGTAACCTCAGTAAAACTATGCCTAAACCTAACCTTATTCCTAAACGTAACCTCAGTAAAACTATGCCTAAACCTAACCTTATTCCTAAACGTAACCGGTAAAACTATGCCTAAGAAACTATGCCTAAACCTAACCTTATTCCTAAACGTAACCGGTAAAACTATGCCCATGCCTAACCCTAAACGTATTTCTAACCTTATCCTCAGTAAAAAACGAATACAAGTACCACTGGGGGCGAGCGGTCCGCGGAAAAAAATAGGGGCGAGCGTGTTTTTGTGAGAGTCTTCCAGTTACCCAGTGGTTTGATTGATTGATGTAGTTTATTTAGAAAGACATGAGAATAGTACATGACAGTACATAACAGTACATGGAAGTACAAATTCACAATACTAGGTCAACTAAACTGGAAACCCTCATTAAGCATTACGCTTGTTTAAGATGAGAACCCCATGCACACAAATCATGATGAAATATAAGAGGCAGGCAGATATACACACTACTATACAGAATGTCATACAATCAGCTTTCAGGTTACTGGTATGACGAGAGAAAAAAAATATATATATATATATACAAAAGAGGAAAATGAAGGAGGGGGGGGGGTAGGGAGGTGTAGGTTAAGACTTAGACAGGGGCCATTTTCGAATTGCAGCCTCCTGAAGGTGTATCTTTAGGGCAGTTTTGAAAGTGAGTAGGGTTTTACACTCCTTTACTCCTTTTGGTAGGGCATTCCACATTTTTGATGAATAGCATGAGAACGAGTTCATACCCTTAGTTGAGCCAAATCTGGGTTGAACATGATCAGTGGAGCTGCCTCTGGTGTTATGATCATGGACTTCATTAACATTTTTGAAGTATTTTGACAAATACAGGGGGATCCCAATGTTGTGGTGTATCTTGAAGACCAGGCCCATAGCAAGTTGCTGGGGTGCTCCTTCCATTCCGACATCTCACCACTCCGACTAGTGGCTTCCGCGTGCGGTTAGGGTTAGGGTTAGGGTTAGGTATAGGGTTCGTCAACGTCGGAAAGGCGACATGTCGGAAAGGAGAAATGCACCCCAAGTTGCTGTACTCTGTCCTCAACCCTAAGCCATCCAATCCTAGCAAAATGAGCAGGGGTTAGATGGGTTCTGTGATTGAGGCCAAGAAGTAGCCTTACAAGTTTGTTTTGGGATGTTTGGAGCCTTGTTTTTAAGGCCTTGGAGGTGTTGTGATACCATGAAGTGCATGCATAATCATAATGACCTTGAATGAGGGCCCCTGCAAGAATCTTCAGAGTATTCTTACTGACTAGGCGATCAATCCTCCACAAATAGCGTGTTGTTCGGTTGACATTTTTGATCACTTTTTCGGCGTTTTTGTTACCAGAGATGTTTGCCTCCAAGATGGAGCCCAGGTAGGTAATTTCATCCTTTCTTTTGATGACATTATCACCCACTTTGATCGTGAAACTCTCTGCCTTGCTAAGGTTAGGACTGGACCCAAAGAGGATGGATTCAGTTTTGGTGTGTTCTACGTACCGTGTTACGCTGTATACAGTGCAGATTTTTTTGGGGAAAAGCGTATACAGTCTACTTACCATTTCATCCCACGACCACGCACATCTCGTGCAGGGAATGATTATCGTATACCTCCGGGAAAAAAAACTCTAGACCACACCACTGCAGTTCCCACATGAGCAATTTAAACCCAAGTGACACAAGTGACAAATTCTGTAAATATTCCACAGTCTGTGTCGCCCTCAAGTGGACAAAGTGAATATTGTAGGCACTATTGCTCCAGGTGGTGAGAACAGAGCGTGATTTGGGAACGTACGAGACCGGGGGCGGGGTTTGCCGGCGTGGGCCTTGCTGTATAGAGACACACGGGGACTACAAATTTCACGCCCACTTTTGAGACAGCGCCGCTACTCGAGGTCCGTTAGAACGATGAACTGCAGCTGCCAATGCATTCCCTATGAGAGGATATGAAAGTTAGCCTACTTTTAAAATTATCCTGCATTAACTGAAGACGATATTGATTTAAATAAAAATATGTTTCCAAATGTATGGAGTGTCTTTGTCAACATATCTTCTTGTTTTCTTAATAGTTGATGTGTTTCACATTTAATTTGCCACTTTAACGAGTTACCCATAATGCTAACACAGCAGAGGGTAGACAGCAGACAGGCATTTCAGTGACATCACTGTCTTTACGAGTGCCGAGCGCCGACCGACAGCGTACCCACTGTAGAGGCAGGAGAGGCGGTCGCCTGCCCAACTAAGATCTCGCCTCCCCTAAAAAAAAAAAAACCCCGAAAATGTGTCATTGCGTGCTTAATGTCCTCAAAGTCACGCATCCAACAAGCTTTGAACTGAGCAGATTGGACCTTCTGTTCCAGAGATAATGACCAAAACCTATTGAAAACGGCCACTTTCGCCAGTTTTCTGGGTATTGAAAACCTCAAGGGATGCGTCCGTGATGCGACCACTTAAAGTCTGGATCTCCGATGCTAGCGGTTTTGACATACTGATGGAGTATATTATAGTATATTGTGGGTAGTATATCGAGATGAAAGATATGGGACATTAAAAAGGACAAATTAAACAAATGGGACAGATTATTAGAACACAAAAAAAATCGCTACAGCCTCAGTAGTTAACCAGTGAAATGACGGTATTTTACAATGCCTCTCATAGAGATTGCATTGAGAGCTGCAGTTCATCGTTCTAACGGACCCCGAGTGTCAAAAGTGGGCGTGGATTTGTAGGCCTTCCGCTTCCGGCCGTGTGTCTCTATGTTATGCCACACAGTTGGTGACAGGACAATGTTACTAAAAAAACACAATATAAAAGACAGCTTTTGTGCATTTGTGTAGTAGGAGAGGCGTTCTCACATGCCCTATTTTCCTGCACAGTTTGCGTTATGTACTGTTCTAATTGTTTGCGGAATAGTCGAGTACAGCACTTGCTACTCACCTGAGATATATGACAGTAGCCTACAGTACAGACTAACTGAGACTAGGCATTTGGTGATGAGAACTATCAATATAGCATCCATGATCCATCCATCGCAAGGCTGGCAGACGGCTGTTACTAATCCATTGAAATAAAGAAAAGGAACGGATGGTTTTCTGCTGAGGAGGAAACCGCAATGAAAGCGACTAATTCCAAAATAATCATTATCTCAATATATTCTATATCATCTATATTATTATCACAGGGATGCGGGGGTTAACAGAGCTGCTTATGGGGGGGGGGGGGGTTTGACCAACCGGTCCCGTACGTTCCCAAATCACGCGCCTCTCACAGCACAAGGGAGAAGTCTCCCCTCTGGGCTTTCTGTCAGAAATACTTGGCCACGCCCATGAAGAGGAAACTTCTCCCGTGTGCTTTTGCAACAAGTCTGGTCAACAGCCATGGCCTTTAACCTCACAGAAACTATGCCTAACCCTAACCTCACATTAAAAGGTATGGTAAGTGATTTTATTTGGTTAAAATAAGTCCTAAATATATATTCTATATTATATAAGTCTATATTCTGATAGTAACAAGTAAGACGCGCGAACGCTGGAAGCGAACGCAGCTCGGAAATATTGTGTATTTACGGACTTGTAATCCGTGTTATGTCACCGTGATGGGGAGAGAAGTGTGTGTGTGTGTGTGTGTGTGTGTGTGTGTGTGTGTGTGTGTGTGTGTGTGCGCTGTTGTGCATTTTCATTCCTGCACTCTGCCGCCCTCTGGGGGCCAGAGTGCACAGTGCATGCACACAGAGACGCAGAGACGCAGACACACAACCCGAGCACGTTTACATAGTAAGCTCCACTTGGTCGGAGGCGCGGCGAATCATTGCTATAGAGTGTTTGTTCAGTAACAGGGGTCTCCATGTCTCTCCAGCTCTTTATTAAACAGAAAATACATTTTCGGGTCGGATACCAATTTTATCCAATCAGGATAGGGAACTCAGTCAGGATACAGATTAAACAAGTGAAATTGGAAGTGGTAACACAAGCAGAACTGGATCACTAAAAGGGAAGCTGATAAATGGGTACTCTCTCCTGATTGGCTGAAATTGTGTCACCTACCTGAAAATGTATTTTCTGTTCATTAAAGAGCTGGAGAGACAGGGAGACCCCTGTTACTGAACAAACACTCTATAGCAATGATTACTATCAGAATATAGTGCTTTAACCTTTTTTAAAAATCTGCTTTTGTTTTAACTAAGCAATATCACTTACCCTACCTTTAACATAACATTTGTTGGGTCAAAAAACAAAAGAAAGGAGGTGCAAACTTAACACAGTGAGCCACAGGGCTGTTGAAGCTTCAGGGTGAGTGGGCCCCTGGGCCCCTATTTCTGTCAGAAAACCACACATGAACTATGAGATTTTTAACAACATACCATTATGTACGTAGTTAATGTACTACGCATCATTACTTTCTCATTTTCCATGTTGCCTGCAGTTATTTCACATATAACGGTTGACCATGAAGTCCATCAACAAGTGTTGTGGTTTCGCTCAGCGGTCAGTGTTGCTCCCTCCTTTTGCGGTGTTGCCGGCAGCCCTGTTTCTGAAAGGGACCTACGGCAGGGTCGGCCATCACTAACCCGTCCGTCATCCTCTGGTAGACCAGACTGGAGTCAGACCCCACCGCGCACAACAGCATGGGAGGTCCTCTGTCCAACACCTGCCGAATACTTCTGTGGCTCAGAGATTTGTGAACAGGCAGTGGCAGAACAGTTTGGAAGGGAGCTCCATCCTTCTCCCTTCCCTCCAACAACACCACCTGGAGTTCAGGACATTTCGTGCCAGAGACATGTGTCCACTGACGCACCTCAACCAGATCCATGTAAACAAGGAAAGCTGCATGAACCTGAGCAGTGTCCTCCACCTCTAGATCCATCAGGTGCATGTACACCGGGTGCTGTAACATCCAGTTAGATGGGAAAGGTTTCTCTAACACTGCCATGACATGTTGTACGTACTAAACGTGTAATTAATATGAATCAAGTTTATGGTGTTATGGACATGCGGTTGTTTTTGTAGATCGTCTTTGCTGACATCAGTTTATTCTACATAATGACATCATAATGCAATGACATCACACTGTCACCGTGTAACTGTCCTTTAAAATGAGTTGTCCAATAAACAAAACATCATTCCGAAACTTTTAGCGTGATAGCTTATATCTTATATCTGTGTCCCTGGATAATTACTGTACTTGGTGACACTGTTTGACGGTGGTGTTGATGTGTGAAATGTTACGCTGGACGGTACATCTGAGAGAAGAACGAAAGACAGACCATGCTGCTGTTGCAGTAAGACACAAGCTGTACTCCTTTGGAGGGGAAAAGAACAACAGTGATCAGCTTGAAGTGCACATCTTCAACACTGAGTCTTTACTCTGTATGAAGTTGCCCCCAGTGACGACTGGAAGAGGAGAAGGTCTACCTGATGTTCCCTCCAGGCGCTGGGGCCACACAGCTGTACTTATAGCAGATTGCATCTACATCTGGGGAGGTGTTCATTACTGCAAACTGCTCTATTGATGTTGACTCCCATAGATGGTTCAAGCCCGAGATTTCTGGAACCGTTCCAATGGCGAGGTGCTACCATACAGCCTGTGTCTTGGAGAAGGTCATGTATATCTATGGAGGATTAGCCCAGCTGACTGGATACACTAATGACATGTACAAGTTGGACACCACCACAATGGTCTGGTCTTTAATTAACACCAGAGGCACTCCACCACCAGTCACTCTGCCACCATCATCAGGACAAAGATGTTTGTATTTGGGGGCTATGGGGACCAGGGGGACATCTGCAACATCACAGTGTTTGACACAGAGACCAGCAGCTGGCTGAACACACCTTCTGCACAGCCTCTCCCAGAAGGACGCTTTGGTCATTCAGCCTTTGCTGAAAAACGGGGGAAACGGCCCTTCTCAGAGGTATAGGATGTGCTGTTGCATGGGTGGGAGATCGTATCATCCTCTTTGGAGGATACAAATATAACCACAAAATCTCTGATGATCTGTACATCTTAGATTTACGTCCAACACTGAAGACACTATGCAAGCTAGTAGTTATTCACTACGGTGTGGAGCAGTCAGAGTTCCTTGAGAGGGTCCGTCAAAAAGGTCAAATTATGGCCGATATGTATCGGTCTGGCTCAGGTAAAAAAAAAGTGATACAGTGACGACAAAATTGTTTAACTCCAATTTTAATTTCCAGCAGTTGATTGGTGTTGTGACTTACAGTGTAACATACAGTGTGATTAAAAACAGCCTTCACCTGAAGTGGAACATTAAATACATAATAAAGAAAAAAAATTTACAGTAACTGGTAGGCCTACACATTCTAACGCCCCTTCATTGTCTTTTAGAGTAGCCGGTACACCATATAAATCAACTTCATTGTCGGAGTGTTTGGGGTGCTCAACACGCGGGGCGAGGCCTACCACGGGGTCTTTCTTAACCCATTAAGACCGGGAGACGCATCCGTGTAACCACTTTAACCATTATTTTATAGTTTTGGCTATTCAAAAATAGCAGATCTACAAGCTCATAGCGCGGCACTCGGTGCCGCGCTATGAGCTTGTAGATCTGCTATTTTTGAGAAATTGTGAAAATGTGTGCAAATCTTTGAATATATATATTTTTTAAAGCGATTTTTTTTTACTCAAAATCAAAAACTGATAGATCTTGCACACTTATAGATCTGCTATTTTTGAACAGTCAAAGAAATCTAAAAATGACACGGATGCGTTCCCGGGTCTCAAATGGTTAAGATGAGCACACAATGGTCTTCAGATCTTGGGTCGGTGGGAAACTAAATGATTCAAGTTGTAAAAATGGAACCGAGATATATATAAACGTAAGATTTAACGACAAATTATCTCTTAAGAATCGACAGCGAACTGAAGGGTGACATTACGGCTCACTTCCATGCCTCAGTAACAAAGGTAGTTAAAGGAGGAGTTCACCGAAAAATGACTTATTTTCTATCAATTGCACACCCTATGAAGCCTTGAATCCATGGATTCTTTATTGTTTTTGTCGCATTCCTAAGCTAATAATTCTCCTACCGGCTAATGTATCCGGTAGGAGACACAAAGTAGATTATGTGTGTCTCCTACCGGAAATACACACGGTCATCAAATTATTGTCTTAGGAATGCCACAAAAACAAAAATAAATCCATGAAATCAAGGCTTCATGGGGTGTGTAATTGATAGAAAATAAGTCTTTTTTTTCGGTGAACTCCTCCTTTAAAAGCTTATAAACTTATATAAACTAAAGTAGAAGAAAAAAAAACACACCAAATGACTTTTAAAAAATGGTAAAGTGGTTAAAGTGGTCACTGTGAAACGTCTGGGTGGGCAAAATCAAATTAAACCATATTTTTGACCCGATACCTTGATATGGATATTGGCACGATATCGTAGTGTGATAACAATATAAACATTTTATATTTCTAAAAATGTTCTAAAATAGCATGTCTACATGCTTGTTGATCTGCTATCTGAGATATTTTAAAAAGTGTAAAATAAAAGGTCCTTACACACCGGGGCGATTTTTTCATGCGAATAATACGTATTTTTTTAAAACCTTATAAAGTCAATGGAAGCGTACATGGAGTGAAAAAGCGTCTTTTAATTATTCGGAACGAGTCCGAATTTTGCGTATATTCGCCGGTGTGTAACCGCCTTAAGGCTTAAAGGGGAATTTGGACCACGGTTTTCTACACCTTTTCTATGATGTCATGATATCCTATGATAGCAATTGACGCGCGTGTTTAGCTGTGGCGGACCCGGGATGGAGTTATGAAAATCTTCTACCGTACCATTCATCCTAGGATATCATAACATCATAGAAAAGGTCAGAAAACTGTGGTCCAAAATTCCCCATTAAGTGATTAAAACACGCTATCGATATAATATCAATGTTTTCATTTGTTCATTTTACGATCAGCTACAAATGTAGCGTGCTCAGCCCTTCGACCTTACAGTGCATTACGGAGTGGAATTCTATATGCAAGTAAACAAAACAAAAAGTATACGATAGTCGTCCTATTTGGTCCCGAAAGATTCATGTCACCCTCTTACAGGTACAAGTAAGTAGTCTTTACAACATTGGTTCTCAAAGTGGGGTCCGGGGAGCCCCAGGGGTCCGTGGGGGAGTTCCAGGGGGTCCCCAGCAAAATGTGTTAATATAGCATCATAATCATTTTAACCAGTTTAACCTTTTATACGTTGGCCATTCAAAAATAACAGATCTACAAGCGCTGCGCTATGAGCTTGTAGATCTGCTCTTTTTCTTTTTAAATTGTGAAAACTTCTCAAATCTTTGAATAAATGTATATATATTTCAAAGTGAACATTTGTAACTCAAATCTTTGCTTCTGGGGGGGTCCCTGGAACAAAATATTTTGAGATGGGGGTCCGCGGTCAAATACATATCATTTTGGGGGTCCTTGACATGAAGAAAGTCTGAGAACCACTGCTTTACAAAACAAATAGAGTTTAGAGGACTTTAAGTTAACAGTGAGTATGAAGGAACAGCTATTTAAAAGTGACCACACACTTGGCTAAACATAGCTAACATACTAAATCACCAAATCCTCCCTAAAATGTCAATTCACACGCCGTTCGCACAGATCATACAAATCACGCCCGATATATACTTTGTGGTGCGACGGTGTCGCTCGGTCAAAAATAGCCGCTCTCCGTAGCTTGGAAATAGTCTATTTTTGACAGCGCGAAACCATCGTAAAACAAAGTTTAAATTCAATCCGGGAACGCGTCTGGGTCATTTTAAGATTTTTTGGTTTTTTTTTAAATAGCAGACCTACAAGCTCATAGCGCAGCACCGAGTGCCACGCTATGAGCTTGTAGATCTGCTATTATTTACACCCAAGCGGGCTGGCGTTTTAGGCCTTGCCCATCACGGGGCTCCCAGGGGCCGACACAGACTCCACCGAGGACTGCTCGTCTGACTCCGGAATCAACTCCTCCTTATCACTGTATATATGAGAGAGAGACACAGACACAGACACAGACACAGACACAGACACAGACACAGAGAGAGAGAGAGAGAGAGAGAGAGAGACACAGCGAGAGAGAGAGACACAGAGAGAGAGAGAGAGAGAGAGACAGAGACAGAGACAGAGAGACAGAGAGACAGAGAGACAGAGACAGAGAGAGAAGGGGGGTTATACATTTGTGAAAGAATTTGAGCATTTGTTGGCATTTCAAAGTGTTTTAACCCATTATGACCGGGAAAGCATCCGTCTACTTTTGATTTTAAAGTTTTTTGAGTAGCCAACTTGTAAGTGCTTACAATGATTGTGATGCTAGAACTAGCCTGGAACTAGCCTGGAATCCAGACTGATTCGCCATGTTCGTCTTTTTCTCACTTCGCTACTCAGTCTGGCCAGGGTCCTATTTGACTCGTATTTCAGTTACGTGGGCAAGTCAGGAAGTGACTCCAGTTTTACATTGGTTTATTTTTAACACATGATTATTTTGAGAGGGTCCAAACTTCAAATATGGGGGGTCCCCAGTTCAAATATGGGGGGTCCCCAGTTCAAATATGATTTGTTTTGGGGGTCACGGCCTTAAAAGATTGAGAACCAATGATCATGCGGGGCAGGGCAGCAGCAGTGTTTACCTGACAGTGGAGGCCCTGCGGGGCAGGGCGGTGTATCTGGAGCGCCTCAGGGTGATCACCACCAGGACAGTCAGCAGCAGAGCGGACATCACGGCCAGAGTGGCGACCAGGAAGAACGCTGTGAGACAGGACAACGCTGTTAGAGATGGCAGGCAGACAGACAGACAGACGGGCAGACAGGCAGGCAGGCAGGCAGGCAGACCCGCGATTAACCCATTCAAAACCGGGAATGCATCTCTGTCATTTTTAGATTTCTTTGGGCTATTAGATCTGATTTTCTTTTTATCGTGAAAATGTGTGCAAATCTTTGAATATACATATTTAAACATTTGAAAGATATTTTGTTCCAGGGACCCCCCAGAAGTTAAAAATATAAGATTTGCACCCTTTTTTTAATTTTTTTTATAGCAGATATACAAGCTCATAGCTTGTAGATCAAACATTTTTTTGTAGATCTACAAGCTTACAAGACGTCGCAACGTGAAGCGTTTCTGGCAAAGAGATTTGGTGTGGACTGAAAAAAAAGCGGTCCAAGAACAGACAAAGCCAAATCCAGGTCCAGAGTATGACGGACAATTTCATGATAAATTTAAATCTTCGCGATATGCTTATTGTGTGACAGACAGACAGACAGACAGACAGACAGGACAGACGTCCACATTGTAATAATTATACCTGCTGTCCCTCTGTTGCGTGGTCTGGGGTGTCCTCGCTCGTCAAAGTGACCTGAAGACACACAAGACATGAGTCAACATTACAACAATTGACCACAAGAGCAACACAATTACCGTAAATTTCGCACTATAAGCCGCACCTGAATATAAGCCGCACCTGAATATAAGCCGCAGCAGCTAAATTGAATGATTTGTACATATATAAGCCGCACTGGACTATAAGCCGCGGGTGTAAAATCCATAGATTTAGGAGGTCCCCTAGTGGCCGTTAGCTGTAAAAATCCATAGATAAGCCGCACCGTTATATAAGCCGCAGGGTCGAAAAATTTGAAAAAAGTTGCGGCTTATAGTCCGAAATTTACGGTAGACACACCTCTAGAAATATGGATTCTAGCCATAGCGATGATAACCATGGTCCAACAGTTCAAAACCTTTTAAAGGGATATTTCACTTTTTTAATGGGTCATTTTATCATTTACTCAGGCTTTTGTGAGCCCCATACAGTTTTTTAGACCTGAGGCCGATTCTAAAAACGCCTTCCAAAACCTAACCTAAGTTTTCTGAAAACGTTCAAATTCCTACTAAAAATAATTAATAAAAAATGATGTTGCTATAAGTATAACGAGACACAGAGGTGGCTCCCGGATTGAAAGCTATAACAACCTATAGGTTACAACAGGTCTAAATAGGTTAAGTTGCTTGATTCAGTATTTAGATATTTATTTTATCGGACACGCCCCCCAGCGTTGATTTCGTCGACTAAAACTATGACGAAAAACGTTTGTCGACTACCTTTTTTCAATGATGAAAACTAAATAAAAAACTAATCTACCATGACTAAGACTAAGACAAAATATATTGACAACGTTCGTCAACAAATAAAAACTAGATTAAAATGTTAAGGAGGGACTAGTGGAGAAGAGATCCAGTAGAACTAAAAGACAAGTCATTTTATGTTTGGTTGCGCTCGGGTGTTCTGCTCAGAAAATAGCAGATCTACAAGTTCACAACGCGCCGCAGCGCGAAGCTATGAGCTTGTATATCTGCTATTTTCGAATAGCCAAAGAAATCTCAAAATGACACAGATGCGTTCCCGGTTTGAATGGGTCAAAGTAATAACAGGTCACCTTTGGCCCCGGCGGCGCAGCGGCCCATGCAGTCCTCAGAGGTCAGGTAGCGGTTGTTGTTCCCGCGGCAGCCGCCGTAGACGAAGGGACGGCAGGACCCGGAGGATGCATCGTAGAAGAACTGAGGGAAGTACGCCCTGCACGGGCCTGGATCTGATGCACTGAGGCAGAACTCTGTGAGAGAGAGAGAGACACACACACACACACAGTGGTGGAAAAAGTACTCACATTCTTTACTTAAGTAAAAGTATCGATACTGTAATATAGAAGTACTCCGTTACGAGTAAAAGTCTGGAATTAAAAATGTACTTGAGTAAAAGAACAAAAGTATTGGCATCAAAATGTACTTAAAGTACCAAAAGTAAAAGTACGCTTTATGCAGAATGTCCCATTTCAAGTTTTCAAATGTATACAAATATTTTGAAAATAGCAGATCTACAAGCTCACAATGCGTCGCATCTGTGAGCTTTCAGATCTGCTATTTTCAAATGGCTGAAATGTATATATATGGCTGAAGTGGTTACTGTATGATTTGTAATAATAATCTAAATCTACAAAGTGACTAAAGTTTTCAAATACTTGCAGTGGAGTAAAAGTACAATATTTGCCTCTGAGGTGGAGTAGAAGTAAAAGTATTGGAAATTGGAAATACTCAAGTAAAGTACAAACACCTCAAAATTGTACTTAAGTACAGTACTTGAGTACATGTACTCGATCCCATATTCTGGGACGAACATTGTGCAAAAGAAACGTTGCAACGGCAGTCACATCCACAGTGGTATGAATGAAGGCGTTGTGATGCGTTTGCTTTGGTACCTGCATAGTCCTCAGCATCCACCTCGTGGTCAGGGGTCTCGGGTTGGGGGGGTAGGAGCCTTCTGGAGGAGGGAACGACTGTCACTGGAGGAGGAGAGGAGAGGAGAGCAGTGTGTGAGACAGACAGAGGTGGAAAAAGTACTCAATTTTTTTACTTAAGTAAAAGTATCAATACTGCAATGTAGAAATGCTCTGCTACAAGTAAAAGTCCAGAATTCAAAATTTACTTGAGTCCACAGTGCCAAGACATTTTTCAGTGGTTTTCCATCAGATGGCGCTGTTATCTACTCTATGAATGGCGCTTTCACTGCCTGATGACGACAAGACCCGGAAATGACGTCATTAAAAAAAATAAAGGCTCATTTACTTCCTGTTTATTTCCTATGGGGAAATCATAGATATAGAAACCTAGATACCTCTTTGGCCTCTGCAGTTCGTTGGAGCGACTGGTATCGCGGTCGCCATTTTAGAGTAGGCAAGCTACCATTCAAAGTGACTACTGGCCAATCACAGCGCGTTGACTACTGGCCAATCACAGCGCGTAGACTACTGGCCAATCACAACGCGTCTAACTGACCCTTTCCTCCCCGAGACTCACGAGATCCCCGTGCGTGAAATGAGGCGATCTCCGTGAGGACAGGGATCACCGAAAATATTCCATGAAAACACTCGTTTTCGCTGGCACTGGGTGACACTATTACATTATTACTCCGGCAGTTAAAGAGTTCCAAGAGCTGGAGAGACTGGGAGTCTCCTGTTACTGAACAAACACTCCATAGCAATGAATACCATCACAAAATAGAGCTAATTAACACTTACACCAGTGGTTTTCAACCTTTTTCATGCCACGGAACCCTAAATTGATATACATTTGGCCGCGGACCCCCATCTGAAAAGGTTTTGTGCCAGGGACCCCCAGAAGCAAAGATTTGAGTTAAAAATGTTCGCTTTAAATATATTCAAACATATGCACACATTTTCAAGAATTTTCAAAAATAGCAGATCTACAAGCTCATGTGCCGCGCTATTAGCTTGTACATCTGCTATTTTTGAATAGCCAAAGCTAAGTGATTGTGACGCTATGTTAACACATTTCCCTGGGGAGCCCCTGGTACACCCCAAGGACCACTGGTGGTCCCCGGACCACAGGTTGAGAACCACTGACTTACACACTTAACACACACAAGTTGATACAAAGAGACAGACTGAAAGACAGACAGGGAGACAGACAACGGGTCAGACAGACATACAGACCTGTGCAGGTAGCTATGCAGCTCTCTTGGTCGTTGTAGTTGTTCTCGTTGCCCCGGCAGCCTCCGTAGATGAATGATTGACAGGTGCCAGCGCTGCTGTCGTAGAACCAGTGTGTCATGGAGGCGCGGCACGGACCCGCCTCTGGCTTCGCCTCGCAACGACCTGATTGGGCCACAGGACATGGGGGAGGGGCCGTTATTCAAATGAGTCCAAGTTTGCTCAAATAATAGCGTTAGAAATGGCACAATACTATGGAATGAGTTACCTCCCCCCCACTTCCGTTTCGTCTTTGCAGTCACGTAAATGTGTAAATCTATAAATCTACTGTAAATCTAACTTGTCGAAGCATATATAACGGAAATAACGATCAGATGACAGCTTCTTTTCTCTGCTTTTGGGAGGTGTAGTTTCAGACTCTATACAGTATAGCATTTGGAGAATGTGGAATAGTAGTCTGGCCACGCGAGACTAACTGAAACCATTAAGACCGGGAACGCATCTGCCATTTTAAATTTCTTTGGGCTATTCAAAAATAGCAGATCTACAAGCTCATAGCCACAGCTTGTAGATCTGCTATATTATTTTTAAATAGTGAAAATGTGTGCAAATCTTTGAATATATATATAATATTATTTTAACTCAAATCTTTGCTTCTGGGGGTTCCTGGAACAAAATATTTTCAGATGGGGGTCCGCGGCCAAATACATTTTGGGGGTCCTTGACATGAAAAAGTTTGAGATCCACTGATATAGCAACATACGTTTTTTTCAACAAAAAAAAAACTGTTAGGATTTAGAAGACATTTGTAGAATCCCACAGAAGCAAAGATTTGATTGAAACATTTTCGCTTTTTAAAAAGAACATTCTGGGAGTACTCTGTCCAACATAGTAAGCTGTGGTGATGCAGTGCCTACCTGCAAAGTCCTCCTGAGACATCTCTGGAAGAGAGACCTTCTGATCCACTGTCACACCTAGAGAGAGAGAGAGGAGAGAATTTAGATTTTTTTTGTAAGTGGCTTGATGTACAAGTACAGAGTGCTAAGCAGGGAGGCATTGGGTCCCATTTTTAATAGTCTTAGGTATGACCCGGCCGGCGGAATTGAACCCTGACCTCCCAATGTCAGGGCGGACACTCGAACCGCAAGGCCTCTGAGCTGGTGCTTATTACATGCCCATGCATATTCATAAAAACAACCGTGTGTGTGTGTGTGTGTGTGTGTGTGTGTGTGTGTGTGTGTGTGTGTGTGTGTGTGTGTGTGTGTGTGTGTGTGTGTGTGTGTGTGTGTGTGTGTGTGTGTGTGTGTGTGTGTGGTTAAAAACATTGGAGAACCACTAAATGTTTTGTCATGTGAGCGGTCTAAAAGGTGTAGTACCTCTCGTCGCCAGTAGGTGTCCTACCAGACCACAGGATCCTACACGTCTCAACAGAGCAGCAGGTAAACCAACAACCCATCATATCAACAGACTTTACCACAGTGGTTCTCAAAGGACCCCCGGGGGTCCCGTGTATGGATGTACTTCAAACCGGTGGTTCTCAAGGACCCCCAAATTGATATGCATATTAGCCCATGGACCCCCATTTGAAAACATAATGCCAAAGACCCCATAAGAGATTTATTTTGTCTCTATAGCTATGTTTTTGAACCTTTGTAATTCCAAGGACCCCCCAGTTTCAGAGTTACAGACCTGTAACGGTCCATTTGGTTCCAATAACCATCAATCATTTGGCTGAGGACCACCTGGAACACCTCACAACGCGCCGCGATGCGACGCGTTGTGAGCTTGTAGATCGGCTATTTTCAAATAGCCTAGGTATAAAATAGGGCTAAAGTGGATAAAGTATGTTTTATAATGTAATAATTTATATCTGCAAAGTAACTAAAGTTTTCAAATAATTGTAGTGGAGTAAAAGTACACTATTTGACTCTGAGATGTAGTGGAGTAGGAGTAAAAGTATTGACAATGTGGAAATACTAAAGTACAGTAGCCTACGGTACTTGAGTAAATGTACTTAGTTACTTTACACCACTGTTATTAGAGATAAGTTTAGGCTGTGTGAAGAAAGCAGTGTTTTACCAGCAGACTGGTCGTCTGTGATGAGGGTTTCAGCATGGTCCATGTCCTCTGCTTCTACGGCCTTCTCCAACGCTAGAGAGACAGAGACACGTGTGTCAACACCACCAGTGGTGGAAGAAGTACTCCGATATTTCACTCGAGTAAAAGTAGCAACACCACAATATAAAAAATACTCCGTTACAAGAAAAAAGGCCTGTGTTCAAAATGTTACTTGAGTAAAAGTACAAAAGCATTGGCATTAAAATATACCTAAAAGTATCAAAAGTAAATGTACTAACATTTTTGAAAAAAGCAGATCTACAAGCTCACAATGAGTCGCGATGCAACACGTTGTGAGCTTGTAGATCGGCTATTTTCAAATAGCCTAGGTATGAAATAGGGCTGAAGTGGTTAATGTATGTTTTATAATATAATTTATATCTGCAGAGTAACAAGTAACTAAAGTTTTCAAATAATTGTAGTGGAGTAAAAGTACAATATTTGCCTCTGAGATGTAGTGGTATAGAAGCAAAAGTACTGAAAATTTAAAATACTCCAGTAAATAAAAAATACCTCAAACTTTTACTAGTACTGCACTTGAGTAAATGCACTCAGTTACTTTACACCACTGGTCAACACAGCAGAAAGATGTGTGAGCTGTTGTGAAAGGAGAAAAAGAGCAGATCTACAAGCTGGTGAGCTTGTAGATCTGCTATTTATTTTTTTAAATCGTGGAAAATGTGTGCAAATCTTTGAATATATGTTTTTTAAAGCAAACATTTTTAACTCAAATCTTTGCTTCTGGGGGATTCTACAAATGTCCTCTAAAATAAATCCTAACAGTTTTTTTGGAAAAAAAACGTATGTTGCTATAATCAGTGGTTTTTTCATGTCAAGGACCCCTGAAATTACATGTATTTGGCCGCGGACCCCCATCCCAAAATATTTACTCCCAGCCAGGGCTGGGAGTAATTGTAATCCTGGTAAAATAAATCATTAAGAAATAATATGTTTGAAATAATTGTGATATTGTTTTGAAGACATATGGCCCTCGTCCTACTCCACAGTTTACAGGACGACAATAACGGTACTAAAAAGTAGGCGTTGTACTTTCTGTGCGGATGGGCTCCTCCTCCATGCTGCGGCCTGCTATGGGGAGAACATCTGCAGGTGCTGGGGTCTCCTCCTCAAGTACGCTCCCTGGAAAAACACACACACTTAAACATTTAACTCTTTCATTGCCATGGACGGGAATTCCCGTGCAATTCTGCATTGCCACGGACGAGTTTGGACGGAAATTATTTTTCGGTAGTTTTCCACTAGATGGCGCTGTTACCTATCCTATGGATGCTGCTTTCACTTCCTGATGATGACAGACCCGGAAATGAAGTCATTTAAAAAAGATAAAAGCTTGTTTACTTCCTGCAGTGAAATGCCCATATCTCTCCTAGATCCCCGTTTTACGGCAAAACAAGCCTCATTGAAACGGCCATAGCACTTGAATGGAGGATCGCGGCCGGCCAATTGTCCCCCCCCCGCCCCCCCCCCGATTCTACCGGACCCCTGTGTGTGTAATGAGCTGATCTCCGTGAGGAAGGAAGTCACAGAGAATATTGCAATTAATGAATTCCGTGGCAATTAATTCCGCAAAAGTAGCAATACCACAATATAAAAATACTCTGTTAAAAGTAAAAGGCCTGTGTTCAAAATGTTACTGGAGTAAAAGTACAAAAGCATTGGCGTCAATATATACTCAAAGTACCAAAACTAAAAGTACAAACCCACACATTTCCGTCTCCTCATTGGGTGGGCTGTGGACAGATCAGAGACCCGCCTACCAGTGACATAATCGATGGGGATTCCAAGCCAACATAAACTAGAGCCTCTATCTCTTCCTGGAAAGTTACTCAAGTAAAAAAGAAAGGAATACTTTTTCCATTATGTCTAAAAAAATAGTTTTTCAAGTCAAACATTTTCCATTTTGTTCTAGAATTTTCTAAAATAGCAGAGGTAAAAGCTCGCAGCGTGGCACGAAGTGACACGCTGTGAGCTTGTACATCTGCTATCTCTGAATAGCCAACGTATAAATGTATAAATTATTGTGATTACTTTTGTTGAGAACCACTGATTAAGAGAACAGAATAACTTTACTTTCAGCTTGTCCTCTTTTCCTCACTACTTTGACTGTCTTTACTCCGACCGGTTTATCCACATATAGTACACCGTTGTGACGATGAACCGTTGCAACGTGTGTCATTCGTCAAAACGCGACTCTGGTGGGACTCGAACCCACAACCTTTGAATTGCTGCAGCTTTTACTAGAAGTCCAATGCGCTATCCATTGCGCCACAGAGCCACCTGTTGACATGGCCTGCCAGCTGGCCCTATGAACACACACACACACACACACTATCACTCACTCACACACACACACACACACACAGAGAGGCTGTCACTTCCATGTACACACACACACACACACACACACACACACACACACACTAAGCTGAGCTGTCGAATGCCTTTGTGTCGACGAGGCGTGTAATTCTAGCAGTGCGTCTGAGTCTCTTGCAAACACACACACACACACACACACACACACACACACACACACACAGAGGGCGGTTGAGCCATGAGCAATGGCACTATTTAGGGCCAGCTCTTGGTGTGTGTGTGTGTGTGTGTGTATTACTATACTTGTGAGGGCCAAAATGTCCCCACAAGTATAGTATAATATTGTGAGGTTCCATTTTCCTGGTCCTCACAAGAGAAAGTGTTTTTTATGGTTAAAACAGATGTTTAGAGTTAGAGGTACAATTAGGAACAGATTCCGGTTAGGGTTAGACATTAAAAGAGGTCAGGTTAAAGCCAGGAAAGCATCAGAAAAGTGTCATTTTAAATTTGAGCTACATAATGTACATATAGCAACATAAGTTTCTCAAAAAACTAATTTAGAACAGTGTTTGAAAATTGTTGAATATATATATATTTTTTAAACACAAATCTTCTCTTCTGGGGCTCCCTGGCACAAAATATTTTCAGATGAGGATTCTGCGGCCAAACACACATCATTTTGGGGGTCCTTCGGACAAAAAGGTTTCGACGCGTTGTGAGCTTGTAGATCATCTATTTTCAAATAGCCTACGTATAAAATAGGGCTAAAGTGGTTAATGTATGTTTTATAATGTAATAATTTATATCTACAAAGTAACTAAAGTTTTCAAATAATTGTAAGTGCAGTAACAGTACAATGTTTGCCTCTGAGATGTAGTGGAGTAGAAGTAAAAGTATGGAAAATTGGCAATACTCCACGAAAGTGTGTGTGTGTGTGTGTGTGTGTGTGTGTGTGTGTGTGTGTGTGTGTGTGTGTGTGTGTGTGTGTGTGTGTGTGTGTGTGTGTGTGTGTGTGTGTGTGTGTGTGTGTGTGATTAATGGACAGGGATTTAAGGCACAGCTCACTTCACACTGGGTGGGATTTTTTAAATTATTAGTTGCATATGCTTTTTTCTTTTTTTTACACCTATTTTTTTTATGAAGTCAGATTTTATTTCTAATGTTATTGTTGCTTTTTTGTCTTTGTCTTTTGTCTCTTTTATTGTTTCCCCCCCTCCCAAACTTCTTCATGTCAACGACACCCAAATAGATATATATATTTGGCCGTGGACCCCCATCCAATACATTTTGTGCCAGAGACCACGATACAAGATTTGTTGTTGAACAGATTTTAAAAATATTCCAAATTTTACAATATTTTTGTCAAGATATTTTTTGGAAAATAAGAGATATAGAAGCTCACAACGTGTCGCGATATGAGCTTGTAAAATGCACGGTAGGACACCAACCGGGACACAGAAATGTGGTTCCAGGATTTAAAATGTATAACTCTCTGGCCCTCATCCATCTGTTCACTGAGACTGAGACATCAAACTATGTACAATGTAGGCATTAACCCACTAAGACCAAAAAGCATCTGTGTCCTTTTAGATTTCTTTGGGCTATTGAAAAATAGCAGATCTACAAGCTCATAGCGCGGCACTGAGTGCCGCGCTATGAGCTTGTAGATCTGCTATTTTTGAAAAATCTTGAAAATGTGTGCAAATCTTTGAATACCGGTACATATTTCTTTTAAGCGGAGATGTTTTACTCAAATCTTTGCTTCTGGGGGGATTCTACAAATGTTTTCTAAATCCTAACAGTTTTTTGGAAAAAAACTTGTGTTTCTATAATATCTGTGGTGCTCAAACTTTTTCATATCAAGGACTCCCAAAATTATATGTATTTGGCCGTGGACCCCCATCTCAAAGTATGTTGTTCCAGGGACCCCCAGAAGCACACGTGAGGAAAAAGGCTCAGCAGCGACTGTACTGGCTCCGCCGCCTGAAGAAGCTCGGAGTAGGACATCGCATCCTCAGGCTGTACTACAACAGTTCTGTTGAAGGCATCCTAACAGGCTGTGTCACGGCCTGGTACGGGAACTGCACTGCCCGAGAAAAGATCAGCCTACAACGAGTAGTGCGATCGGCAGAGCGGATAATGGGACTCGAGCTCCCAGCGCTCCAGGAACTGTACAAAAAGCGGTGCGTGGTCAAAGCCAAGCGCATCATCAAGGACAAGCACCACCCAAGTCACAGACTGTTCAACCCCCTACAACGACCGCGACCGGGCAAGGGGCTCTACCGCAGTATCAAGAGTTCCACCACCAGGTTCTGGTGTAGTTTCAATCCGGCTGCTGTCAGAATGCTGAATGGAGCATAAGCCTGAATGAGGCATAGGCCTTGTTCAGCAGCCTGACAACAGGCGGCGCAGACTTTTTCTGGCTCTTCCTGAACACACCTGTGGATTATACCAGGGACAATGACTTGGACTTTAGCCCCCCCTCGGACACACCTGTGGACTACACCAGGTACAAATGACTTTTTGTTGCACTCCCTCATGGAGCTACCTGCGGATTATACTAGGGTCAGTCCACTCTAGGTGGACACGCACTGACCTTTTGCACCTTAATCCCTTGTACAACGCACTGACTTTTTTTTTAAAAAAAATTATTGTGCTCCTTTTCCTCTAAGCACCTTAACGTCCATTGTCTATCATGCACAGTATAAGTATAACATGCACAGTATACAATACATTGCTGCTATGCTCAAGCACCTTAGTTTATTTTTATTTTATTTTTTTATTATCTCAGGTAATTTGTAAATATGTAGATAACTTGTCTGGCCTTCTGTTGCTCTCTTGTTTTGATCTCCTTCCCACTTGCCCCCCACCCTCTTCTTCTCCCCCCCCCCCTCTTCTTTCTATGGAAACTAACGTTGCGATGGGAACGATGTACAAAAAAGAATTTCACCCACTTTTTTACCTTGTAAACCTGTGATGTGACAATAAAACTGATTCTGATTCTGAAGCAAAGATTTGAGTTGTGTTCGCTTTAAAGAAATGTATATTCAAAGATTGGCACAACTTTTCAAGATTTTTCAAAAATAGCATATATACAAGCTCATAGCGCTATGACCTTCTGCTATTTTTGAATAGCCAAAGACATATTAAAATGACACAGACGCGTTCCCGATCTTAATGGATTAAGCAGATGCTCTTAATTCAGAGTGATTTACAGTAAGCAAGGTAAACGCACACATAGAATACAGAGAGACAGTGTAGTGCCTCAGTAAATTAGGATCACAGGTACACCAAGAACCTAGCATCAGTCTAAACACTGCCAAGGCAGAGTGCAGTAACTACGAAAACAAAAATCACTGAAAAATGGGTTTAAAAGTGATTCAACTGGTCAGCCAAATGAGATATGGGCATATAAGTGATATTACACTAATTGTACATCTGTTCTTGAGGTAATTGTTTATCCCCCAACATCACAAAGGCTAATTTGACCTTTGGGATACCCAAATAAGTCGGTGTGTCCAAAAACGTAGTTACTGCACTTTGGCTTGGCAGGGATATACACTATCATAATAATAATATGTACATTGAAACTATAGGATACCAGGTAAACAATGAACCTGGCATCTGTCTAAATGTCTCCAGACGAAGACCCTCTACACTGATTCCCATCACATCTTCAGCTGTTTTCTGTTTACCTTCACAGCCTTTCCAGTTTGTCTGTGTGTGCATGTGCGTGTGTGTGTGTGTGTGTGCGTGTGCGTGTGCATACCCGTGACTCCGCTGCAGGCGCTCTCACACTCCTCCTGGGAGTCGAAGTTGTTCCCATTGGCTCCGCAGCCTCCGTAGACGAACAGGCGGCAGCTCTGATTGGCCACGTCGTAGTAGAACTTGGGGAAGGCGGCGCGGCACACGCCCACTTTTCTGGGCGCACGGCAACGATCTGACGGACGGAGAGACAGACACACGGTTAGTATCGGTATCATTTTAAGATGTCTTGGGCTTTTCAAAAATAGCAGATCTGCAAGCTCATGCCGCTTGCAGATCTGCTATTATTTTTTTATATCTTGAAAAATGTGTGCAAATCTTTGAATATATATATATATATATAACTCAAATCTTTGCTTCTGGGGGTCCCTGGAACAAAATATTTTCAGATGGGGGTCCGCGGCCAAATACATAGTTTTGGGTGGTCCTTGACATGACAAAGTTTGAGCACCACTGATATATGTTATAGATAGCTTTTTTTATGTTAGGATTTAGAAGACATCCCAGTCCCATCCCATTTAGAAGAATCCCTAGAAGCAATAAGATTTGAGTTACAAATGTTCGCTTTAAAAATGAATTTGTAACTCAAATCTTTGCTTCCGTGGGATTCTACAGGACTTTCCATGACGTTAATGTGTAAACAACCCCGCCAGTCCGGTCTAACCTGTTAGACAGACACACTACTCTCTAAAACCTTTCCTTTTCCTGCCAACACCGTCAATTCATTGTGTCCAGTGTTGCCAGGTATGCTTATTACTAAGATAAAGAGACCGTAGGGCTTGTTTTTCCTGTAAAGTCGCTTGTAAATATTGGTAGTTGCGGGTTGCAGTTTTTGGGGGTTTGTTTTCAAAGTGTAGTTGCTTTTTAGGGCGTGGTTTAGTTTGACCACTTTAACCCCTATATATGTCGGCTATTTGAAAATAGCAGATCTACAAGCTCACAACTAGGGGTGGGACGATATGAAAATTTCATATCACGATAGTTGTGGCCAAAAATATCACGATATACGATATTATCACGATATTAGCGCGCCGCTTATAAAATTCTTAAAATGCTAGAAAAACTGTGAAATCACTTGACCTGTCATTTCTGTTAAAGAACATTTATTATCTTGTCACTCAGGGCAATTTGTAAACATCCAATACTGGAGGTAGAGAAACCTCCACCTTAAAAATGGAGTTCGAAGTTATAATGGGTTTGTATAGGAAGGGGGCGTGTCTGATAAAATGAATATCAAATATCTAAATACTGAATCAAGCAACTTAAAAACGGTCTGGGGGGCTCACAAAAGCCTGAGTAGACGATAAAATGACCAAAAGTTGTTTTGAAAGTGAAATATCCCTTTAAGTACACTTTTGAGGATTTTTTACTTTACTGGAGTATTTCCCATTTCCAATAAATTTCTCTTACTTCTACTCCAATACATCTCAGAGGCAAATATTGTACTTTTCCTCCACTACAATGATTTGACAACTTTAGTTACTAATTACTTTGCTGATTTAGATCACAAAACCTACATGAACCACTGCAGCCCTATGCATTTTGGCCATTTGAAGATAGCCGATCTACAAGCTCACAATGTGAGCTTGTAGATCGGCTATTTTCAAACATTTCTTTTTTTATAGATTTGATGCCAATACTTTTGCACTTTTATTCAAGTACATTTTGATTACCAGACTTTTACTAGTATTTAAATATAATATCAATATATAATATCAATATCAATATAAATATCAATCTGACAATGTAAAGTTAAAACGGAACGGGACGTGCAGCAATTGCTGCTATAAAATAATGACTTTATATTTGGTTGCGCGCCGTGTGACGCATCAAACAGAGCCAATCTACAAGCTCACGAACGCGTCAGATCATGAGTTTGTAGGTCGGCTAATTTTTGCTGCACAACACGGTCGTTCAACTCAGCATAATTCACAAACGGCTTATTTTTCGCGTTAACTTGAATTCCACGCTGTAATATGGACGAGGCTTGACAACAACTAGCCTGGGATCCTAACCTCGAATCACCAGGCTTTCCAGCACGGGGGAATCCGTTCGGTGGATGTGAAGTTGTGAGAAGAAAAAAAAGTCAGCCGAATGGAGCGAATCAGTCTGGGTTACAGGCTAGACATTAGACAACAACTTGATATAAACGTGACTTAGTTTACTAAAGATCAGCAGCTCAACATATTGGCAATAAAGCTGGGTACAACGCGCGTTCTCGACGGCACTGCCGTATATTCTCTATCTCAGCTACGGACACCTTCGTACTAGTGCGTAGCACAACAAGCTAGTAGACTACAAGGGACAGTGAGGCGAGTGCACTGACTCGCTGCGACGCTGCCTATTACGTTACACCCGCCTTCTTTGGAACTGTATCCAGTGCAGTCCACACACATATATATGCAAGCTCACAGCTGTTTCCGTTTCCTTTGATTCTCTCTAGGCCGGATATGCAACCTGGCAAAGCAAATGGACACCAACATATTTTTTGGTCGAACTTTTCTTTTTTTTTTTTTTCGCGATAATTACAGTACCTGCGATACAGTTATCGTGGACGTTTTTTATCGCGATATACGATAATATCGTATATCGTCCCATCCCTACTCACAACCGACAGAATATTGGAAGAAAAAGCTCAACTAAAAATCTGGAATGTTTTTTTAAACATTTTACAGCACACATCTTGTATGGGGGGGGGGCTATACATATTAATTTGGGGGTCCTTGACATGAAATAGTTTGAGAACCACTCTAAAAACAACAGCAAACAATAAAGTTTGACTGAGCTGCCCTATAGTCGCTTATTTTGGCCTCGTTTCCAATTTTCCATAGACCTGGTTGCTTGCTTGTTTCTCTCGCACAATCTGGCAACACTGATTGTGTACGTCAGATGTACCTACACACACACACACACACACACACACACACACACACACACACACACACACACACACACACACACACACACACACACACACACACACACACACACACACACACACACACACACACACACACACACACACACACACACACACACACACACACACACACACACACACACACACAGTTAATTTCGTCGACTAACGCTATGACGAAAAATGTCTGTAGATCGGCTACTTTCAGCATGCAACAAGTGTAAACTCAACCATTACGTCAAGGCCTCAAGGCATGCCAAAATACAATTTGTTGACAAAATCAACTGTATATTTAGTCAACTAAAATCTTATATTTAGTCGACTAAAAACTAGACTAAAACTAAAATATGACTAAAACTAATTGAAGACCATGACTAAACTAAGTCAAAATTTGCAGTCAAAATGAACACTGTTCAGGACAAAACCTCTCCCTGCCTCAACAGTAAGGAATTCAGCCTGACCAAAAATAGACACGCTTCAAAACGAGCTTACACGATAATTAAACAAATAAACAAAAATGTGATAGACTTAGGCCTGTCACAATTATTTCATAATCGCCTGATGGTAATTATTTGAGATAAATCACAATATCTTTTGCATAAATCGTCATAATCGTTACAATCATTTCCATGTTTTTTCTTTTGATACTTAGACAGGAAGTGATGACAGACAGACAGACACAGACAGACAGACAGCATTCCCACCATTTCATTTGGGTTTCACGCCAGTGGTGGAAAAAGTACTCAAATGTTTTACTTAAGTAAAAGTATCAATGCTCCAATGTAGAAATACTCTGTTACAAGTAAAAGTACGGAATTCTACATTTACTTGAGTAAAAGTACAAAAGTATTGGTATCAAAATGTTCTCAAAGTACTAAAAGTAGAGAGTACTCATTATGCAGAATGTCCCGTTTCACAAGTTTTCAAATGTATAAATAATCTTTAGAAAATAGCAGATCTACAAGATCACAATTTCGTCGCATCGCGACGCATTGTGAGCTTGTAGATCTGCTATTTTCAAATGGCCAAAATGTATATAGTGGTGCTTTAGTGGTTAAAGGGATACTTCACTTTCACATAAAATAAACATTAAAAATATATATTAAAAAAAAATGAAAGAAGTTATGGCAAAATCACGGCCCCCTCACACATTAGTAGGACACTCTAATGCGTGAGGGGGCCATGAATTTTCCATTACTTTTTTCATTTATTTTTAATATATTTTTTAAATGTTTCCCCGGCCCTAAAGTGAAGTATCCCTTTAATGTATGTTTTGTAATAATAATCCAAATCTACTAGTAAAAAGTATCTAGTAACTAATGTTTTCAAATAATTGTAGTGGAGTAAAAGTACAATATTTTCCTCTGAGATGTAGTGGAGTAGAAGTAAAAGTACTGAAAATTGGAAATACTCTAGTAAAGTAAAAGTACCTCAAAATTGTACTTAAGTACAGTACCTGAGTAAATGTACTTAGTTACTTTCCACCAGTTTCACACTAACAAGGAAATTACTTTTAAACAACATGCACGCGCACACACACATACATACACACACGCACACACACACACACACACACACGGACAGTCCCCAGCTATCAAACAATGACAACAAAAGGTGAGGGAGGTTTTTTGTTATGGAAAACGTCACTGCTAAGATAGTAGACCAGGGGTCTTCAACAGGCGGTCCGGGACCCCTAGAGGGTCCTCAGTGTTACTAACAGGGGGGGCCGCCAAATCTTCGTGAGATAGGGACTTCAACCCTAGCATTCCCATTCTGAGGGGAAGGAACATTAGCCAAAAATAGCAGATCCACAGCGCCAGGCGTTGTGAGCTTGTAGATCTGCTAGGTTCGGCTAAGAGATACTTTTTTTCCATTTTATTTAAATGTTTAATTTTCCAAACAAAATTATACTATTCAACCCTAGCATTCCCATTCTGAGGGGAAGGAACATTAGCCAAAAATAGCAGATCCACAGCGCCAGGCGTTGTGAGCTTGTAGATCTGCTAGGTTCGGCTAAGAGATACTTTTTTTCCATTTTATTTAAATGTTTAATTTTCCAAACAAAATTATACTATATATATATATATATATATATATATATATAGTTTTATAAAACACGGCACCCCTCACATATTAGAAGGACAATATCAGTCACCAGAATCAATGAATCTAACATGGTTAAAATGTAGTTTGAAGTTACAATGAGTTATATAGGAAGTGGGTGTGTCTGATAAAATGAATTTCAAATACCTTAAAAAAGGTAGGGTAAGGGATTTCTTTTGGTTAAAACAAAAAGATTTATGTTAAGGTTAAAGCACTACATTCTGATAGTATTCATTGCTATAGAGTGTTTGTTCAGTAACAGATGTCTCCTTGTCTCTCCAGCAAAGAAAATACATTTTCAGGTAGGTGACAAAATGTCAGCCAATCAGGAGAGAATACCCATTTATCAGCTGAATTTGTGTGTTCCAGTTCCAATGTTGTCTGCTCGTTTCTTTGTGTCATCACTTCCAATTTCACTTGTTTTATCTGTGTCCTGTCTGAGTTCTCTATCCTGAATGGATAAAATTGGTATCCTGATTCCTGACCTGAAAATGCATTTTCTGTTTAATAAAGAGCTGGAGAGGCATGGAGACTCCGGTTACTGAACAGACACTCTATAGCAATGAGCACTATCAGAATATAGAGCTATTTAACACTTATTTTAACCTAAGAAAATCCCTTACCCTACCTTTAATACTGAATCAAGCAACTTAAAAACTGTCTGGGGGGCTTAGAAATGTCAGAGTAGACGTTAAAATGACCCCAAACATGTTTGAAAAGTGAAATATCCCTTTAATTTGTGTCTGATTGCTCGTTGATTCTACACAAATGTGACCCAGACGATACTATTGATCATTATTGATAAAGTAGAGCAGTATATTGAACCAGGAGGACATGACTAGCTTATCTGGTGTTACTTATTACAAGTGATAAGTGTTGACTAGTGTGTGTGTGTGTGTGTGTGTGTGTGTGTGTGTGTGTGTGTGGGCTAGAGTATAATGCCATCCATCAATACCGTCAGCATTAGTCAACAGTTGTTTTGTCAGCGGTGGAAAAAGACTTACTCAGATATTTTACTTAAGTATAAGTAGCAGTACCACAATATATTATAAAAAATACTCTGTTACAAGTAAAAGGCCTGTGTTCAAAATGTTACTTGAGTAAAAGTCCAAAAGTATCAAAATATACTAAGTACCAAAAGTATAAGTACAAACATTTTTGAAAATAGCAGATCTACAAGCTCACAACGCGCCGTGATGAGAGGCGTTTTCGTTTCTTCCTTTTCTCGCTGAAGCACAGTGAAACCCTCAGTGATTAACAACCATCAGGGGATCGATCATACTAAAGATACATACTCTGTGACTACTTGAAAAGGTAAGAAAATCGCTGGCACTGGGTGATTTATTTATTGAATTATTCTGGCATTGAAAGAGTTCATAATTTTATACTTAAAAAATAATAATAGGAGAAACAGCTGATCTACAAGCTTACACGGCTTGTAGATCAGCCATTTCTGCTATTTTTGGAAAATGAACGAACATTTTTCAACATGGAAAGGATTATGTAATAAATGGTGACAGGCCTGATGTGTCACCATGAGTGTGGACATTCCTTTGTCCTGGGGGCACGCCTTGCTGCTGGGGACAAACACCTCGCTCAACCGCTTTCTAACTATTCTGGATTTCTGAGCACGTCGTTATTAGACTAGAGTCTATCCTATAAAAATAGGTTTGAGAACACCTGGGCCAGAAGATCTACAAGCTCACAGAGCGTCACATTGCAACACGCTGTGAGCTTGTAGGTCTGCTATTTTCGCTATTTGTCCCAGAAGTACATTGCTTTAAAGTGTCACTATATAGCCTTTTTTTCTTTATTAATAAAATGTACATTTTGTCCAATCTTTATGCTGGTCAATCCCGACAGGGTGATTATGCACCGACGCGGAGCGGATATTACACGGCTACTTTATAAATAAATTGACCCAAAAGTAACAAGTATTTCCTGGCTTACGGCAAGGAAAGTATTCCATAAGTGGTGAGCTGGGCGGACACGGTCGCCTCGGTAAACAAGGAAGTGCAGTGGATCAAATAAAAATCACTTTTCGGCTATTGCATCGTCTATTTCTCGCTTCAAAAATGTTCTCAAAGACATTCTTGAGAGCAACGTTTAGTTGTAAATGACATGGCGTGTTTGTTGACATGGCTGTCATGTTGGATTACAGCATAAAACCAAGCAGCACAGGTTGATATGAGCAGGTGTTCTGAGTCTTTGATTAGACAGCGGTCTGTTAGAGAACTCAGCGGTCATTATCCAGAAATAACACACCACTGAATTCAGCAATTGACCAATCAGAATCAAGCATTCAACCAAGCCGTGTAATATAACTTATACAATCTGTGTGGTAGGGTATGTTAATGCAATGTACTAATGGGTGGTTGTATTTTGTCTCCCTTTGACACATCGCTCTATTAGCTGGTAAAGATTTCAGCCCTTGCGCAGGAAACCGGGTTCAAATCCGGGGTAGAAGAGGAAAGTTACATAGTTCGGCTTTAAGTGCCATACATTTGTCCTGATATAACTGACTCACTCACTGTAATATCATTGCTGTCAGGTGGTGTAAAATAACTAAGTACATTCACTCAAGTACTGTACTCAAGTAGAATTTTGAGGTATTTTTTTACTTTACTGGAGTATTTCCAATTTTCTGTACTTAATACTTCTACTCCACTACATCTCAGAGGCAAATATATTGTACTTTTACTCCACTACAATTGAAAACTTTAGTTACTTTGTACATTTAGATTAGTATTACAAAACACAGATTAACCACTTCCACCCTGTATACATTTCGGCCGTTTCAAAATAGCAGATCTACTAGCTCACAATGAGTCGCGATGCGACGCGTTGTGAGCTTGTAGATCTGCTATTTTCAAAAGATAATTTTTTTAATTGTATACATTTGAAAACTTGTGAAATTGGACAATCTGCATAATGAGTACTTAAAGTACATTTTTATACCAATACTTTTGTACTTTTACTCAAGTACATCTTTCATTCCGGACTTTTACTTGTAACAGAATATTCCTACATTGCAGTATTGATACTTTTACTTAAGTAAAGAGTAAAGAATGCGAGTACGTTTTCCACCACTGGTCATGATACTGATGATCATATCACTGTAGTCCACACAGACAATATGTGTCATTTAAAAATAATTGGTTCTCTAACGCTTTCATGTCGAGGACCCTATGGCGCCATGGCGCCCCCTCTGAATACATTTTGTGCCAGGGACCCCCATACAAGATGCAGACTTACAAGCTCACAACGCATCGCAATTCTATGAGTTGTGAGCTTGTAGATCTTCCATTTTCAAAAATGTATTTTAGAGTGAAAGTGGCGGTTGAACCTATTACTATTTTGATGCTATATTCACCGCTTTTGCTTGGGACCCCCTGGAACCCCTCCAAGGACCCCCCCAGGGGGGTCCCAGCCAGGACCCCATTTTGAGAACCACTGGTCTAAATTATACAGTAGCCCAAGAATAAATAATTCACATCGGTTTAGCATTGGCATCAGGTTACACTGTAGCTTCATCACCAGACAGCGTAGCAACAACACATGTTTTTCAGGTTCAGCAAGACATTCTGTACTGTAAAATACTGTGAGTTCATTTAACCCATTAAGACCGGGAACGCATCTGTGTCATTTTGAGATTTCTTTGGCTATTTTTCAAAGAAAATCATGAAAATGTATGCAAATCTTTGAAAATATATATTTTTTAAAACAAACATTTGTTACTCAAATTGTTGCTTCTGGGGGTCCCTGCATGGCAAGGTGTGGCAGGTGCCATACCTTGGCTCCACAAAAAAATAAAAATAATTATAATTATATAAAATGAAATAAGCATGAATAGTAGCCTAATGCAAGTGTAAGACCATTGTATATAGACTCATGTATGAGGAAGGTATAATGCATAGTTTTCTATGCATTTCGGGGATTTTGGGGGGTTCGACCCCCCAAAATGTTATGCCGCGTGCCCAGGATAGGTGTCCCTTATTTTAATCTCTGGTAGTTGGTAACCCTAACCTTGCCATACCTTAGCTTTTGCTGAACTGACGCCACTGGGTCCCTGGAACAACATATTTTGAGAGGGGGGGTCCGCGGCCAAAGACATAATTTTAGGAGGTCCTTGACATGAAAAAGGTATTAAGCACCGCTGACATACAGCAACATTTTCAGAGAACTATTAGGATTTAGAAGACAATTATAGAATCCCCCAGAGGCAAATATTTGAGCTACAAATGTCCGCTTTCAAAAATATATACCGGTACATTCGAAGAGTTGCACACATTTTCAAGATTTTTCAAAAATAGCAGATCTACAAGCTCTTAGCGCGGCACTCGGAGCCGCACTATGAGCTTGTAGATCTGCTATTTTTGAATAGCCAAAGAAATCGAAAAATGACAGATGCGTTCCCGGTCTTAATGGGTTAACTCTGAGAGTGTACACATGGAACCAAATGGACCCTTAAGTTACGGGTCTGTAACTCTGAAAGTGTACACATGGAAACAAATGGACCGTTATGGGTCTGTAACTGAGAGTGTACAAATGGAACCAAATGGACCCTTACGGGTCTGTAACTCTAAGAATGTACAAATGGAACCAAATGGACCCTTACAGGTCTGTAACTCTAAGAATGTACAAATGGAACCAAATGGACCCTTACAGGTCTGTAACAGTGTACAAATGGAACCAAATGGACCCTTAAGGGTCTGTAACTCTGAGAGTGAAAAATAACTTAATTATGTTGCTATAATATCAGTCAAGGACCTCCAAAATGTTATGTATTTGGCCGCGGACCCCCATCTCAAAATATGCTGTTCGAGGGACCCCCCAGAAGCAAAGATTGGAGTTAAAATGTTCAATTTAAAAAATATATATACATATTCAAAGATTGGCAAAAGAAAGGAAGCATGAGCTCACTTCGGGGCTAGCGCCCAGGATTACATGCTTAGGCAATTGGCACTGGGTGAAAAAATGGGTTTTAAAAAATCGTGGGATCATTTTGTTTTAAGAAAGAAAATCACGATTTTTCAAAAAATCCCCGGGACCCTGCTTTGAGAAGCACCACAGAGACATGACAGAACAGAAGCCAAGCCCCTATACCTGTGTTGCCGGTGGTGGTGTTCTTCTTGTCCCCGTCACTCTGGGACTCGGAGGGGACATTGGTGTCCCTCTGGGAGGGCTCGGAGGGGACGGCGTTGTCCTGCTGCATTCTGAGGTACGCCTGGAACTGCGAGTCGGGCTGGAGGGCACAGTGGTCGCCGCTACACCCCCCCACCAGCACACACTGCGGGACGCCATCGTCCTGTGGCAGGTCAGTGTCACAATTAGTTCATCGCGATAGGCTCTATGAGGAAATTGGGCACCTTCCTCAACAGGAGTTACCAATGATGCTAATGAAGGCTCCGTTCCATCTAGTCTAGTGTATCACAGTGGTTCTCAAACTTTTTTAATTTCAAGACCCCCATATCTCTGACAGTGTACAAATGGAACCAAATGGACCCTTACGGGTCTGTACCTCTGAGAGTGTACAAATGGATCCTTACGGGTCTGTAATTCTTGAGAGTGTACAAATGGAACCAAATGGACCCTTACAGGTCTGTAACTCTGAGAGCGTACAAATGGAACCAAATGGACCCTTACGGGTCTAACTCTGAGTGTACAAATGGAATCAAATGGACCCTTACAGGTCTGTAACTCTGAGAGCGTACAAATGGAACCAAATGGACCCTTACGGGTCTGTAACTCTGTGTACAAATGGAATCAAATAGACTCTTACAGGTCTGTAACTCTGAGAGTGTACAAATGGAACCGAATGGACCCGTACGGGTGGTTCAATTTGTACGCTCTCAGAGTTACACACCCGTAAGGGGCCATTTGGAACCCCCTCAAGGAACCATGAGGGTCCCTGGACCACGCTTTGAGACCCACTGGTGTTTCCAGTGAGCCAAAATTCACAACATCAGCACCCTGACTCTGTTTGACCAGAATGGAACAGAGCCTTCATTAGTATCATCGGTAACACCTGTGAAGGAAGTAAGAAGAGGCCCAATTTCTTTCCAATATGGCTGCTGTGCCTACAGCCTATTTATTTTCATAATCGTCAGAACATGTTGAAAAATGTAAATAGCAGATCTGCTATTTTGACTATTTTAAAAACATTTTGACAGTATAAAATCATCGTTTTGGCCATGATACATTATTTAATTTTGATTACTGGTCATTGTCACGCCATTTCCTTGTATATTGAAGTTATTTGTCATATCTGCCATATATAATCTGTGTTTATGAATTCTAAACGGCAAACATAAATGTATTTTTTATCTATATGTTCCATGCCAGAAACACAATGACATCATTAGTCACGATTATTGGTACGACAACTAATCAATTAAAATGTCTAAAGTGTGACAGGCCTAAATTGTATTAAAGCTGCACTATGTAACTTTCCTATTCTACCCCGGATTTCAACCCGGTTTCCTGCTCAAGTGCTGATTTTTACCATTGAGCTAATAGTAATTAGCTGCTGTAATGTGTCTTGGTGGTGGTGAGAGAGGGTGTCTGTACCTGGGGGGTCCCGATCAGAGCCAGGTCACACTGGGGGTCTCCGCAGCAGGCCTGCTGACAGGCGGCGGTCACGTCACTGTTGGCCCCGGTGGTGGTGAGGTGGTCCTCGTTGAAGGCCAGGTGCCGGGCCCCCGAGTCCAGGGACCTGGGGTCCAGGCCCTGGTCTGCTGAGTGGACCCACTGGCACACCTGGGGACAGGGACAAGGGGGGGAGGTTTGTCAACATTTACATAAAATGTACAGTGGTGGAAAAATACTCAAATATTTTACTTAAGTATCAATACTGTAATGTAGAAGTACTCTGTTACAAGTAAAAGTCCGGAATTCAAAATTTACTTTTACTACTTTATAGTAAAAGTACAAAAGTATTGGTATCAAAATGTAGTGAAGTAAAAGTACTAAATTGTTTGAAAATAGCCGATCTACAAGCTCACAACGCGTCGCATCGCGTAGATCGGCTATTTTCAAATAGCCTATGTATAAAAGAGGGCTAAAGTGGTTAACGTATGTTTTATAATGTAATAATAATGTATATCTGCAAAGTAACAAGTAACTAAAGTTTTCAAATAGTTGTAGTGGAGTAAATGTACAATATTTGCCTCTGAGATGTAGTGGAGTAGAAGTAAAAGTATAGACAATTGGAAATACTCCAGTAAAGTAAAAGTACCTCAAAATTGTACTTAAGTACAGTACTTGAATAAATATAGCCTACTTAGTTACTTTACACCACTACCGAGTGCCGCGCTATGAGCTTGTAGATCTGCTATTTTTTAGATTTTTTTTTAAAATGTGTGCAAATCTTTGAATATATATATTTTAAAGCGAACAGTTTTATTTGCTATTATAAAAATTGCTATAATATCAGTGGATCTCAAACTTTTCCATGTCAAGGACCCACAAAATGATATTTATTTGGCCACGGACTCCCATCTCAAAATATTTGTTTTTGTTCCAGGATTCAAAGATTTGCATTTTGCACACATCTTCACGATTTTTCCAAAAATAGCAGATCTACAAGCTCATAGCTCGGCACACAATTTTACTTTACTGGAGTATTTATTTCCAATTTTCAATACTTTATACTCCACTATATTTCAAAACTAGCAGATCTACAAGCTGCTCATACTCGGTGCTCGTCTGTCACAAGCGTCATGGCGGAACTTCAACCTGGTTTTGGCACCGTCTCCATTTGCATCTTCATAAACGTTCAGATTTCAAATATAAAGTGCTGACCCCATGGCCATGGATGTTACAATTTACATCGGGTGGGTCTAAGTACCCGTATCTTCCGTATTGTTCAATAAAAAGCATTTTCTCATAGAGTTATAATGTATCAGAGTGCAATACACCTCCCAACCAACAGGGTCGCGTGGTTGAAAGCATATGGAGAAAATTCGGAGAAAATGGCCACCAATCGGATTAAAAATGCTTTTTATTGAAAAATACAGAAGATACGAGTACTTAGTCCCATCCGATTAAAATTCTAACATCCGCGGACATAGGGTCAGCACATTATATTTAAAATCTGAACGTTTATGTAGATGTACGGGTTGTAAATGGAGAAAGTGCCAAACCAGGTTGAAGCTCCGCCATGACTGTCATGATGACAGTCATGTTTACAAATTAAAACATACATTAACCACTTCAGCCTTACATATATTTCGGCCATTTGAAAATAGCCGATTTACAAGCTCACAATGCGTCGCGACGCATTGTGAGCTTGTAGATCTGCTATTTTTTAAAGATTTATATACATTTGAAGACTTGTGAAATGGGACAGTCTGCATCGTGAGTATAGGCCTACTCTATATATTTTTACATTGTAGCCTACTATTGATACTTTCACTTTCACAGGGAAACATTTGAATACTTTGTATTAGCAGATATACCACTGGAGATCATAACTAAATAAAGTGTGTATCATAATACCTGTGATGATGATCCGTGGCTCAGAGTGCAGAGTAGCAACACACACACCAGCACACAACTCTGCAACATGGTTGGAAACGCAAATAAAGGCTGATCTGAATGTTATGATCCAAATAAACACTGATATAAATGTTATGGTCCAAGTTGTGTCTTCGATCCAGCTGGTTTTGGTTGGTTTTATGAAGTCGTGAGAGTTTAAGTCCGTCGATCCGTCGATCAGTGTTGAGTTCTAGTCTAGAGAGAATAAAAACCCTTCACTTCCTCCTTCACACTCTCTTTGTTTACTTGCTGGGCAGAAAACCGGAATTACCTGATCAGGTGTCTGCTGTGGACACGCCCCTACTCACTCACCCACTCACTCACTCACTCACTCACTCACTCACTCACTCACTCACACTCACTCACTCACTCACTCTCTCTCTCTCTCTCTCTCTCTCTCTCTCTCTCTCTCTCTCTCTCTCTCTAACCCACGCACACACACACACACACACACACACACACACACACACACACACACACACACACACACACACACACACACTCTGTTGTAATGTAAATACACTCTGTTACAAGAGGAAGTCCCATATTAAAAATTGACTTGGGTAAAAGTACAAAAGTATTGGCATCAAAATGTACTTAAGTACCAAAAGTGAGTAGCCTACATGAGGGACATTCTGCATAATGGGTCAGTCGTTTGCGACTCATTGTGAGCTTGTAAATCGGCTACATTCAAATAGCTGAAATATACATAGTGGTTAGAGTATTTTGCAATAATAATGAAAATCGACAAAGTAACTGGTACTTAAAGTTTTCATATAATTATTTGTAGTGGAGTAAAAGTAGGCTACAATTTTTTCCTCTGACATGTAGTGGAGTAAAAGTAAAAGTATTGAAAATTGTGAATACTGAAGAAACAGAAAATCCCTTACCCTACCTTTAAACAGCAATAATGTTATCTACAAATAATAATGTTGTTTTGCTGCGCAAGTGCAACAGTGCTATGTTGCCACCAAAAGATGGCACTGTTGCACTCCCTAGTCCCTATCACTCACATCTATCTATCTATCTATCTATCTATTTATCTACTGTATCTATCTGTCTGTCTGTCTGTCTGTCTGTCTGTCTGTCTGTCTGTCTGTCTGTCTGTCTGTCTGTCTGTCTGTCTGTCTGTCTGTCTGTCTGTCTGTCTGTTATATTTGTTTATTGTATTTTGTACAATGATATAAAACGGGCTATTTGTCGCGACCCATAAAAACGGGTCCCTGACCCCAAATAGGTCGCGACCCCGTGTTTGGGAAACAGTGGGCCGGGCTAGACTAGGCTACTTCACCCTCCTCCCCGCCCCCGACCTCCCTCTCTCTCTCTCTCTCTCTCTCTCTCTCTCTCTCTCTCTCTCTCTCTCTCTCTCTCTCTCTCTCTCTCTCTCTCTCTCTCTCTCTCTCTCTCTCTCGCACACACACACACACACACACACACACACACACACACACACATGCGCCGCCGCCCATCCCGTGTGTAACATAATTTTTGTTCCAGTTTCAGGATGATATTATTATTATGTTATGAATGGATCTTATTACTGAATTTCTCGTGTCCTTCTCATCTATAGCCTATAACACTGTAGATTAGTATTCGTTAGTATTTAATATTATTAATATAGATATAGACCAGCGTTTTCTAAGTGAGCATCAGTCATGTCAGGGAACCGGGTCCATGGCAGACGGGCCAACAAGATCCACTCCCCCAGTCCCAACAGGAGCCACCATGGAGGTAAGAGTTTCAACCTTTTCCATGCCAAGGACCCCTAAATTGATATATATTTGGCCGCGGACCCCCATCTGAAAATGTGTTGTGCCAGGGACCCCCCCCCCCCCCAGAAGCAAAGATTTGAGATAAAAATGTTCTCTTTAAAAAATATATATTCAAAGATATATGCACACATTTTCAAGATTTGTTAAAAAATAGCAGATCTACAAGCTCATAGGGGTGCCACGCTATGAGCTTGTAGATCTGCTATTTTTGAATAGCCTAGCCAAGTGGTTCAAATTATTGCTGTGTTAACTAATTTCATTGGGGACCGCAGCTGCTACCCCCCCCCCCCCCCCCCCCCAGGACCACTGGTGGTCCCCGGACCACTGGTTGAGAACCACTGGTTTTAGAACAGTGGTTCTCAAACGTTTTCATGTCAAGGACCTCCCAAAATGATATGTATTTGGCCGCGGACCCCCATCTGAAAATATTTTTGTTCCAGGGACCCCCCCAGAAGTAAAGATTTGAGTTAAAAGTCCCCCCCCCCCCCCCAAGGACCCCTGGACCCCACTTTGAGAACTAATCATTTATAACACATTTACAACAAGGCAATGTAATGTGCATGTAGACCACTGGTTCC